>NC_135257.1:1331562-1664453 GCF_964204865.1 Styela clava
AACAAGAAAACGTTCCCGGTATGTGCACAGTGAGTATTCCAACGTGGTACAATGAATTATATATATTATTGATTTTTTTTTTGAAAGTGCAGATGGAGTGCTCAAATGTTTTAAAAATTATACCATGGCCGTTTGCTAAGGCTGACTGCAATGCACACATTTATTTATTACGAAGGAAAATTGCTATGTGAAACTCGAATCTAGGTATTGCATAATATATTGTTCTGAAAATTTATGGTCATTTCGAAACGTCAGCAGAAAGACTCGAACCGTTAAAGAATTCCACATGTTCACGACAATACGGCCTGTCAAGATATCCTTTAGCGCGGGAACACTCGTATCCCCCTTCTGGCTTGCCCACTTCCCATCAGCTTTCTCTTCTTGGGATATCAATAAAAATACTACCTTTCAACGAGTACGTTGAGTCATATGTACTCATTGCGGACTCCGAACTAACAACCATTATTCGTTCATGTTTCCAAAATAATTCGACATGCTTTAATCTATTTTAAAACACACTAGGTCGATAGAGCATCAGCATTTTACCAACAAAGACAAAAAGTTTCTACATTAAAAATATTTTTATTGTTTTATACTGTTGTCAACGTGGAAGTAGCACATTCGCACTAAAAATCCTTTCGAACTTCCAATCCAAATCCTGGCTTACGTTGTCCTTCTGTAATTGACTGCAAAAAGTAAAAAAAATATCTGAACAGTAAGAAATTATTTGCAATATATATGCAACAACAATAAAACTAATACAGACTACAAAGGATATTGCGCTTGATAATAACTTACAATGTGTCCCTTGATTTTGGTGTTTCCGTTATTCTGTGAAAATCAAAATATATGAAAATAAAAAATCTATATATATATATATATGATATTCTCTCTACATTCATCCTTTAGTCGTTTATTGCTATATATATGAAAACTGAATAATATATATTGCACTGTAAATAGATGTCAATGTACAGTGCGCACAAAAAGAAAGTACCTTTTCAAAGCCGGCGTATCCGGTTATGGGTCCACCAGGAGGTGATGTCTGAACGAAATACCAAATATATTCATTTAACAATGATTTTTTTATTTTATGATTGTATTTAAATTAAAATATAATATAACTTATGCTATAAACGCGCGAGCTCTTGTGCGCAGGGAGTACCTGGCATGTTATTTGATCTAAAATTGATTAATATTCTTGGGTTCAGTAGTTCACGTTCAAATTCAACAACCGATAAACTTTCTATAACGATGAGATCGTCAATTATTTCACAATATATATATTCTCGGGTACATTTGAAAATTAGTGAAATAAATCCGATGTCTATTACTTTTATTCCAATTGAACCAAAACAAATAATAACAACGAAAATACAAGTGAGCTACGCACAAATATATGGACACGTTAGATTAGAGCGAATCAGTCCTTACCGGTACCTTTGACGCTACCGGTACCCTCAAAAAAGTTCTGAATTTCCAGTAGCAAGAATTTTGCAGAATCAAAACGTACAGCCAGTCATGACACTGACTAAAATCCGTGTTCCCATGGATAAAAAATAATACAGCAAAATTTTAGACGAAATATCAAATTTCATAGAATTCACGCAAAATTTTGAAATAAATAAAAGTAATAGCCTTCTAGCGAAAAAATTAATCTTTAACCACTGAAAATTTCAAAGCAATTGGTCCAGTATTCGAAGAGAAAAGCGACTTTTTTAAAACGTGTCAAAGAACAAGAACAACAACAACAACATAATATTGAAACGATCGTTATGTCCACTTCGTGTCCAACAATAAGCTATACTCACTGCACCAGAAACGACGCCATCTCTTTTCGACTGATTTGTCTGGAAAAATTCAAATTTTTGGTTTCATAAATTCACACTGCAATTTGTCGCAGCGTTTCCATCATCATGCCACCTTTGGAACTTCAATTCGAATAATGTAGTGAATACAACACTCGTACCTGCTGAGGTAAGGATGGAAGGCATCCGCCTCCACCAGACATAAAACCGCTGTTCATGTTTTGAAGTATATTCAAGGATCGCCAACTACAAGATTGATTTCCGTCCCCCCAAGCGACATTTATATAACAAACATCCTTTGAGAAATAAACACAAATATTAATAATTAAACGTAAATCTCAATTCTTAGATAGCGCGCTTAAGGAACCTCATTTAAATACAAGATTGCATGACTCAAACCCACGTCGCACAACAAGAATGTTCTTCTTGTGGCAACATTTATTTCTGGGACTTTTGCGAGCAAGCCACGGGAAACATTGAGTTACTATGGAAACGGAAACAAAGCGTATCCTTATCTGAATAAAATTTAAATACAAATTAAAAACAATTCCCAACTGATTGTTTTTACGACAAATGATATTATATTCATATACCATCGTATATGTAATACTTAAACAGTAAGCAAACTTTGAGTAAATGCATGTTTTTAATGAAGTGCATATTTTACATACTTTCTAAAATTGAAGACATTCTTTATGTAAAGCAGATTGTTTTTCGGGTTCAATAGCGGGCAGGCACTTTTAGAGTAGGCGTTAAATTTCAAATTAGCACATATTTTTACATACAACAGAGTAACATAATTTAAGAACAATTACAAAGATAGCATTATAAGTAATAAGAAAATTCAATATACAACTTGCGTCAATGTTTTATTGTAATATTTTGAATTCAAATTATGATATTCAATACTGTGAACAACCTGGATCAGCTCTAATTGTGCTACCGCAAAAACCGCTATATTGGACATTTTTTACCAATATACCGGCGTCACAAATTAAGGTTACTGGAAATGTTCACAGAGGCAATTTTAAACAGAACAAGTAAGACAAACCTTAATTCAAGCAATTGTTTCAAAGCAACCACTTTTGGACATACAAATGTAAAATAATTCATCCAAAATGTTTGTATTATCACATTTCAAAATATCGTTTACCATTGCACCATCGATCGTAGTTTTTTCATTCATATTACGTGTCCCATGTTCATTCAAGCCCAGACAATACCTGCTTAGAATCAAATGACAACTGAAAACAAAACGCACGGTAAGTGTACTCATTTCCTTTTCTGAGAGCGTTTGTAAATCCCCCCAGTGATCATCATACGATATTAGAAATTTCTAATTACTGCGCCTCATTATCAAATCATATTCAGGGCGACGAGCGCAAATGAATTTCAATGACATTTTTGTTCCAAATTTCTTGGTTCCAATGATTTAAAACTTTGAAGAAAACATGAACATGATACATGAACAACGAAATTGAGCCAAAGCATCGCATTTTATATACTAGGTGTAAACGACGAAGAAACGATGATTTAACGATGAAAATACGAACGGATATATAATTGTTAAAACACTTTTTAGATAAATACAACATTCAACGCAGGGGTGACGTACCTATTTGCTATCGCGAACGAACAACAAGTTTGTATATAAAAGTTTTAAAATGAATAAAATTTTTATTTATTTAAATAATTGTGTGTTTAAAATACTGGCGAGTTTATTTACTTTAAAAATCAAGAACACTATTTACGAATTCCGGGCATCATTGTGCCGGAAGGATGTCTGGTCTGGAGAGTTGTTTGACTGTTTGACGCATTAGGACTTCTGAAGACATACCTGCGAGTGTACACAGCTTAGGTACGGTATATAATTTATGTGAGAGGTTGCCGGGCTCCTCACTATCGTTATGTCTATTACGCATTTGACCACTTAAGACATACCTGCGGATGTATACGGATCACGTATAGATAATATATGTGGGATATTTATGGTGGCCCATCGTTTTCGCGCGTAAAATTGAAAATAAAAATAAAATAAAAAACCGAAAATAAAAAAAATAGTTGTGAAAAAACATAAAAATGATTGAAAAAAAAAATGAAAAAAAAATTGAAATTAAAAATAAGAACGAAAAAAAAAAACGGAAAAAAAAATTAAAAAAAAAAAAATAATAAAAATTGAATAAAAAGAAAATATAAAGGTTGACAACGATGGTCCGCCTCGTGGCCCATCGTTGTCACGCGTTTTTATTTTTAGAAAATTTGCTCTTGCTTGGGACCAACGTTGTCAGACATAATCCTACGCGCACAAATGTGTTCCCTGGGTTTCCAACTCACTACTGATTTTCCTGAGCGATATTCAATATGAAAATGTTCTATAAATTCTCCATGCTACAAGTTCAACAAGAAGTAATATATTTATAATAATGATAAGAGAATATAGAATTGAATACGAAAATTCGGAAAATTTGTTTTTACGTGTAGAAGGTAATTTAATTGAAGAATGCTGCTTAACTACTCAGTTGTCTGGACACTCGCGATGCCGGTACCGTACCGTCTTACCAAATACCAATAGTCGGTTATAGTCGCTTTGCGTCTGACCGTACCGGTAGCCATGCGATCACTCATGAAAGAATGGGAGATACGGATAGTCTCGTAGAATATAGACTACTGAAACATTTTTATCAAACACCATTTATTTCAATCCATACCTCGATCCTAGTAGAATATAGTGAGATGAGATATGGATTGAAATAAATGGCTGAGCACGGGCGATTCATCATTTGTCTGGATCGGTAAGTTACGGCTTTACGGTATGGGGCAGGCCCAGAGCGTGTTTCAGTAGTCTATATTATACGAGACTATCCGTATCTCCCATTCTTTCATGAATGATTGCATGGGTACCGGTACGGTCAGACGGTACCGTACCGGCATCGCACGAGTGTCCAGGCAACTGAGCAGTTAAGCAGCGTTTTCCAATTAAATTACCTTCTACACGTAAAAACAAATTTTCATATTCAATTCTATATTCTCTTATCATTATTATAAATATATTGCTTGTGGTTTAACTTGTAGCATGGAGAATTTATAGAACATTTTCGTTTTGAATTTATCGGATATTGCTCATGAAAATCAGTAGTGAGTTAGAGACCCAGGAAACACATTTGTGCGTGTAGGATTAAGCCTGACAACGTTGGTCCCAAGCAGCATCAAATTTTCTAAAAATAAAAACGCGCGACAACGATGGGCCACGAGGCGGACCATCGTTGTCAACCTTTTTATTTTCTTTTACCCAAATTTTTTTTTAATTTTTTTTTTTTTTTTTAATTTTTCTTTTTTTTTTCAATTATTTTAATGT
This sequence comes from Styela clava, assembly GCF_964204865.1. Classification (NCBI taxonomy): domain Eukaryota; kingdom Metazoa; phylum Chordata; class Ascidiacea; order Stolidobranchia; family Styelidae; genus Styela; species Styela clava. The sequence goes on from NC_135257.1 coordinate 1,336,726, forward strand.
TTTTTCACAACTATTTTTTTATTTTCGCTTTTTCATTTTTTTTTTTAAATTTTTTGCGTGACAACGATCACCATATTTATTGTTTGACTCCTCACTATTGTTATATATGAGTCCACTTCAGAGAAAAATGAAACATTTGAAAAGTATATCATTCAATAGCACTTTTTCAACGTTGAATACTCGACGCAAGAGTCTTTCCATTGAACTGACTGGATTCATTATGTGTGATGCTTCAGATTACTCTTTCTGTTGAAACTAGAAATGAAGTATTTTCATGAGACTGACTCGCGGCCGGCAAAAATATTTTAAAAAAGTTCTTTGTAAAACTCCTTGTAAATCAATATTTATGTCTTATATAATTGAATTACCAATAAATTCATATACTTCGCTTTATACACTCGTACTCGTACATTCGTATTACCACATGTTCCTAACGTTTCACTCGTATCATTTTTGAATTGCTAGCGCCACGTGTTTTACTTTGTTCCACTTGTATCCTTTGTCTCATGCGTCCAACACCACACACAATTGGATCAAATTTGGGATAAATAGGACTGGGACACGATATGTGCTTGGCTTCGTGCAGCTTTTTAACACGAAGTGACGTTTTCGGCTGCAGGAAACACTGTGGGTGGGGATCAAAAAGGTAGTTTAACCTCGAATCGGAGTTTAACTTTGGATCGGCGGTTTAAGTCCGGATCAAAAAGGTGGTTTAACTTTCTGTGACGTAAATCTCGACTTAAAATCGGCGATTTTTTAAACCTGGTCTGGAGGTGGTTTAACTCGGTTTGTCGAGTGCATTTGGATTGCGGCGCTTGTCGTGTTGGATGTTATCGCTTACCGTACAATCTATATTATATTCTGGGGCGACAAATGGAGTAGCAGGGAGCTCTGTACAAGCGTCACGACGAATAAATAATTGTATACCTGTACCACGAGGCTGCGATATGTAGCATTTGCGGTGGTACCTGTGCTGTACCGGTACCTACCGTACTACGCCCGAACAAAAGTATTCACAACGGGGAATTGGGCTAGTAAGGTAAATACATACGGTACCTGGCGTATTGATATATTTCTGTATTTGCGTTTTTTTGATTTTCTTAGCAGTTTTTGTGAAGTTTTATTTTAGCTTAGATTGTAGACTACAGTTGTACCAGTAGTATATTGCTATATTGGTTCTTGTCATAAACAGACATAGGGCCCAGTATTTTAGTATAGTTTCGTTGGTAAGCAGTTGCGCAGTGGTACCGTCGAACAGATACTCCTAGTCCTAATTCAGTAATATAAACTTCAAAATGTTTTAACAAAAATGATATATTTTCAGATATTTAGATCTACCAGTGCCCAAAATATTCCTCTTGGTTATATTTTGTGTATGAGCTGAACTGAGATTTACCTACGATATCCATGTATCACTACTGCACTGTACCCCGGTGTATGTATCTTGTCATCGGCTAATTCACAAGTCTGCAAGTTCCCGAAGTTGGATAAAAAAAATAGGCGAGAAGCGAATAGATAGCAGGTTGGGTGGATATTTTGATATACACCAATGTAAAATCATATTGCATGTTATTGGTATGCTGTATGCACATATGTACGATATTTATGGTATTAATGATTCTGACTCTTGCTATATAAAATGAAACTAGAATATTGTAGTACCATGCCCATGAATTTCACCAAATGCAGGAATGAGTATATTGATAACTATATATTGCCAATAACTTATTATTATGAATGCAATGGTTCATGCTATCATAACTATTTCTTTAATGTAACATTGTTTTCTGATTTTTCATTTATTTCTACAGCTGTTTCAAGTCAAGTAAACTGTCTGAGTGCCATGATGATGATCAATTTCATCAGCTCTATTGGAAGAGCAAATTTGTGAGTTTGTCACTATTTAAATGCCATATTATTTGTATGTGAACTGTCCTAAATTTATGTAGTATCAGCTGTTAAATGAAAATTATTTTTAATTTGTGTGTATATTCTGTATTATTCGTATAGTGTGAGGATACTTTTATTCTAGTCATTTCTTTTTACATGCAGGCAAAACTAGTATCACATGATTTTAGAGTAGAGCAAAGTTGTTCGACATGCAATCACAATCGAAGACAAAAGAGTTAATATCTGAAAACTAAGAATACTCTACTGTTTTACTTTTCCAAATTATATAATTAAATATACATTGGATTTTACGTAATTCAAAACTATCATTTCAGAATACAAAAAATCTGTACAAATTCGAATACAAATCATTCGGTTTTAGTCATTGCCTAGGTCAAATTTGCTTCTTTAATATCTAGCGCACTTCATCAATATACTATCTTTAACCCTGTATTTTTATTTTTATTGTTCAGGTCATGAAGACAAACAACTGTTATGGATAGAATTATAGTAAAAGTCAAGGTTGCAGCAGTGCTTTATTCTACGCCTCTGTGTCCAGCAAATATGTGGAACCCGGTTAACTTAAGCTTAACAAACAAATAATTCTTGCAATAATTCTAAAACATTTAGAGGAAACATAGTTATGTCAATTTTTCGTCACTTGGCGAGTCTTCCGCAGAAGAAATAAATAAAACCTTCAAATAGCAACGAAAGCAACAACTATGATTGCACCTGTGTCTGTGTGCATTACGTTGACACATTCCTGTCTCAAAGCTGTAGATCCAGGATAAAATTTAGCACCTCTTCCGAATTGATTCTATGCTTTTCCATTTCTTGAATGTCAGTACATTTTAGCAGTCATTTGAACAAATGAATATTAGTTATTTTTGCAATACAAATTTTCAAAATAATAAAATGTTAAATATGTAGAAGCCTGTGGCCCAGAACTTGCCAGGGATAGGTTATCAGCTGAAGTGTGTTCATTTCGTCTGTTTTCACTCTAAGTAGGATGTGGGTTCTGTAATTTAAGTCTGTTTGTTGTTACGCTGAGGTTTTAGGAGTAAAATATTAGATTCAGTTGGTGTTGTAGACCAGGGTCGTCCAACTCGTGGCCCGCGAGCAATATGTAGAAGCATTTCTAGGTGTTTGCAAAAATAGCCTGTCAAGACAGACCATAACTCATCGTGTTGAAGAGCTTGGGAATTCTAATGCGGGAATTTTAAATGCAGAAGCGGAAAATGTTTTTATCGTATTCCTTGGCGCTTGACGATGCGCTGACATTAAGTTTACTGCTCAGTTAGTGACTTGCTATCTTCTTGCGGGTAGTTAATGATGGTATAAAATCACCGTGGAGACTGCAGCCATTGCCCCTGTTAGGGGTACGACTAGAGCTGTGATAAAAATGATCAAGCATCTTGTCTTTGGCTAAACTTTTGGGAATAACCACTGATGGCGCCCGTCAATGGTTGGAAAACAAGTTTTATTGTTCTAATAATTGGGAAAGTTTGATGTGAGGGTATTTTTTTTATTTTTAACCTGTAGTAGTGTAGCAAAACTAGATCATAACTACCATGTCAAGTGGCCCGCGCAATTATTTTTGAATCACGTGTCCCTTCGACCAAAAAGGTTGGATTTATGATAAATTGTTATTATTTTGACATTTCGGGTAATGCGCGTCAGCTCTTCGTAGGTCTGCCGCCCAGCTTGTTTTGCTTTGGCAAAATCAACGAAATACATCAAAAACCGACTTTGCAAAGACAGCAAATTACAACAAAATCGGGTTCGCGTTGTCATCGCCATGGGAATACGAGGTCAAAGAGCAACATGCCACGACGTTTTGATGAAATGCCTCGTGGCGTCGGACTTAAACCAGGATTAGTTAAGTAACCGCTAAACTGGGTTTTTGATCTCCGTTTAACTTTCGAAGTTAAACCGAGTTTAACTAATCCGAGATTAGTCTTAATCCAGGTTTAAGTTAAGTGAGGTTTTTGATCTCCACCCTGTGTCTTGCTGAGTGGTAAAATTATCGATTGTCAAACCAGATACCATCAGACAATGAAATCACCGTCACTCCTGTTTCAAGTCTTACTTACATGTGCTACTCCAGCGATGTGTGTATATTTGAAACAGAAAACCATAAATTTTGATTTGCGAGTGCCGCGACAGATAAAAACTGTATTTTAGACGTTGTTAATCAAATTTAACAAATTACCAAGCTCAGAAAAATGCGAATCAATTTTAATTATAATCGGGCAGTATAATATATATTTTTATAAACGCAGATTGCAGTATTTCAGAGCAATAATATTTTTATTTTGTTGTAAGTAGGCGCAACGGCGAGTTACGTTGGAAATAATTAAATTAGTATGACAAATTCTTGTCAATACTCGTATCGGCCATGGACTGACTATTCTGCGCAACAAACAAATCATCATCGCTGAAAAAATCGGCAATTTTAACGAAAGTCCTAATCGCGAGCGAGAACTGTTTTGATCGGAATTTCCATTTCCGATTTTGAATATGGAATATAATTTACTGAAAATATAGTGCAAGTTATCTGGCATTTTTGACGAAGTATAACTGTTAATTCTTTTGTTTTTAACATCTTATTTGGTAGAAACGGGGTCATCAAATCAAAGAATGATAATGATTTGAGATTGTACCTGACTAAATTTCTTCAAATATTAAATATCAAATATTCTACTCAACATGCGTTGGGATTTGTTAAATCTCGAGAGTCCGACAAGTTAGCTAATGTTAGACATTTCGTAATGCTTATAGGACAGTTTGTTCCACAAAGAAAATCCTCCGAATCTCACCATACGATTTTATTATATATTTCTATACACTTCACACGCATTAACACACATATCATACAAAATAACATAATTCTTTAACCAATGTTAATGAGATTTGTACATCGCAAATTGTTGCAAATTTCTTTATCGAACTGTTTGTCCTTCTAAATACTTGACGCGCTTTATTACCGTTCATAATTATTGAACTGAGAGTTAGGTACTGCATGCGAGACAAAGTTCTCTCTCCATGAAATATATAAATATCTATCTCACATGATGAAAAACACACATTACTCTTCGTTTCTCAAATATGCTATTTGACAACAAGCCCCAGCGATTCGTCAGTCATCGTCATTATTGGAGTTGGAGCCGACAAGTTATTCGCTATTGGCTTTGATGTAGAGGCGTAAGTTACTTCCTTCGCCTATGTCATCATACTCAGACGGGATAGGGGGTTCGGAATTGTTTCCACTATGCGTTTTCGCATTGGAGTTGGAGCCGACAAGAACATTCGCTTTTAGCTTTGATGTAGAGTCGTAGGTTACTTCGCCTATGTCATCATACTCAGGCGGGATAGGGGGTTCGGAATTGTTTCCACAATGCGTTATCGTCATTTGGTTGGAAGTTAGGTCCCAATACTCATCAGAACCTACGAGTTCGTTATCTTTTTGCCTCAGTGTTGATTTAGGACCTTGTTCTCTGATGTCATCATACATTGGAGGCAACATAGGCGAGCTCATACCGTGCCCGCCATTCATATTCACTGTTTTATGGGATGATGCCAGACCTGAACGTATTATCGGTGCCAGATATTGTTCAGAATCTAAGTTCATTCTTGGAGAAGGCAGTGTTTCTGGGTATATGTAACTCGGTTCTGCGGTGGCAACACTCGTAGTCGTAAACTCGGCTGGTATGTTAACCATATGATGTCTACTGTGTGGGTGTGGTATGGGCGATAGATACTGGTATGAATCCTTGGGTAGTGGGATGTGTGAAAGGTCGGCCGTATCAAAATGCATTGAAGAAGGAACATCCAGTGTTCGCGGTGTATTACTCCTGTTGTGAAAACGCATAGGGAAACTTTCTCTAAATTCATGCTGTCTTGGTTTTCTGAGAAAAAATCGAACGGTGATTTAAAAAAGAAAAGTGCGTTGGGTGCTGTCAGCTAAGGCTAAACTCGTTGGGCTAATTTATGTTGGCGTTGTAGATTGAATTATCGGATTAGAGCCTCATACTCACAACCAAACCTGGGATACATTGAATTTGGTAATATACATGACGTAGCCTACCTCATTTTACTATAAATACACACTCCTATCACAACCGATATAACCACAAATGCCCCAACGGAACCGACAATTATCAGGATCAATTGGATGGAGACTGGTTCGGAATTCGGTTGTATGGTAGTTGAAATTTCACGCCCCTTTTCGGGACGAGTAGTCGGCTTGTTGTTTTCTGCGAAGACAAAAGTATTAAATATTTAATCTTGTTCAGTGATTTCGTTGGAGATACGAGTCACACCAGCAATAGTTTCAAACTATCACATCGTGCTATGTCATCGAGATTTACTTTTATCGCCAATGCTGCTACCCTTGTATTTTCCAGATTTCTTTTAGTAAAAAAATTGTGTGCCACGACTCTTGAATAAATCCAATAATTTTAATAGGCACAAATCGGTCAAATTGCGAAACTCTTCAATCCAAATCTACGCATATCGAACAAATCGAGTCGGCCAAGTATTTTCATAAAGGATCTAACCTCGTAAGCGTAGTTCGGATGAACTAACTGTTTTTTCTTCTTTCATCTTCTTTGAATAAAATTGAATTTCAACTAGAGAATACCAGAAAAATCTTACCTGGCTTGATCCCAAGTATTGTCTTACCAACGTCGTAACCCCAGTCTAAAGTCCTTGACAAAAATTCAATCCCTGGGTCTGCACACCTGGCAACTAAATAATCGTACATCGACCTATTATTTTTTTATTGGACACAAAGTAGACCTATGGATCGTTTTGTTATTATATTGTCATTCTTCTTCTTGTTGGCCTCCTTAACTACTGGACCAATTGCTTTGAAATTTTCAGAATGAAGATCGTTGTTGTTGCTTGAGGGCTATTACGGGGTTTTTAACCCGCCAAGCGTGACGGCTGTCTTCCGTTTTAATTTTGCAAAATCATTTGACGCGGAAGTGGTTATTCGATACCGGTAGCTCACGGTAGGTACGGTAAACTAGATGTCTCCAAACTTATATTTAAACAGAGTATTGGCAGAAGAGTTTCAAGCACCTAGAGATACGTAGGTAAATTGAGTAAAATTTATTTTCCGTAGATTCCAGGGTTTAGTCACATCGAGTTCTATCCGTTATTTGGAAATGAGTTGAATCACTTTTATATAAATCGATTCGTGCACTATAGTGAATCGAGTTACAAATTAACCGGAATGAACTTGAATATTGAAAAACGTATAATTCAAAACCAAATCATGTAATCTTCACAAGCCATAAAACAAAAGTCAGTAAAAGGATACATCAACTCACCTCCGATTAGACAGACAACTCCAATTACTTTAATGATCTTCATTGTTGTTACTTATTTAAAGCACAGAATTTTTTGTGTCAATTATCTAAATTTTTTGAAGAATAAATTTAGCTTCAACTCGTCCAACTACGTTTTACATTTAATACTAAATACATTCCGCATCCCCTGATGGTCTAGCTAGGAGACTGCTGAACACAATTGGGTAAATACTGAACTATATAACTTCCGTCTGATCAAGTAAGGAACACAGATGTGTTGTCCAAATAAGAAGTTGATCACATTGGTGAATGCTCAAATTTTCATAAAAGTAAAGACTATAACATTAAACAACAGAAAACGCAAATTGATAGGCGCAATATTTTTAACAGAATCTTTCATTCTAGTTACGCATGCTGAATTTTTGATGCATCAGATAAAATATTCCACCGAAGGTAAAATTCCAATATTTTGTATGGAGTGTTTTCGTTCTGATCAGGAAAACAAACGGAAATACAAAACGGAGGATGGTTTGACTTGACGCGGAAAGTTCAATAGTCTACTGGAAAATTGTATCTGATGCTGCAAAAATTTTAGCTCTCGTCTCAATCCGGATGCGCTGACAGCAAGTTTATAACTTTCCTGAGCGGACAAAATGTGTATAATATCGCGAAACTTTAAAAGTAGACAACACTAATCGGTTACATATTGTGTGAATAATCAGGCCACAAGTGTGATTGCTGCTTGTAGTACAAAAAATTGCCTGACTCATGATTCGGGTAAACCCGGCAATCTGAGTTTCACAGCACAAGCAATGTTTTGCACAAACTGTTTCGTCTGAATGGACATTGAATCCTCAAGTGTTATAGGTTCAGCCGTATAACGTTGCAATACAGAATAGAATACATTCATAAATAATTTGAAAATACATATACGGTGTAAAAAAACAAAGTTGGTTATTGGGCAACACTTTTATAACTACTTATTCACCTTTCGTTCTGCAGGGGGTGGAGATTCGCTAATAGGCTATATTAGATTTGGATTCCAGATTGCCTCGAATCGATCTCTAATTGAATTGGTGACACATAAAAAAAATTGAGTTTAAAATGCGAATAACAAATGGGAAGTAAGAGGTCAGAATATGTTGCCCACGAATTAACCATGATTCCATGGCAGCAACTCAAGATTGGTTATTGAACGTCATTAAAAAAGTGCGCATTCTGTGGCAATTATGCAAGCAATCAGTATTTTTGTGAAGCGGCGTCAAACTCGAATTTACACTTTTCTACAGATCTATTAAAAATATGATGAAATTTTTTGTCACAAATATTTAATGCGCGATTCCCAACAAGATTTAATTGAAGTACTTCCGCAGTGACTGTCACCTGTTATGTAGATGTAGACTGTAGAACTTTGAATCATCGTTATCATTGCCTTAAAGTTCAGAACTGAGTTCAATCCACGATTCCACCTCGCTGCTAATGTATTCATATATTTCGTATCACTTTGTGGGTTAAATTTCTGGGTTGAAATGGAACAGCGATTTGTCATTAGTAGTTTATTTAAATTCTCTTGAAGGTTTGAACTTACGCGAAAGCGGAACCGCCACAAGGAACACAATTTTCAATATTGTGACTTAACCGCACACAAAACCGGATCTCACAAAAGCCGGAATTTTTGAAAAAAATATAAGTAATATCCTTCTAACGAAAACCACAATCTTTAACCACCAAAAGTTTCAAAGCATTGGTTCAGTACAGTTAGTAAGTGATTTTTTAATACCAACAAGAAGAAAAAAATACCAATTAGAACAGAGGTGTCAAACTTGCGGCCCACGGGTTGCATGCGACCCCAGAGAACTTCCAATGCGGCCCGCGAACACTTGACAATAATTGTGTTATTTTGTAATTTTATTTTATCTAAATGTAATACATTTTTTTACATCTTTCGAAGAAGTAAAATTGATTATTCACACAAAAAACGACAATTTACTGAAAGTATTTTGGAAAATTAAAATTTCTTGTTTTCAATTTGGACCAGATATGGATACACCTCAAAGCTAGCAAAAGAATACATGTGAAACACCTCAGGAATTAAATGAAGCGCAAAGTACATGAAGAAGGTGGCATTTTTGAAGAAAAATGGGAGTTGCAATATTTCTGTCACATCACATTTCAAAATATCGTTTACCATTGCACCATCGATCGTAGTTTTTTCATTTATATCACGTGTCCCGTGTTCATTCAAGTCCAGACAATACCTGCTTAGAATCAAATGACAACTGAAAACAAAACGCACAGTAAGTGTACTCATTTCCTTTTCTGAAAGCGTTTGTAAATCCCACAGTGATCATCATACGATATTAGAAATTTCCAATTACTGCGCCTCATTATCAAATCATAATCACGGCGACGAGTGCAAATGAATTTCAATGACATTTTTGTTCCAAATTTCATGGTTCAAATCATAAAACTTTGAAGTACACATGGACATGATACATGTACAACGAAATTGAGCCAAGGCATCGCGTTTTATATCCTAGGTGTTAACGATGAATATACGAACGGATATATAATTGATAAAACACTATTTAGATAAATACAACATCCAACACAGGGGTGACGAACCTATTTGCTATCGCAAACGAACAACAACAAGTTTATATATAAAAGTTTTAAAATAAATTTAATTTAATTAATTGTGTGTCAAAATACTGGCGCTTCCATTTTCTCTGTACATTCCCTGAAGGTTTTTGACTTCACACCAAATATACACTGAATCGCATGAATGCTTTGCGGGTCGCACGAAATCTTCGGTGGATTCTTTGGGGCTCCGTGAGATGTTTAATAAAATTTGACAACGTTAGCATCGAAATGCGGTAATTAAAACACGACATGATCTATATCAAAGTGTTGTGTTGTTGCGAGGTTGACGGGTTGCCATAGCTTTTGGGAATGTCTCGCGGGTCGCAGTCGGATAAAACCCAAAATTGATCAAAATATCGCGAGTTTACTTATTTTAAAAATCAAGAACACTATTTACGAATTCCGGGCATCATTGTGCGGGAAGGATGTCTGATCTGGACAGTTGTTTGGCTGTTTGACGCATTATATTGAGAAATCTGAAGACATACTTGCGAGTGTACGCAGCTTAGGTACGGTAGATAATTTATGTGAAAGGTTGCCGGGCTCCTTACTATTGTTATGTCTATTACGCATTTGACCACTGAAGACATACCTGCGGATGAAAACAGATCACGTATAGATAATATATATATGTGAGAGATTGTTTGACTCCTCACTATTGTTATATATGAGTCCACTTCAAAGAAAAATAAAATATTTGAACAGTATATCATTTGATAGCAATTTTTCAACGTTGAATACTCGACGCAAGAGCCTTTCCATTGAACTGACTGGATTCATTATGTGTGATGCTTCAGATTACCCTTTCTGTTGAAACTAGAAAATAAGTATTTTATTGAGACTGACTCGCGGCCGGCAAAAATATTTTAAAAAAGTTCTTTGTAAAACTCCCTGTAAATCAATATTTATGACTTATATAATTGAATTACCAATAAATTCAAACAAGCGATACAGCAGATGGATGGTATTTGCTTGCATACAATATTCGTATAGCGACATGATGCGCAAAAGGTGAAGTTTTATAAAGATTCCCAATAGGCGGAGTGTATCGATAATAGGATTTTATGAAAACCAACTAAAGAAAGATTCTAAATTTTTTCAGTCTGTGACGCACTAAAAATAATATACTGATACTGATATAATAATAACTGATAACGGAACAAAGTATTCAAACAATTTAATTTGGATTTATTGCGATGAATTTGCCCACTGTTGAGAGTAAATAAGATTGAAATTATGTTGTCAATTCCAATATGTCTTTCCTATTTTTTGCGATGTGTAACTTCCATAATGCAGAATACCCTATTGCAAAAACCACGAAGATGCAAATGACATTATTTTGATGGCCTTGAATACAGCATTGAATTAGATTTGTAAGCAGAAAGTCAAAAATCTCTCATCTTTGAGAAACTCAATGCTTGGTTTGTAAAATTCTCTTCCACGAAGACTGCAACTATTGAAAGCGCTTTATACACTCGTACTCGTACATTCGTATTACCACATGTTCCTAACGTTCCACTCGTATCATTTTTGAATTGCTAGTGCCACGTGTTTTACTTTGTTCCACTTGTATCATTTGTCTCAAGCGTCCAACACCACACACAATTGGATCAAATTTGGGAGAAATAGGACTGGGACATGGTATGTGCTTGGCTTCGTGCAGCTTTTTAACACGGAGTGACGTTTTCGGCTTCAGGAAACCCTGTGTCTTGCTGAGTGGTAAAATTATCGATTGTCAAACCAGATACCATCAGACAATGAAATCACCGTCACTCCTGTTTCAAGTCTTACTTACATGTGCTACTCCAGCGATTCTCAAAGTGGGCGAAAGAGATAAAGTAGGGGGCGAAAAATGCGAAGGGGTGACAGTGGGGCGATTGCTTATTCTCGAATAGTCAAATATGGTGAAAATCGCCGAATGTTTTCTTCGGTATGACGTGGATATTTAGGCCATGAACATCGGGATTATATCGGTAACCCATATTTTCGTAAATTCTCCCTATCTCACAAGTATTCCCCTGCACATGTGCCAGAGGACGTCGATAAAGAGTTTTTTCAACGCCCGGAACTGTGCGTGAAGTATGATACAACCTCAGGATTGAATACGCAAATCCAATTTCCACTGAAAATTGAGGAAGTGAATATTAAGAATTAAAAGCGGTGTCATAATATAACTGGAAAACCATAAATTTTGATTCTCGAATGCCGCGACAGATATAAACTGTATTTTACACGTTGTTAAATCGCAAAATTTCGGAATTTTTGATCGTAAACTATACCATAGTCACCTGAAGTTGATTCATTCCATTATCCATTATTAAACTACCGCCGGATCCGAAAACGACCTCTTTCCTTATTGTGATGATAATGCAATAATGTAAAATTTTATTGTCGACCTTGGGATTTTGCTAACGGCGTATTTTTGAAAATAACCGTGGGCGGATCAAATTTAACAAATTTCCAAGATCGGAAAAATGCGAATCAATTCTAATTATAATCGGGCAGTATACCATATATTTTTATAAACGCAGATTGCAGTATTTCAGAGCAATAATATTTTTATTTTATTGTAAGTAGGCGCAATGGCGAGTTACGTTGAGAATATTTAAATTAGTATGACAAATTCTTGTTAATACTCGTATCGGCCATGGACTGACTATTCTGCGCATCAAACAAATCATCATCGCTGAAAAAATCGGCAATTTTAACGAAAGTCCTAATCGCGAGCGAGGACTGTTTTGATCGGAATTTCCATTTCCGATTTGGAATATGGAAATGTAATTTACTGAAAATATAGTGCAAGTTATCTGGCATTTTTGACGAAGTATAACTGTTAATTCTTTTGTTTTTAACATCTTATTTGGTAGAAAAGGGGTCAGCAAATCAAAGAATGATAATGATTTGAGATTGTACCTGACAAATAATAAATACCAAATATTCTACTCAACATTCGTTGGGATTTGTTAAATCTCGAGAGTCCGACAAGTTAGCTAATGTTAGACATTTCGTAATGCTTATAGGACAGTTTGTTCCACAAAGAAAATCCTCCGAATCTCACCATACGATTTTATTATATATTTCTATACACTTCACACGCATTAACACACATATCATACAAAATAACATAATGCTTCAACCAATGTTAATGAGATTTGTACATCGCAAATTGCTGCAAATTTCTTTATCGAACTGTTTGTCTTTCTAAATAGTTGACGCGCTTTATTACCGTTCATAATTATTGAACTGAGACTTAGGTACTGCATGCGAGACAAAGTTCTCTCTCCATGAAATATATAAATATCTATCTCACATGATGAAAAACACACATTACTTTTCGTTTCTCATATTTGCTATTTGACAACAAACCCCAGCGATTCGTCAGTCATCGCCATCATTGGAGTTGGAGCCGACAAGTTATTTGCTATTGGCTTTGATGTAGAGGCGTAAGTTACTTCCTTTGCCTATGTCATCATACTCAGGCGGGATGGGGGGTTCGGAGTTGTTTCCACTATGCGTTTTCGCATTGGAGTTGGAGCCGATAAGAACATTCGCTTTTAGCTTTGATGTAGAGTCGTAGGTTACTCCGCCTATGTCACCATACTCAGGCGAGATAGAGGCGACAAGCACATTCGCTTTTAGCTTTGATGTAGAGTCGTAGGTTACTCCGCCTATGTCATCATACTCAGGCGAGATAGAGGCGACAAGCACATTCGCTTTTAGCTTTGATGTAGAATCGTAGGTTACTCCGCCTATGTCATCATACTCAGGCGAGATAGAGGCGACAAGCACATTCGCTTTTAGATTTGATGTAGAGTCGTAGGTTACTTCGCCTATGTCATCATACTCAGGCGGGATAGGGGGTTCGGAATTGTTTCCACTATGCGTTATCGTCATTTGGTTGGAAGTTAGGTCCCAATACTCATCAGAACCTACGAGGTCGTTATCTTTTTGCCTCACTGTTGGTTTAGGACCTTATTCTCCGATGTCATCATACATGGGAGGCAACATAGGTGAGCTCATACCGTGCCCGCCATTCATATTCACTGTTTTATGGGATGATGCCAGACCTGAACGTATTATCGGTGGCAGATATTGTTCAGAATCTAAGTTCATTCTTGGAGAAGGCAGTGTTTCTGGGTATATGTAACTCGGTTCTGCGGCGGCAACACTCGTAGTCGTAAACTCGTCTGGTATGTTAACCATATGATGTCTACTGTGTGGGTGTTGTATGGACGATAGATACTGGTATGAATCCTTGGGTAGTGGGATGTGTGAAAGGTCGGCCGTATCAAAATGCATTGAAGAAGTTACATGTAGTGTTCGCGGTGTAATACTCTTGTTGTAAAAACGCATAGAGAAACTTTCTCTAAATTCATGCTGTCTTGGTTTTCTGAGAAAAAATCGAACGGTGATTTAAAAAAGAAAAGTGCGTTGGGTGCTGTCAGCTTAGGCTAAACTCGTTGGGCTAATTTATGTTGGCGTTGTAGATTAAATTATCGGGTTGGAGCCTCATACTCACAACCAAACCTGGGATACATTGCATTTTGTAATATATATGACGTAGCCTACCCCATTTTACTATAAATACACACTCCTATCATAACCGCTATAACCACAAATGCTCCAACGGAACCGACAATTATCAGGATCAATTGAATGGAGACTGGTTCTGAATTCGGTTGTATGGTAGTTGAAATTTCACGCCTCTTTTCGGGACGAGAAGTCGGCTTGTTGTTTTCTGCGAAGACAAAAGTAGTAAATATTTAATCTTGTTCAGTGCTTTTGTTGGAGATACGAGTCACACCAGCTATAGTTTCAAACTATCACATCGTGCTATGTCATCGAGATTTACTTTTATCGCCAATGCTGCTACCCTTGTATTTTCCAGATTTCTTTTGTGTGCCACGACTCTTGAATAAATCCAATAATTTTAATCGACACAAATCGGTCAAATTGCGAAACTCTTCAATCCAAATCTACGCATATCGAACAAATCGAGTCGGCCAAGTATTTTCATGAAGGATCTGACTTCGTAAGCGTAGTTCGGGTTACCTGTTTTTTCTTCTTTCATCTTATTTGAATAAAATTGAAATTCAACTAGAAAATACCAAAAAAATCTTACCTAGCTTGATCCCAAATAATGCCTTACCGACGTCGTAACCCAAGTCCAAAATCCTTGACCCAATTTTATTCCATGGGTCTGCACACCTGGCAACTAAATAAACGTATATCGACCTATTATTTTTTTTTATTGGACACAAAGTAAACCTATGGATCGTTTTGTTATTATTTTGTCATTCTTCTTCTTGTTAGCCTCCTTAATTACTGGACCAATTGCTTTGAAATTTTCAGATTATAGATTGTTGTTGTTGCTTGAGGGCTATTACTTTCATTTATTCCTAAATTTCCTATGAAATCTAATAGTACATCAAAAATTTCGCTGTATTATTTTTTATTCATGGGGACGGGGTTTTTAACCCGCCAAGCGTGACGGCTGTCTTCCGTTTTAATTTTGCAAAATCATTTGACGCGGAAGTGGTTATTCGATACCGGTAGCACACGTTAGGTACGGTAAACTAGATGTTGTCCACATATTCGAGCATCGCTCTCTTGTTTCAACACAAAACGAGTCTCCAAACTTATATTTAAACAGAGTATTGGCAGAAGAGTTCCAAGCAACCACCATAATGCAAAAATATTTATTGATGTTTTTCTTCTAACAAGGATATCAGTAGATACGTTATACACGAAACAGTTCAATTTACATGGTAGATGACAAAGTCGATGAGTACGAGTCTCAAATTTAATATTTCGTAACTCTGGACGAACTTGATTAGTAGAAATTCTTCTACTCTACAACCCCACACTTATAACCTTAATGGGTAAAACCAAACACCTACAGATACGTGGGTAAATTGAGTAAAATTTATTTTCAGTAGATTCCAGGATTTAGTCACATCGAGTTCTATCCGTCATTTGGAAATGAGTTGAATCACTTTCATATAAATCGATTTATGCACTATAGTGACTCGAGTTACAAATTAACCGGAATGAACTTGAATATTGAAAAACGTATAATTCAAAACCAAATCATGTAGTCTTCACAAGCCATAAAACAAAAGTCAGTAAAAGGATACAGCAACTCACCTCCGATTAGACAGACAACTCCAATTACTTTAATGAACTCCATTGTTCTTACTTATTTCAAGCACAAAATTGTGTGAACAAAATTCTAGATTTTTCAAAGAATGAATTTAGCTTCAACTCGTCCAGCTACGTTTTACATTTATTACTAAATACATTCCGCATCCCAAGATGGTCTATGAGACTGCTGAACACAATCGGGTAAATACTAAACTAGATCACTTCCGACTGATCAAGTAAGGAATGCAGATGTGTTGTCCAAATAGGAAGTTGATCACATTGGTTAATGCTCAAGTTTTCAAAGTTGGGACTATAACCATAAACAACAGAAAACGCAAGTTGATAGGCGCAATATTTCTAACAGAATCTTTTATTCTAGTTACGCATGCTAAATTTTTGATGCATCAGATAAAATATTCCACTCAAAGTAAAATTTCAATATTCTGTATAGGGTTTTTCATATTTTCGTTTTGAACAAGAAAACACATGGAAATGCGTAACGGAGGAAGGTTTGACTTGACGCGGAAAGTTTCATAAAATTTTATTTCATGCTGCAAAAAGTTTAGATGACGTCTACGTCCGGATGTGCCGACAGCAAGTTTACAACATTGCCGAGCGGACAAAAATGGTATAAGATAGGGAAGCTTTAAAAACAGACAATACTATACGTGGATAGTTATTGCGTCGAAAATTCTCTTTTTTTCCTTCAGAATTTTATCCATATTTGATGCAAAACTTATACAAAAGATATGTCAGGATACGTAATAAATAGGCCACAAGTGTGATTGCTGAATGTGAAACGAAAAATGGCTTGACTCATGATTCGGGTAAACCCGGCAACCTGAGTTTTGACACAGAATAGAATCTAATTATAAAAAATAATTTTGCGCGGTGGAAATTTATTATTTCTATTTCTTTCATCTTCTCTTCTATACGGGGAGTTAGATAATGTTTGTCGTTTTTGCGGGTATATTAGATTTAGATTTTCAGATTGCCTCAAATAGATCACTAACTGAATTGGTAATCGCCAAATTAAATAAAAAAAATAACGCGAATAACAAATGGACTGTAGAAAGTCAGATTATGTTGCCCACAAAGGAATTGAACTAACAGTAGTTTGTTTGATCTCCCTTGAAGGGTTTGTGTCCACTTCGTGAACACTTTCGTATTATTTATCTAAGTACTTTCACACACTACGTATGATTTTGATGGAAATTCGAAAAGAAAATTGATGGTCATTTCGACCGTCAGCAAAAATACGCAAAACCGTTGAAAAATTTTACATGTCTGTAAAACCTCAATTTTCGAAATTCTTGGGCATGTACATGGTTCTCCCTTCAGCCATTGTCCGAAGATACTAAGTTAACCAACAGTTGCAGAGTCGGCGAAAAGTCAGAAGAAAAACTGTCCCAACTAAGATTGCTTTTGTAGTTCTCTTATGTCGTATGTTTAAACCTAATTTGAAGTATTAGTAAATATTCTGAATATTTATATTTTATCCGTAAAAATTTTCGCTATTTCCTTGACAACTTTTCACAGCTTTTAAAAGTATTCGAGCCTATTTATATATAACTACAGTTTTCTATTTTAACTAATTGGAATACCAATCCCGGGTAATATTGTTATTGAAATAAAATAATTAGTACGATTGATTATCTATTAAATATATTCACTCAACTTATCAATTCAAAAATGGAAGTAGTGTGTTGCATCAGACGTTGCTCATAGTTAGCTCGCCTCAGGTGCCAGAACTAAGTCTGAAAGATTTTTATCAGCACTGGTACAGCCGGAAATATTTTTACAAGATGTAAATCAGCCACTATGGCGTGCTAAGATAACCTTTAGCATAAAACACCTCAGAATATCAATGAAAATACTACCTTTCAACGAGTATGTTGGGTCGAGTATTTTTTCGAAAATAATTCAACATGCTTCAATTTATTTTAAAACACACGAAATTGATAAAGGAACAACATTTTACCAAAAAAGACAAAAAGGTTTTGCAATCAACATATTTCTATTGTTTGATACAGCTGTCAATGTGAAAAATCTCTAAAATTCCTTTCGAACTTGAAATCCGAATCCTGGCTTACGTTGTCCTTCTGATCAATTTTATATTGTTTACTGTATTTAAAGGCAATGTACCATGCGCATAATAAGACAATACCTTTTCAAAGCCGACGAATCCGGTTATAGGTCCACCAGGAGGTGATGTCTGAATGAAATATTAATATTATGTTTAAAATAAAATCTACCAAATGTATCTTATCTATTAATTTTTTCATTTACCAATTTATATTATGATTTTGTTATTTTATGATTGTATTAAAATATAATATAACTTATGATACACGCGCTACGAGCTCTTGTGTTGAAGGAATATCGAGCATGTTGTTTGATCTAAAATTGATTGATATGCTTCAAATTCGACAACCGATAACACTGTCTAGACCAGTGGTTCTCAAACTTTTTTAGTCCCAGAGCCGCATTTCAAACCTCAAAGGTGTGAAGAGCCGCACACAAACAACGCAAGGTAAAATAGCAACAACCCTTAAGCGCGTAATTAAAATACCAAGTCATCGTAACAACAACACACGTAACAACTAGGGCTGGGCCAAATATTCGAATAATAAAATATTCGAATGGCATTTTGCTATTTGAATATCCGGTACCACGTGACCTGCACCGCTCTGCTTGGACACCAAACTCGAGCGTCTCCAACTCAATCGTGAATTGTGCGAGATTTCCCAATGGCGCTCGCTATGAGAAAAATTTGTCTTTGCGTTATGGTGTTATATGCTTATTTTTGCACTTATGGTATCCTTTCAATTCATCGTTTTGCAAAAAAAACGTACCGACCGTTCCGTAAATTTAGAAACGTCAAACCAGATTAGGTATTTAAAGTAAATTTCCCAGATTTAAACTCGGCATGCTTGGTGACATGTCATTAGCCATTTCTTGCATTACCGAACATAAAGTTGCTTAAAATTAAATGTTAAAATGACATTTCGGCGTTTCATTGTGAAAAAATGCGATTTTAGGTCGTTAAAACACTCTAGTTATGTAAATAACATGGATTTAAAAAATGACCAAAAGTTTTTCCAAAAGCTGGTATGAGTTACTTGTATGGAAAACATTCATTAAGTTGTAACCAGATAAGAAATGGCATGTCCTACTCCCGTTAAAGCACTTTGTATTAGCTCTTTAGTGATCCCTTCCATCCTTCGCCAAGTAATTTTTCGAATATGTAAACATTTTACTCGACCATGCATGGCCGTTGAGCCAAGAGTAGAACGTAAAATCAATCGTGAATTTGTTGTAACAATGCACACTGACTCGTTCACAAATTGTTGCGACTATTATCATCAAAAATGATTACAATTGTTAAATTTTGATGCATTTAGGCGTTAATAATTAAGCCATAAGGCATGATATAATCAAAATCATCAAGTGAAGTGCTGAATTTGCAAATTCCGTAAAGAAAATTGAGCATTACTGAGTAAGTATTTTAGCTATAATAACCATCGGGGTGTTGTTTTGTTGAAAAAAAAAACGTTAAAACTTGAAGTAATTAGGTATAATTAGAGTCTGACACTCTATTAGGCACAAAGGCCTAGAAATGCCTTTATTGACAATTTATTTAATCGCTATTTTAAATCAACTTTCAGGATTCACTCATTCGTAAATTTGCTAGGTTCATCTATCTAATACTAAAATACCACGAACACCATAGAAAAGCATGAGAAACTCAATTATCATTATAATAAATATTTCGGTTACCGTTCACTTGAAACAGGCACGGTTAATTTACAAGCGGTGATAAGGAAGATCGAATCCAAGGCAGAGGATAAAACTCAGAATATAATTAATTAGGTTTTGCAATCAGTCCTTAAATGTATTCAACAGCTGTCGCTGATGAGAACGCAAGGGTATACTAGAAATATGGAATTTCGATATTTGGCGACCGCTTATTCTTGCAAAAACGAGAAAGGGCGGAAATATAGAATACCAACTTTAGGATATCGCCGCCAAAACGATCGCGGTGACAATGACAATCAGCCATTATGATAAAATTAACCATTAAAAAACGCTTTATTGCCGACTATTCAATGTTTCTATTAATTTCCAAATGGACTATCGGCCTCCGACGTTCTGGATCCCTGTTATGTATAAAAAATATTCAAATTATTCAATTCGAAAAAATTTTCGATTTTTTGATTTGATTTAATTAGGCTTTGATTTCTAATAAGTTTGTCAAAACGGGTCGTAATCGTGGAGGATGCAAGGTGCAGTAGCTGCTTGAGATGATCGCCAGATTTTTCGGGACTATTTTCGATTGCTGGAACAAAATTAAAATGCTCTAGAAATTAAAACAATCATTGAGTTATTTGATTTATACATAAGATCTGGAAATGCGACACAAACTGAAAATCCACGAAAGCAAGCCAATGATTACAGCCATATCTGAAATCTTTCCAGTGAAAAGTGTCCGAGTGTCCGCAAAAACGCTCACTGTTGCGTCACTATTGTATCTTGTAGGTTAGTCAACGCTACGCAAATAAACACGGGGGAATCCATTCGACTAACTAATAGACTTTAGCATTTTAATTTCGAGTCAATGATTAGTTTTCAATGAAAAATTTTCTTTGAAAATAATTAATTTTTAAAACATTAACGGGAGCCGCAGGGAAGATTGTTGAGAGCCGCATGCGGCTCTCAAACCCTAGTTTGAGAATCACTGGTCTAGACTCTAGAACAGGGGTCACCAACGCGTTGCCCGCGGGCACCAAGTCGCCCGCGAAGACCATATTAGTCGCCCGAAGGTCTGTTCCAAACTAAGCTTGATAAAGGTTCTTTTAAGTAAGCTACATCAATTATATTTTGTGCTGCTATTTTGGTATAAATCACACTTATATGGGAACTAGAAATGGCACTTTATTAATTATTGTAACCATCAACCTTATTTTTATTTGACCTCAGTAATGTGACGGGTCAATTAACACTCTTCCAATTATGACATCACACTGAGATCACTTTCCACGAACCCGCGCTTTTTCTTGTCCGTTGGTTAGCGGAGCAGTAGTAATACAAATATTGATTAAAAAGAAAAATCCATCATTTTCACGATGAATGGGAGGTGGATATATTTATACCACCATGAAAACAGCCTGCGTGTGTCTCATTAGTGGGGCGATTTTAGCGACGGCAAAGCGGAGAGGTATTTCACATCTTGTCGCGTAATCTTCCGCGCTAACTACACACTGGTCAGCACAGTACGGACATAAAAAACCTCGCGATTCAAATCATACAGTAATCCTATTTTACGAGACCATCGTTTGTTTCAACCTATCCTTTCAAATCAACATTTTTGGCATAAATTCAGGATAGGAGATTTACATATTTATCCCGGGAGAGAAGATAGCCGATAGGACGGCTTAACCATATGATAAACCACGGCTTCTCGCCGGTTACCATTTGATGTCGGGTATGGAATTAGTTAGTTATTTGTTTCCGGAAGCCTGGACTTGATGGCAAAGGAAGCCTTAACCGACCAGCGGTTACGTGAACCACCCTACGGCGGCGAGGAGTCCAGCAATCCTTTTGCACAAAACAATCCCCGCATGGGATTCTAACCTGCGAACCTAACGCTTAACACGATGGGCCATAGCGCCGCGACTCACTCCACCAGGAACAAACATGGAACACGCCTCACTGATGAAAATCTGCAAGACTCGCTCAGAGTTACAGTGTCAAGTTACACGTCGGAGTATAATACTCTGCAACATTCGATAGTACAACTGTTAAGTCCATTTTATCTTAGACTTGTGCAGAATGTTGAAAATCAATTTGAAAACACTCAGTTTTGAAATACAAGTGTAATTGATAGAAATTTATTTGCAACGTTGTGATAATCGTTTGATTTCCTGAAGAATCCTAAAGTTTATTAGTGTCTATACTTCACTAAATACCAGTAATTATATCAATAATTGAAGCTTAATCGAGCAACTGATTTTTTTAGAAGTGTACATTGAACTGGTAGCCCGCAGCTTAATCTGTACCCAAAAAGTAGCCCTCGGCTTCGAAAAGGTTGGTGACCCCAGCTCTAGAACGTCAAACCAAACATAATAGATCGTCACTAATTTCACATTATATATATTTACGTACGTAGTCTCTAGCAATTTCCTTATTACTGCAGATCAATTTGTGAATCAGTATAACACGTCGGATGTCTATTACTTTCATTTCAAATTAAACACATTTTAAAAGATATAATTATGTGGAAAATACAATAAAGCTATATTCACTGCACCAGCAACGACGCCATCTTTTTTGACTGATTTGTCTGAAAAAGTTCAAATTTTAATACTTATTTATTTATTGAATATATACTGATGCTATATACTATTTTACCAATAAGATTTAATTGAAAAAATTTTTATTTGGCTTTACAAATTTACACTGTAATTTGTCGCAGCGTTTCCATCATCTAACCCTTGAAACTTCAATTCGAATAATGAAGTGAATACAACACTCGTACCTGCTGAGGTAAGGACGGAAGGCATTCTCCTCCACCAGACATAAAACCGCTGTTCATGTTTTGTTTGATTTCCGTCCCTCCAAGCGACATTTATATAACAAACTTCCTTCGAGAAATAAACACAAATATTAATAATTAAACGTAAATCTCAATTCTTAGATAGCGCGCTCAAGGAACCTTATTTAAATACAAGATTGCATGACTCAAACCCACGTCGCACAACAAGAATGTTCTTCCTGTGGCAACATTTATTTCTGGGATTTTTGCGAGCAAGCCACGGGAAACATTGGGTTACTATGGAAACGGAAACAAAGCGTATCCTTATCTGACTAAAATTTAAATACAAATTAAAAATAATTCCCAACTGATTGTTTTTATCACAAATGATATTATATTCATATACCATCGTATATGTAATACTTGAACAGTAAGCAAACTTTGGGTAAATGCATGTTTTTAATGAAGTGCATATTTTACATACTTTCTAAAATTCAAGACATTCTGTATGTAAAGCAGATTGTTTTTCGGGTTCAATAGCGGGCAGGCACTTTTAGAGTAGGCGTTAAATTTCAAATTAGCACATATTTTTACATACAACAGAGTAACATAATTTAAGAACAATTACAAAGATCCAGCATGGAATAGCATTATAAGTAATAAGAAAATTGAATATACAACTTGCGTCAATGTTTTATTGTAATATTCTGAATTCAAATTATGATATTCAATACTGTGAACAACCTGGATCAGCTCTAATTGTGCTACCGCAAAAACCGCTATATTGGACATTTTTTAACAATATACCGGCGTCACAAACTAAGATTACTGGAAATGTTCACAGAGGCAATTTTAAACAAAACAAGTAAGACAAACCTTAATTCAAGTAATTGTTTTAAAGCAACCATTTTTGGACATACAAATGTAAAATGATTCATCCAAAATTTTTGTATTATCACATTTCAAAATATCGTTTACCATTGCACCATCGATCGTAGTTTTTTCATTCATATCACGTGTCCCGTGTTCATTCAAGCCCAGACAATACCTGCTTAGAATCAAATGACAACTGAAAACAAAACGCACGGTAAGTGTACTCAATTCTTTTTCTGAAAGCGTTTGTAAATCCCCCCAGCGATCATCATACGATATTAGAAATTTCTAATTACTGTGCCTCATTATCAAATCATATTCAGGGCGACGAGCGCAAATGAATTTCAATGACATTCTTGTTCCAAATTTCTTGGTTCAAATCATAAAACTTTGAAGTAAACATGAACATGATACATGAACAACGAAATTGAGCCAAGGCATCGCGTTTTATATACTAGGTGTAAACGACGAAGAAACGATGGTTTGACGATGATTATACGAACGGATATATAATTGTTAAAACACTATTTAGATAAATACAACATCTAACACAGGGGTGACGAACCTATTTGTTATCGCAAACGAACAACAACAAGTTTATATATAAAAGTTTTAAAATAAATTTAATTTTTATTTAATTTAATTAATCGTGTGTTTAAAATATTGGCGCTTCCATTTTCTCTGTACATTTCCTGAAGGTTTTTGACTTCACGCCAAATATACACTGAATCGCCTGAATGCTTTGCGGGTCGCACGAAATCTTCGGTGGATTCTTCGGGGCTCCGTGAGATGTTTAATAAAATTTGACAACGGTAGCATCGAAATGCGGTAATTAAAACACGACATGATCTATATCAGGGTGTTGTGTTGTTGCGAGGTTGACGGGTTGCCATAACTTTTGGGAATGTCTCGCGGGTCGCAGTCGGATAAAACCCAAAATTGATCAAAATATCGCGAGTTTACTTACTTTAAAAATCAAGAACACTATTTACGAATTCCGAGCATCATTGTGCGGGAAGGACAGTTGTTTGGCTGTTTGACGCATTATATTGAGAAATCTGAAGACATACTTGCGAACGTACACAGCTTAGGTACGGTAGATAATTTATGTGAAAGGTTGCCGGGCTCCTCACTATTGTTATGTCTATTACGCATTTGACCACTGAAGACATATCTGCGGATGTGAACAGATCACTTATAGATAACATATGTGAGAGATTGTTTGACTCCTCACTATTGTTATATATGAGTCCACTTCAGAGAAAAATAAAATATTTGAAAAGTATATCATTCGATAGCAATTTTTCAACGTTGAATACTCGACGCAAGAGTCTTGCCATTGAACTGACTGGATTCATTATGTGTGATGCTTCAGATTACCCTTTCTGTTGAAACTAGAAAATAAGTATTTTCATGAGACTGACTCGCGGCCGGCAAAAATATTTTTAAAAAGTTCTTTGTAAAACTCTTTGTAAATCAATATTTATGACTTATATAATTGAATTACCAATAAATTCATACAAGCGATACAGCAGATGGATGGTATTTGCTTGCATACAATATTCGTATAGCGACATGATGCGCAAAAGGTGAAGTTTTAGATAGTGTATCGATAATGGGATTTTATGAAAACCAACTAAAGAAAGATCTCAAATTTAAAAATTTCAGTCTGTGACGCACTGAAAATAATACAAAGTAGCGGTAGACTGATAACGGAACAAAGTATTCAAATAATTGAATTTGGATTTATTGCCCACTGTTGAGAGTAAATACGATTGAAATATGTCTTTCTTATTTTTTGCGATGTGTAACTTCCAAAATGCAGAATACCCTATTGCAAAAACCACGAAGATGTAAATGACATTATTTTGATGGCCTGAATACAGCATTGAATTAGATTTGTAAGCAGAAAGTCAAAAATCTTTCATCCCTGAGGAAATCAATGCTTGGTTTGTAAAATTGTCTACACAAAGACTGCGACTATTGAAAGCGCTTTATACACTCGTACTCGTACATTCGTATCACCACATGTTCCTAACGTTCCACTCGTATCATTCTTGAATTGGTAGCGTCACGTGTTCTACTTTTGGTTCACTTGTATCATTTGTCTCATGCGTCCAACACCACACACAAATGTGGGATAAATAGGACTGGGACACGATATTTTTGAGATACCACATGAAAAGCTGTTAAATTGGAATACATTTGGTAGTTTCATTCGGCCATTTTGTTTTCATATTATGCATGCGAAGCTCTTGGACCCTAAATCCTTCTACTCGACCACGAATTAACCCCCGATTAGTTACCACTCAGTCGCAACCTATATATTTTATTCATTATTGAAAATGTCTATTTTATGTTATAGGCTGTAGTGAACAAGCTATGGGCTTGGCTTTGTGCAGCTTTTTAACACGGAGTGACGTTTTCCGCTGCAGGAAACTCTGTGTCTTGCTAAGTGGTAAAATTATCGATTGTCAAACTAGAAACCATCAGACAATGAAATCACCGTCACTCATGTTCCAAGTCTTACTTACATGTGCTACTCCAGCGTTTCTAAAAGTGGGCGAAAGAAATAAAATAGGGGGCGAAAAATGCGAAAGGGCGATTGCTCATTCTCGAATAGTCAAATATGTATGACGACCCGTGTTTTATCTGTTGAATGATGTCATGTGATATTTTTTCCATATTTGGTATTTTGGTATTGGGGACACTGGGGGCGCTGTGACACTGTCAATCGTTTTTTTTTTTAGGTGTGGCCGGTTGGCGTGTGCTGTGGGTTGGCAGCAGTGTTCCCTCTAAGGTGTGCGCGTGTGCGCGCGCACACAGCTTTCAGAGGGTGCGCACACGCATAGATTTACTGCGCACAGACGTATTTCGATGTAATGTAACAATGTTCTCTGTTGGCAGGTTGAGAAAGTTTGTTGTTGGCCCACTTATTACCCCGTTAGAACGCCGAAATTTCTTCATTAGTTTTTGCACAAATATTAGTCATTTCCAAAAAAGTGCGCACATACCAAAATTTCTGCGCACACATACTACAAAAAAAAGAGAGGGAACATTGGTTGGAGAACAACAACAGAACAACGTCTGCGGGAGTGCCTCTGGTCTTCGGTGGGTTATCGGGGATGATTGTCTGTGGTTGTGTGATTGTTGGATGGGGATTTGTTTGATGTTTTGTGCTGAACAGTGGGCTGATGTTGGGATCATGTTGTGGTATAAGTGCGATGCCATTGCAGTTCATTTGTGTTGTGATTTTCAGTTTTATCATGGAATTAGCTATCATGTATCATATCAGTACTGTTCAAATGTTGTGCACATAAAGAATTGTTTATGGTCTTTTAAAATGCCTGTCATAAAGTATTTGCAGCCTATTTGGCAAATTGTAGTAGCTCGTTTAGTGTACCTGATTCTAGGGGTCCGTTAGCTTCTATTGAGAGCGTCCTTGACTTCAGGGTCCGTCAGTGTTTTTATTGTGTATATGGTTTTTCTTGCATTGTGGTGCCTAATATTGTTATTTATATTGTATGCTTTCCATTGCTTTGGAGAGTTTGGTTGTATTAAGACTGATAATTAATAAATAAAATAAAAAAGCAAAAAGTGAAGTGAATATTGGGGAGAAACTTGACGTCAGATCATATTGGAAGATATTCTGAACTTGGATAATTATTTCATAGACTGTGGGTACGCTACATATGGTTAAAATCGCCGAATGTTTTCTTCAGCATGACGTGGATATTTAGGCTATGAACATCGGGGTTATATCGGTGACCCATATTTCCGTAAATTCTCACTATCTCACAAGTATTCCCCTGCAAATGTGCCAGAGGACGTCGATAAAGATTTTTTTATCGCCCGGAACTGTGCGTGAAGTATGATACAACCTCTGGATTGAATACGCAAATCCAATTTCCACTGAAAATTGAGGAAGTGAATACTAAGAATTAAAAGCGGTGTCATAATATATATATATATATATACAGAAAATTTGAGCAATGCGAATAAAATATATTTCATTCAAACTAGTTCATTCAAATGTTACTGAATCAGGATATTTTATGTGGAACTGCCACAGATTTGTATCGTCACAACATGAATTGATTTTTTGCGTGTATCCTGTGCGTCCTCTGACTCAGAGAATCTTCACCCAAATTATAAACAGTTCATTTTGACGTAAAGTAAACATAGAAGGATAGAACAAAACAATGAGTAAGATTCTACTCAAGAACAATGAAATGAAAAAGGGCCTTGGGAGGCATAAAAGCAGCACAATAGAATATAGACTATAGCAGCATTCACATTGCAGCTATGTGAACAACAGTTCATTCTATTTTTGGTTGTTTCATTGAAATAAACTTCTAATTTTTGATAATATAGTTGAGATGTTTTGAATAAGGCGTTTTAAAGAACCTTTGTTTGATACATATAATACAGATGAACTTTTATACAAAGCAAACCCATATACGAACAACACGTTTTCCTATTTGTTACAGGTAAATTAGAAAAATCACGAAGCGTTTATGGTCATAATGAGCATGATTTCAATTGTTGAATTACTCTTACTATTGTCATCAATTGCACTGATAACAAATGCAAGTCAGTTAAAGAAAAGCTGTATTTCAGAGGGCATGGAAATCGATGCTGGAAAGGTACGGTGGAGATGAAGATAACAACTCAAATTGAGACTAAATTATAGAAGTGTGTTGAACCCACTTGTTTTTGCTGATTTTAATGAAAAACATGACTCTTTAAGTTAATATTAAAGTAATTACTCCCAATTCGTTATTAGTCAAAACCATTTTTGTGTAACTAGTATTAAATTCTAATCAACCAATGCTAACATACACCGTGTTTCCCAAATATAAGACAGGGTCTTATTTTAATTTTCTTTCGAAAAATAACACTAGGGCTTATATGGGAGGATGCCATTTATCAAAAACAAAATTACGAAGTAGAAAATTACGAGATTTTCAAATATACAAAATATGAAACCCATTGAAACTCATTGAACCTTTTCCTTTCTCACGCGTTTTAGTTTAACCATTTGAAACGTGTAAGAGAGATTTCTTGCCTTCGATTAGGTCAAAACAAATTTCACGCTATCGGCTAGATCTTATTTCAAGGGTAGGGCTTGGATTAAAATCATTTTTAAATTTGGGCTAGGTCCTCTTTTCAGGCTATAGGACTTATTTTCGGGGAAACACCGTAATTTAGGATTTTCCCCATTTTGTAGTTATCAAAAACTACGTGGTATTCTGGACTGATGAAACAACGTCTAAGGTCTCCAAGTTGTTTCAAAGGAAAATGGGTCCAGGTAATTATTTGAAAACAAAAAGCAAAATCTACAGAGTATAAATGTGTTACAATAAGTAAAATATTGTTGAAAATAGCTAAAATTAAGAATAAATTATTTACCTATAGTGATTCTTCTACATTTTCATATGTTGTTTAAATTACCAAATCTACCTGAGAACTCGTCCAAGAGTTACGAGTCTAAATCCTCGGATCTGATAGCATACTAATTAATAATGCTTTCCAATAAATTCTCGAAAAAACAATTATAAAATTAGATAACAGGTTGCATAGAAGGACAATTTTTTTAACACCGTTTTATTTGCCAGATATGTTGAATTTGAATTTCATGTTGACAATGAAGGAGATGGAACTTATCATATTAGGAAATCAGACGATGGTATGTTGTGCACACAAAATGTATCCCAATTGAATGCTTTCAAAACGTCGTGGAAAGTTATTGATTAGCATAACAATGAAAAGTACTAGTAAACTCTTTTATTATTTTCCTTCTAATTTAAGACATTTGTTAATTTTTTGACACAAATTGAACGTTTGCAGAATTTATTCACCTCGAGCACGGAGAGGAAATGAACGGACTTGCGAATGAAGCGGTGTCAAATATGGGTAAAATTACTAATACATGTACATATATAATATAATATTCGATATATAGATAAATTATTATTCTTGTGTTGGTCTGCAGTTAAACTCATTTAATTCTATTTGTTTTAATCAGACAACCTTTTAGACAATGCAGCTATAGTTTTTCTTTCTGACTACGAAAATTATTTTGCGGCTTTGTTATGTCCACTCGACAAAGGTATGAAAACTTATATCAAACTTTTCAAGTACTGGAAGATATTGTAAATTAAATTACCAAGTCGAAGTATTTGTTGTTGCATCATGAACTAGTACAAATACCGGAATATAAATACTCCCTCCATTGAGTTCAAACGTTTGTTCTCTACCCATTGTGGACATGAACAGCAGTCTCGTTTTGCCTTAGCTATATATATATGCAAGGTCTGGTGATATCAGAATCTTATCGAAAAAACTTGTGTGCTTTACTTTGTTCAGATCATCAGGTGATTCGTGGATTTTTTCCAAGTCCAAATCCAACTTTGTGACAGGTTGCAGCCTTCATTAACGTCTTGCATGATGTCGCAAATTTTCTCCTTCAACATGTCCAGAAACTGACTGAAGTCATTATTTGAGCTAACCAACTATTATTTATCAATGTTAGTTACATATCTATATATATATATATATACTAATTTCATCAACAGTCCTCGATGTTTGCTATTATTCAAAATATTGTATTTTAAAAAATAACGCTGATTACGTTGTTTTATAATTATCTAAATATATTTTATCACACCCGTATATGAATGAAAATAATGACTCGTAACCTCGTAACCTGTAAGATAATATCACTATTTGACAATTTAGCCATTGATAAAAAAAAATGCTAAAAAATACGTTAAATATAATTACTATGACCAAATTTGTTGTTAATTAGGTTTTGATTTGGTTTGGGTATTTTGAGAATTTCGAAAAGTATTGATATTACGTAAAGCGAACTCGCCACGAATTAGCTTGGCTTGGGACAAGATTGTGTTGTCAGTTTAGTTCATGCGATGTGACTGCTATACGTTTCTTAATATAGACGCCGTCGGTAAAAAGTAATGGTCAGAAGGATTGGCAAGATTTACACACAAGCCATTTACAGATTCTCACTTCTCTTTTTATTCACGTTTCTATTGCAAAATATAATAATAGTTTTAAAAATTCGAAATCTTCTTTACGGTCGATAGAGTATAGTCAATGATTCGAGAAAATTCATTCCAGTATATATACAAGCTCTTATCCTCTACGTTCATAATGGTCTCCCGGCAGCTTATGCATATACGTACGGTTTCACAAAACATTTTTATGCTTTCGAGTCTTATTCCTCTGTTTTAAATCATTCCTATTTTTACATGTCAATTTGTCGTACTATTTTCAACTTGACAAGCTGGATATTCATCAAGTACATCCGCTTGCTGTTGCCAACCTCCGTTTTTTTTTCAGAGCTCCAGAAGTATATGCACCAAGATAGCGCACATCCTGAACATAGTATTTGTACCAGGTTTTGATTCAGGTTGTGCGCCATCTAGGTGTACATACTTCGGGAGCGGCGTTTTTTTGATCCTGCTCAAATATAATTTTCTCAAAATATTAAACCACATTACAAAATATCATTTTGTTTTAAATTTTAGCATGAATATCAATCGAAAACAAATTTAGCACTTTGCCTTAGCCATGATCCATCACAATTATATATACCAGCTTGTCAACAGAATTTCGCAAGTAAAACCAGAGCCAACCTATTTTTAGAATGAGAGCTAAAAAATGACAAAGTTATTAGTAGATTATCAGTAGCATTGTGCATTTCTTTATGTTTATATATTTATTGGTATTTGTTATTCACCATATACTTTCTTTTCATATAGTGGGTAAATTATTATTTACTGATAGCCTAATAAACAAATAGTGATATATAATTATCTATGATTTACCCTATGTGGGATACCTTGTGACATCAAGATGCCAAAGATCAGATGCCCAATCAACGAATGTGAATTTGAAACAGAGGATGAGGCCTCTATTGTTGCTGCATTGCTGAATTTACACGCTACCACACACAGCGCACAAAAAACTCAACAACCCACAACCCAAGTTGAGAAAGTAAAACGTCCAACCATCACATCTGCTAGCTCAACTGAAGAATGGACATATTTTGAATCAAGATGGACAGACTACAAAGCTGCCACAAAAATATTTGGCCAAGACATAATTTTCCAACTATTGGAATGCTGTGAGGATCCACTGCGCAAAGATCTAACTCGCACCTCACCTAATCTTACAGGAAAATCAGAACAAGACATACTGAACGCTATCAAAGGAAAATGCCATGATCGCCAGAGTCAAGCTCGCCAACATGAAACAAGACAGAGACGAACCAGTAAGAAACTTTGGCGCCCGCATTCGTGGCCAAGCGACAGTCTGCCAAGCGACAGATTTCCCAGTCCACAGACGCCATCAGCTCATATCGAAAGGGGCGCATTCAAGTCAAGCCCACATCCGATAAGATGCAAGCCACATGTACTTACTGCGGAGAAACAGGACACGGCAAAAGTTCTCCACTGAGAATCAAATAACGTTCCTGTCCTGCTTTCAATCAGACTTGCTACCACTGCTTGAAACTACACCATTTTGAATCAGTTTGTAGAGGCAAAACATCGTCAAAAATGGTCAAACCATCACAGGAACCTGATGATATGGAGAACTCTATGTCCAATTCATTACGCTCAGTTTACAAGAATTCATCCAACGGAATGGCTCTGGACCACCACCAATATGTGCCAAAGTTGGGAAAAACGCAAGTCAGATCCACAGCTATTTTTTGATATTATGATCGACATACTGCCATCTGACTTTGCTAAATTGCGGTTTAAAAAGAATTTCAAACCCCAACAACAATGACTGCGACCAATAACAAATGGATACATATCCTTGGCGCCCTAGTTGCAAGATTTTCAGGAACAACTGATAACGGGAAAATAGTTCGTTCCCGTCAGATCATTTACATTACCGACAGCTCGGACAAGCTGTTCTTGAGCAGGAAAGCATGCATTGAACTTGTTTAATTTTTCAAAGATTGGCGGAGTCAACAGGGAAATGACATCAATTAACATGACGGACAAAACTTTGACAGGGACTAAAAATGGTGACATATAAATATGCACATGTCCCCGCCGCAAACTTCCCCCACCAATCCCAACGTCGTTACCATACTCGCCGAATGGGGAAAACCGACAGAAGCTACAGGAGTATCTAATCGAATAATACAAATCTAGCACTTTCAACACCTGCGAACACCAACCGCTCCCTATATGATGGACGGGCCGCCAATAAAACTTATGATAGACCCTGAAGCAAAGCCTGTCGTTCATCACACACCAGTACCAGTACCCCTCCACTGGAAAGAAGAGGTAAAAGCCGGCCAAGACAGGGACACTTATAGGACTATAGGATATTGGGTAAACTATCTGCTTTTGGTTAATAGATTACGTGTTTAAACTTAGTCACTCTAATCGTAAAATTAGAAGTAATATCTTAGTCATAAAATACGTAACAATTAGACGTACTGTAGGGCAGGGGTCCGCAACTACGGGATCGCAACCCAAATTTGGGACGCGAAACCCCCCGCTCTGGATCGCGAAACAATTTAAATTTTCCATAAATATGAGCATTGCGTCTGTGTAGCGTATTTATATATAACAACTTTATAAATCACTGATTATAATTATGAATGTTTCCTCGAGTATACACTTCCTTATTTACTGTCGTAACATTGGCCAATCAGCATAATTGCAAAAATGAAGTAACAATAAACGTTTCAGAAGCGCTCAGATACTTTTTCCATTCAGACAGTCTTTCGTGGTTGTGGATATTATCTCGTTTTGGCAATTTTCGCGTGTTGTTTGTTAGTTTTTAGTTGTGTTTTGGTAAATATACGTCTTAATCAAATAACTAAGTCCTAATTCTTGAAATAAGAACCAATAATTTTGCAATGATAGAGTGTAGATCCAAGAGGAAGAATTCAAGAGATCAAAAGTCGAGGAAACATTCGTTACTTAGTTGTTCGCTTTGTTACATCCTACTACGTAGACTTTAGGTTTTCAAAATGCTCCGTACGCACCCTCAGGACTCCGTTAAAGACACTTAGACCTCCGCTAGCTATTCGTTCACTTGAAAACTGTCCTTGACCCACTGCCCTACATCAATCTACTTACCTATCCTCGACCCACTGCCCGACCTCCCTCAACTTTCCTATCCTCAACCCACTGCCCTATCTCCCTCAACCTTCTTATCCACGACCCACTGCCCCATCCCCCAACTGTCGCATCCCCGAACCACCACTCTATCTCCCTGAACCTTTCCCCTCTCGACCTACTGCCCTATCTCCCTCAACCTACCTATCCTCGACCCACTGCC
Organism: Styela clava; assembly: GCF_964204865.1. Classification (NCBI taxonomy): domain Eukaryota; kingdom Metazoa; phylum Chordata; class Ascidiacea; order Stolidobranchia; family Styelidae; genus Styela; species Styela clava. Next base: position 1,370,458 of record NC_135257.1, read on the forward strand.
CTATCTGCTACAACCTACCTATCTTTGACCTACGGTGCTATACTATTCAGTACTATTATTTACTACCCGATCGCCACACTGAACTTTACTATCTTGCGACCAACTTCCATGGGTTAAACTGGTCGTGTATGCCAATGAGATGATTCAATCATACGTCGACAAAACAGGATTGACGGCATTCGTATAATATGTAGGCTGGAATCTCAAATGGTAAACAATAACCATAATTGACAGTTTAAAAATGTGTTACTAATTGGGCTACTGATGGTTTCTTGCTGGGAATGACAGTTTTCTAAATTTCAACAAGCCGTTTTATGCCCTTAATATTTGGCCATGTCGTGAGTCTTGTGACAATATGATGCCGATCCGAAATGAGCAATAGTGCTCCTGTTCGTATAAAGTATTTTTCTTCGACATTTTATAGTAAAAGCTGCGTCCTTTGCAGCTTCCTAAGTTTCAGATAAGATAAGCTCAATTTTGGGACTACACGCTGGATTGGAGGGCAGTTGGCAACGCTAGCTACGACAAAACATTTCATGTCTTAAAAATAGTTTTGAAGGAATTACACTCACTAAGCGACTTATATTTTTGACTGGTTTTGACTATTCAGCCTCAGCCACGTAAAAAAAAATTGTATATACAACAATGATATGGCAGAACATTCGTTGAAAAAGACTAAGCGTGCAAATATTCAATTACTTCCTCGTCGTTTTGCCCTGCACGGAAATACAGGCGACATTAAATGAGTTTCTGAAAAGGAACTCAGATATTTCGATATCGAAAGGCCTGTTAAAATTTTAAAAACAGTGACTCCAAGCCCGATGCCATCAGTAGCCTAATTAGTAGCACATTTTTTATCCACTAATTATGGTTATTGATTACCAATTGAGATTCCAGCCTACATTTACGAATGCCGTCAATCATGTTTTGTCGACGTACGATTGAATCATCTCATTGGCATACTCGACCAGTATAACACATGGGAGTTGGTCGCAAGGTGGTGAAGTTCATTTTGACGGTCGAGTCGTAATTTTAGCGCCGTTAGGTTAGCTACTCAGTGGTATAGCGTCGTGGGTCAAACATAAGTAAGTTGAGGGGGGTCAGACAGTGGGTCGAGGGTGGGAAGTTTGAGGCAGATAGTGCAGGGGATTGAGGGTAGAAAAGTTGAGGGAGATAGGTCAATGAGTCGAGGATAAAAAAAAGTCGGAGGGGATAGGAAGGTTGGGGAGATAGGAAAGTGGGTCGAGGATAAGAAGGTTAAGGGAGATTGGGCGGTGCGTCGAGGATACGAAGGTTGAGGGAGGTGGAGCAATTGGCCGAGGCGAGGGAGACAGGGCAGCGGATCGAGGATAGGAAAGTGGAGGGAGATAGGGCAGTGGGTCGAGGATTTGAGTTGGAATGACTGTATAACTTCACTGGCTCTAAAGTCTAAATCAGAGGTCGGCAATCTTCTGTCGTTCGCGGGCCAAAATAAAGGTTTCAAGTCATTGGCGGGCCTCACGTATTTTAGAAAGTTAAAAACCAAAGGAATGACCAATGAATCACATTGTTTCACCCAGAAATTTCAAGCAGTGCGCGAAGACTGATTATTTGAATATTTTCAGCGTCATTAAACCATTTGCGCTCAGCATCAACTTTTTTACGTTCTGTTGCCATTTCTCTAATTATAATCAATTATAGGCTCAATAAACGATTGAATGTGAAATATATACTTGTTAGGTTATAGTATAATTTAGTTTCTCAAAACAAATTTTGACACGTAAAGAATATATTCGTCAATAAAGCTGTTTTGTTAATATAATTCAGTGAAGCGTCGCGGGCCGAATCCGAATGTGGTTTGCCGACCCCATATTTAAACCCTTCAATGAAAGTTTGATCATTTTACTGTGTCGGTCGATATTTGTCTCATCACTGCATCTAGAAATCACTGATACATTTATGCATAGACCGAATTCGATATGAAAGTATCAAATATAATTGGCTTCATAACTGCAAACTCTGCCTTAACAACGAAACATTGCGATAATCCTATGTGCTGAAAGAGCAACTCAAAAATACGATTTCAATCCATTCCTTGCTAGTAGACGGTTAAAAAAGTATTCCATGGTTGCCGTAGTGTAGTATATTAGTCAACTCAAAGGCGAGCAACGATGAACACAATTGAATCGATATGACAAGACATTTTAAATTCACGGGTCGGCCATGGATTGAGCGATGAGTGTTGCTCGGGAATTTTCTATTCTGAACCCCCTCCCTTATAGACAGGGTTGCCATACCGTGCTTATTTCTAAGATTTTTGCTTATTTTCTAGCCCGCGTCTTATAAAGTAACGATGTGCTTATTTCTAAGTAAAGTGCTTATTTTTGAGTCGCGTGCTTATTTGGTCTTAGAAACGTGGATGACCAATACTTGTTTTGCGTACAAAGCTTGCGTCGAAACGATGGACGAACTTTTTCTGTCAACAATGGGGTTTGCGGTATTTCCAGGCAAACTGTGACACACTCAATAGTTGCTGCTAGTTTTTAGAAATACTGTTTTTAGGGACAAACTGCAATTTAGAGTAAGCGTAACCAGTTCTGTTTCGAACATGAAAAGAATTTTTTTTTATTAACTACTGCTATTGCGACATCGAGAAAGGTGGAAAACAGTAATCGGTGCCCACAATACTACCATAAAAACACAAGAAGCATTGTGGGAAACCAAAGTATGAGGACTTTAGGTTAGAGGTCGGCCGCCTGCGGGCCATATCCGCCGCACGGAGTGAAATAATCCGGCCCACAGTGCTCACTTAAATCTACGGATCGTTGTTATGTTATTCTTGTTCTTCATTAATAATTCGTTTTCCAATCTTTATGAAAAAAAATCGCTTTTGATTTCAATTACTTAACCAAAATAAAATTTTCCCTGCAAAGAACCAGGATTAGTGATAGACATTTAGAAAACTTTGATTTTATCTAGTGTGTCACCTATTGTCGCGTTAAATATTATTTGTAAATATTTTGTAAAATAAGACGACTTGAGTCAACGAGTTGTCGCAGTGTTCGCTCGCTATTAAAGTCCGAAATTTGAATTTCTAATCTGTATGAATAATGTGGTTCATCAGCCACCCGTTCAGTTTTTAACTTTCTTGAAAAAATATGTGCGGCCCGCCAAGATTCGTAACACTTGGCTTTGGCTCGGGAGCGACAAAAGTTGCCGACCCTTGTCTTAGAGATTGCGTGTGGCAGTGACTTCGTCTCTTTCCATAGCTTTTTTGCAATTTTAGAGCTGCGTACAACGTAGTAGTATATATTTACGGTACAACCATGTTCGAAGCGACTTCTAATGATAAAAAGTGGGAGACTCGTGTATGATTTCATGCCTATTTTTGGTTCTGGGTAGATGGCAACCCTGCTTATAGAAAACCATGGCTGCTGCGCCCTTAGTTATAGATAATGTTATATTTGAATCACTACCACATTTTGAAACCACCGTCAGCAAATTTTATTAGTGATGGTAATGCTTCTTCACAGATACAAAATTAACCAAGTCAGTTTTCCAAGTGAAAGAATAGCTCGCGGAGCCCTGAGGCTCCGTAGGGAGCACTTATAGCAGTGGGGATCAACGCCCGACAAATAACTCATCTTGTCACCCTCATCGGATAGAAATACATCACTCAAACCCTAAATATAAGCGGAATAACAGCGAATATTGTATAAAGATTGGTTCCACGTGTATCTTACAGCAAAGCATCCAAAATTCATTAAAAAACCAATACATTTTCCCGCCTATCAGCGTTTTTATACATAAAATACAATTACAGATCAAGGTTAGAGGTAGAAAAATATCTTCGAGCTGCTGTCTCCCAAATTAAACCTCGATTTGATATGTTGTGTATTATACACAAAGCTTATAATTTGCATTAGTCATAATAAACGCTATTATTCACAATTTTATGTGATAAGTTTCATATAATTTTGTGCAAGAAAAATGCTAGTGTCGACAAAAGTCTTAAAATCGATAACTAATTACATGTTTACCAAATGCTTGGGTCGCGAGAAGTTGAAATTTTTTTTGGTCGCGCTAAAATGTAGTTGCGGACCCTTGCTGTAGGGTACGATGACGATAATGCGTCATGCCCTAAGGATACCAAAACCAGCATAAAAGCGACCATTCGTTAGGAGAGAAAAAGGGGATAACGATAGACAAGTAATTAACGAACTCGGGCTTGCAGTGAAACTTAGATTTAACAGTCATGACTTGAACTGATCTTTGTATTTGTAAATATACAATTGCAATACATGTATTCGGAACCAGAAGTATGTCTTCATAAGATCAGAGAGCAACAGAAATAGCCAGAAACAACCGCAAATACAACAAGAGAGCAATGCTCAAATATATGGACACGCAGAACAATTCCCCAAAAATCATATGCGGTGACCAACGACTAACATACCGGCGGTGACTTACCAGTACCTGTATCGGGGTACCGTGACGGTACAGGGACTGTCATAGATATTTTAGGTCCTGTGACAATTGAAACATCAGTTGAAATATCTCCTGATATGAGTCAATTATGTACCGTATTATCGGATCAGGTACCGAACCACAGTCAAACATTTCACATAAAAACGTTACTAAATAACATGCGTCAACTTAACACCAGCCGAATCGGGGCACAATTTTTGGTACAGTGACTGTCATAGCCGTTTAGGGCTGATGGACAATTCGACTACACGGACAACTCACCAGGCCTAGGGTGGTGTAGCCAGTCTGCGGACAATTTCATTCAAACCGCTATAAAACAAAAACCAATATATCTAACCCGTTAATTTTTTCACCGTGGGTGCATTGGCGGCATTTAGTCTACACGCTAAACCTCGTATTAACTTTCTACGACAAAGGGTTAAAGCTATACAAATCCCCAAAGTACGGCACTCGAAAGATGTATTTGCGACCGAACGACCAGTGTGCGACCACGGATTTCAAGCCTTGATCATCGTTTCTGCTGCGTTGAGACTATCGCATACGCAGCCATACAGCAATCAAACAGACAAAACACGGTGGTCGCAAATTGGTTGACAAAGATATTTTCGGCGTATTAGGATAGGATTTACATATTTATCCCGGGGGAGAGAAGTAACTATCAAAGATGGTTAACACAACTCTACCCACCTGCCAAGTTTCATCTTTTTATCTCTTATATTTGTATGGATTTTCAAGCTTTTGACAGCTACGAGTTAGTTCAGTGTCACCGCGCTGTGTTACGGTACCAGAACTACTCTATCTTTAGAAGTTCCTGTCTTGTGACAGCGTGAAAACATTGGGCTTCTAATTGCATTTCTGACCGTCATATATTTCAAGAACACGGTTATTTCGAACAAAACTCGTTAAATTATAAACAAAGCACCACATCACAGCAATCAAATAGACGAAAACACGGTGGCCGCAAATTGGTTGACAAAGATATTATCGACGTATCGGAAATGCACACCCCCTATTCCCCCTCCTTCAAATGTAGAAACGCGAAACTTTCAAATATGGTTAAAAGAAACACAACTCTACCCACCTGCCAAGTTTCATCTTTTTATTTCTCATATTTGTATGAATTTTCAAGCTTTTGACAGCTACGAGTTAGTTCAGTGTCACCGCGCTGTGTTACGGTACCAGAACTTCTCTATCTTTAGAAGGTCCTGTCTTGTGACAGCGTGAATTGAAATTGCAAGATGGTCCGTTGGACACAAAATGGCGTCCGATAACCGCAGAACGTTTAGTGACGCCATAGCAAACAAAAACAAATCTTACAGAGCTAACAGAAATATTTGAAATAAATAAAAGTAATAGCCTTCTGGAGAAAAATTTCATCTTCAACCACTGAAAATTTCAAAGCAATTAGTCCAGTAATCAAAGAGAAAAGCGACTTTTTAAAAACGTGTCAAAGAACAAGAACAACAACAACATAATATTGAAACGATCGTTATGTCCACTACGTGTCCAAAAACAATAGCAAATACTCATTTGTTCCCTAAACACTCAACTAGGAGTAATCGAACCTGTCCCTATCGATCACAAGGTGCCACGAAATGGTTATATGCGCAAAGAAAAATGGTAAGCCTCGACGAACTGTTGATCTACAGCCCCTGAACAAGTTTGCTACTCGCGAAACACATCATACTTTATCACCTTTCTACCAAGCTCACCAGGTACCTCGTATCACAAAGAAGACAGTTTTCGATGCTTGGAGCGGCTACCATAGCCTACCCCTACACAAAGATGACCGCCATCTAACAAGTTTCATCACACCTTGGGGCAGATACCGTTACAAAACAGCCCCACAGGGATATATTGCATCTGGCGATGGCTACAGCAGACGTTTTGACGAAATCGCCTCTGATATTTCTGACAAAACGAAGTGTATCGATGACACATTATCGATGGTCGGACAGCATTGAAAAAGCATTTTTCCAAGCTGTTCAGTGGCTCGAGCTTAACCGATGCCCGGTTCTGGTTTGGCATGGTGAACCAGGTATCATACGCTTTTGCATCAGATGAAAAGATGTTATCATTCCGCCAATAGCTCCAGCCGTCGACCAAATTTGTCTGGACGGAAGAACTCAACCAGCTCTTTGAGGAATTCAAAAAAACAATCATCAGAGAAATTGAATCGAAATCTATGACAAAGATAGACCCACATGCCTAACCACTGATTGGAGCAAAACCGGGATAGGATTCCGGCTTCTTCAAAAACACTGTTCATGTCCCACACTAAACCCATTCTGCTGCAAATCAGGATGGAAAATAACACTTGTCGGTATCACGCTATGCGTCAGTAGAAGGCGAGGCCCTAGCTGTTGTTGACGCCCTTGAGAGAGCGCGCTATTTTGTTCTTGGGTGCGAGAACCTTACAGTTGCTGTTGATCACAAACCACTCTTGAAAATATTTGGAGACAGATCACTGGAGAACATTTTGAACCCTCACCTAATGAACTTAAAAGAAACGTTGCTACGCTACCATTTCAAAATGATACACGTTAGTTGTCAAATCTTACCAAAATACAAAAAATTAGTAGATGGGGCTAAAAATAGGCTTACACATCTAAGTAAAACATCTCGTAAGAAATGATGCCAGTTATAAATAAAAGACTAGATTAGCTTTTATAAGACATATTACATACCATCTGATATCTAATGGTTTAGAAGTTACATTGATTTAAAATTAGGGATATTACAAATTTTTAACGCGTCGAATTGATGAGACGCCGTGGGATGTCAGGATGAGTGAGTAGCGTCGTTCTGGGGATTCAGAGTTCAAGGAGTTAATATACCGCACCAATCTGCACCAGTCTCTCTCGAATTTGGCCAGTACAAGGTTAGAAAGAGGCCATTTAGTAGCAAGGATACCGTTTATCAGACTTACCAAAAAACGCCTAAAATCAAGATGATCGTACACAAAATCATCTTCATCCACAAATATTTTGCTATATGGCGCATATTCATCAAACTTCAAAGATATGTGTTTTTATGTTGTTTACAGTCGGTTCATGTTCAAGAAGTCGGCAATTGCTTGTTTAATTAAACTTGTGGTTGTATCGCGCGAAATATCTGTAGTATTATCAAAAACATAAAACTAAATCTCTCAACATGCGACTGCGACTAATGATTCAACGTGTTACTTCAATACAAACTCAAACCAGAATTTGAGCTAATATCTGTGTTTTTATCTATACTAATTTTATTACATTTAATTGGAAATACATAGCATACTAATATATACATATTTTGAGTTTTAAACTGCACCAGAATATAAACGTTGTATTCATGATTTGAATATATTTTAACGCTCCAGATAATGAATATATTCGAGAGGGTAATATTAGCCATCAATTTAATTCTTTGGTATAATTGTCTAAGTTATCAACATAAACACATTTGGAAAAATGCAATTTCACAATTTCCCATCCATTCCCTATTTCAATCATTTTGTTGAAGACTCGCAGCAAATCTTCTGCTGTCAGGTGCCGATTGCGCATTTGTAAACAAACACTTCTCGAGCTTGCTTCGGTATCATTGTTAATAAGATTCCCCGTGTATATTATATAATTTTCGTAATCATTATGCATGGAACACATCAGCGTCGGAAAATCCTCTGCGACTTTTTCATCAGTTGTTTGCTGTTCCGACGAAGATGCGTCGATGTCTTTTGTTAATTCACTTTCAAACCTGTTCCGATCACCATTCATAATTCGATATCTGTCGTCTCCTATATAATCAGAGATTAGGGGAATCTTTTTGAATCTCATTTTTTTGATATTTTAATCTAACTGATAAAAGAATCTACCACGTTCGGTTGATTTATATTCGTTTGCTGCAACACACCCTGAGATGCTGTCGATCCTTAGGTTAGCATTCAGAACATCGAACCATTTACCTTCAAATCTGCCCCAGTTTAACTGATACGCAGTATCATGTCCCTGAACACTTTCCTCATTGCCAGACGTTGCTTTTCTTGCAAAAAAAATACAAAGCCCTGTGTTTCTTCAAGACAAACTCACCCCGAATTCGAGCAAATAGCTGTGATTTACTTATATCCGTTTCATTACATTCACATGGAATATATATAGAGTTACCATATTTTAATGACTTCAAAGCGGGACGCCTCCAAAGACCAAGACCCGTTAGCTGTGATTTTTTCGACTTCACATTTTCCGATTTTACCACATAAGCCTACATTTAAAGCCATCCCGGCAGTCCTCATTGACCATATTGTAAACGAGAGTTCATGCGCATATTCTCTGTCTAAATATCGGGTTCAGTTCGAAAATAGCAAGGAATTGACTTTAAAGATACAAAATAATTTGAATTTAGATATTTTTTATGTACAGCAAAAAGAAAAAGAATAATAAAATTGCCTGCCGCTTTCAAGCAATGAGAATTTACTTATTATACTCTATATTACTGTTTACTAACGATACAAAATAATTCGAATTTAGAATTTTCTATGTACGCTTTCAAGCAATGATAATTACTTATCGATCTTAAGATCGGTAAGTATATTGATAGGTATTTGTCTGTATGTCTGTCTGTCTGTCTGTGTGTCTGTGTGTGTGTCTGTTAGATGTACGCGATATCTCACGAAAGCGAGATTGAATCTGCTCCAGATTTTGCATGTGCATTCATCTTATCTCGGACCAGAAGCCTATTGATTTTGGGCGAATTATGTCGTATAATTAGCGAGTTATCAATCAATTATTGATATAGTGATTTAGATTTTTGTAAAGCGAGAGAATTTTGAAACCCGCCGAGTGTGTGTGTGCGATGCGCAGTGCGCAAGTTACAAGAGCGGATGAATCGAAACTGCAGTTTCTGTTTTGGGGGATCCCCTAACTATCGATCGATAAGTCTTCGGTTTCCAACCTATATTCTCGTTTACTTATTCGCCCAACCATATTGTTCTGTAGATAACACCTTTTTAAAAAGACGTTGTTCGATGTTACATTCTTGCGTACGACTTTTACGTCCTGCTGACTAGCAACCTCTCTAGCAACGTACAGGGCTTACACGTAACAAATTGTACCAATGAACCGCCAACAATGTTAGCGGAAAACAACGGAACAAACAAAACCGCCTTCAGTAAGTATAGGCTTCCGGCACGCTACACAGCAACAACAGTACCAAGAACATGCTAATTGGTAATGTTCGTGTATTATGCTGACTTAACGCCAAACCGGAACTTTTGGCTGAACGGTCGGGACGCCGGGACAAGACGTGAAAAGTGGGAATGTCCCGCTTAAAACGGGACGTAAGCCTAAATATAAAGCATATATATATACAGGGTGTCTCAAAAGTAAGTATACACTTTTAATTATGATTTTCTTTTCAGGTACTCATCATAGAGCGTTCATTTCATCAGGAAACATTCTAAAAGTAAAATTTAGATATTGTTTGCATTTTTCATCAACCCACAGAATGACAAGGAGATTGACCCAAGAAATGAGGTGAAAAATTGCTGTTTGGCAAGAAGCATATAAATTAGGAAGGCAAAGTATTATTAACTAAAAAATTCCCTAGCGACACACATCTTTTCACCAAAATGCTTTTAAAAACGTCTGTCAAGTGTTCCACTTGTGGGCATATTCGGACTGGCCCTGGGGACATTCAAAAAGAACAAAAAACAATGATGTAATATTTAAAATAAAACCGGCATTTATATATTACCAAGCAAAATTTCTAATTCCGGCCAAAGGCAAGTTATTTACTTTTTCGAACCTGCATCAAAACAAATTGAATCTGGTTTACATTTCATATTGAGCTATGGGTCAAAAGGTAACCTAATAGTGCTCAAAACATAACGCATTTCTAGACTTCCAAGCACTTGATGAATCAAAAACTGTCGAATTGTGCCCAGTGGAGCATGTCCCACTAAACCCCGGTCCATTGTTCCCCACAGGGAACAAATATTTTCACTACCCCACGTCGAGATTAGGAATGCACATCGAAACGCCAACGTTTTGAATGTTTTACAGCGGACTGAAGCTGAAAAATATCAGACGTTGGTTTGTCATGTTGGAAAGGCTATGGTAGAAAAACAATAAAACTTCAATGCTAAAATTTTAGTTTCAACCCTCCAAACAAATTAACTCAACGAAGGGCGGATTCAAAAATTGAACCGCAGACCTGATTCCGGGTATAGTATGAGTGTGAGAGTTGATTTTCTGTTGTGCCCCGTGGCCCACCTTCCCTTACTTACTTTGAGGCACTCTGTATAATATATATATCAAGTATTTAACTCCTCATCAAAGATAAAAGTTGACTTGAATATATTTTAACACTACACTGAATATTTTAGAGAGAGTAATGTCATACAACACATCGTTCTTCGGAAAAATTATTTTTATTAGTTTTCTACATATACAAATTTAAAATACAATATTATACGGCATTCCATCCATTTCCTATTTCAATCATTTTGTTGAAGACTCGCAAAAAATCTTCTGCAGTCGGATATCGATTGCGCATGCCTACCCAACCCCTCTCGAGTTTCCTTCGATGTTTTTGTCAATATATTTTGCATTCATTATGTAATTTTTATAATCAGTATAGATAAATCTATATCTTATCTTTGAATAATTTTCGACAAGTTCTTCCTCAATTTTACGTTGTTTTGGTAAGATTACATCAATGTCGCCTTCAAAGCCTGTTCCAATTTCTCCAAATTTTTATGCATAATCCGATATTTTCCGGCGTCTATATATTTGTAATGAACTTAAACTTTTTGTATTTTTCTTTTTCGATGTTATAGTCAACCTCATACGCAAATCCTCCGCGCTTGTAATCGTTTTGTAATGCATCCAGTAATGCAAAATCCATGATGCCTCTTCCAATCCATTTCTCAAGATTGAGAGTGTGTGCACTAATTAGATTCGTTCAGATTTCAGAATAAAAATTTATATTTGTAGTGCAAATTCCCGTGGTTTGCATGGATGACATAGATTACCCTATAGTTGCTGTGAGCAGGGGCTGCGTGTCAATTGATTAGCTACATACAAAATTATGCGATGATAGTGTATGTTTTTTGAGATTACGGACCCTGTACGAAAAAATGTTGCCGACAAATCATTTCACGTTTCTTTTGCAATCAATAAAACGCGCAAACAAGGAACATATCATGATTATGCCCTTCTTGTCGTAGCGACAGACGCAAGGATTCAACAATTTAACGTTAATTTACAAATCACCCAAGCGCGGAAGATTTGCTGATACGATTGGCACAACATCGAACGAAAAAAATTCCAGTTTATTATAAATATATAGATGACGGAAAATATCGGTTGATAAATAGAAATTTAGAAAAAATGGAAATAGGCTTTGAAGGCGGTATAGTTGCAATTTTACCAAAACAACGAGATATTGAAAAAGAACTTGTCGAAACTTTTTCTAAGATAAGATATAGATTTATTTATACTGATTATAGAAACTACATAATATACGCAAAATACGTTTGAAATATGCATTCAAGATATGCCCAAAATTGGTTCTATCATATATATGCCTAGAAAACATACATCAGATGGTCGTGTGAATTCACGGTATATCGATATACATTCCTTGCTTGAAAAAGTTTCATCCATGCTTGAATCGCACATAAAAAGCGAGATGTACTGTTTACCCTTAAGTACGTCTTCAATATCATTACAATCGGAATGAAAAAACACATAAAGCAAAACGACATGTTATTCTCTTGCATCCAGCAGCATTGAATTTTCACAGGTTGCCCTGACAAACAACTGTACCCGAATAATTTTATTGTTGGTTGGTGAAGATGGAAGGAACATTTTATTTTTTGGCTTTATGTTCTCTCATGTTCTCATATTTTTAACAGCAACGTATTGCAGCAATGAGTAAAGTGTTCAGGGACATGATTCGGCGCATCAGCTGAACGGAGACATATCAAACGGAGAATGGTTCAATGTTCTAAATACTAACATAACAATCGACAGTATCGCAGGATGTGCTGTAAACATCGACTATAAATCAACCGAACGTGGAGTATCATCACATTTGTACGATTACAATATCGAAAAAAGCAGTTTTAAAACGTTTCTTCTACATTCTGATTACATAGACGGAAAAAAATATCGATTCATGAATAGAGATAGGAAGAAATATGAAAGTGACTTAACAAAAGATATTGACCGGATATCTTCACCGGAACAGCAAAAAAAATGATAAAAGTTGTTGAGAACCTTCCAACGCTGACGTATTCTATATACACTGGGTACACGCGGGCCCCACAATTATTTTTGTATTGTTAGCGGGCCACAATAGTGTCAAGTATAGGTAAACAGTGCAATACAAAACAAGCACTTTTATTGTCCAAACACATTGATCGTTATTTGTCATTTATCAAGCTAAAACATGCAAAAACTACCAAAAAACTCACTAAAACGTACAAATATCTCACTATATCTACATTTAGTGTAAGATTTCACACTCATAACTGAGAAAGTTTACGTTTTAGATTGTCTGTTTCAATTGGTCAGCTTTATTTTCATTAATATTTAGTTATCAGGCATAGCCAACCAAGGCTAATAGATTCCTCATTCAAATTTAGTTTTCTATGAAGCCTGCTTTGTTAGCATATATTCCCGACGAAAAATCAACTTCTATCCAATATTTGTATAGAATATTGTCCAAACACATTGATCGTTATTTGTCATTTATCAAGCTGAAACATGCAAAAACTACCAAAAAACTCACTAAGACGTACAAAAATCTCATTATATCTACATTTAGTGTAAGATTTCAAACTCATAACTGTGAAAGTTCCCGTTTAAGATTGTCTGTCTCAATTGGTCAGCTTTATTTTCATTAATATTTAGTTATCAGGCATAGCCAACCAACGCTAATAGATTCCTCATTCGATTTCAGTTTTCTATGAAGCCGGCTTTGTTAGCATATATTCCCGACGAAAAATCAACTTCTATTCAATATTTATATTTGCTGCCTCATTTAATCGCCGAAGGAAATCATTTATGATATTTTCCTCATCGGCTGGGTCATACGAATTCTGGAAAATAACGTCATTAGCATCTTTAACAGGGTTGATGAACACTGACAGCATTATATAATTTTTGAAATGATTGAAAACGAATTGGATGGGACAAGTTCAAGAGATTTTCACCGCCAACAATATTTCTTCCCTGAACAATTTTGGTGCAAACAATTACAATTCGCCCTTTTCCAGAAAATGCTCGAACACAATACAACACAGACCGGAGTTTTCAACTGTTTTACTGACCCATTGCGTGTAATATAAGATTATATTCTGAAAAACAGAAGAATTTTTCATTTTTTTGTTTGTTTTTCAAATTGAAACTCAATTCAAACTAAAAATGATTCAAAATAGATGTATTTGATAGTGTATAGCAAATAATAACAAAAAAATATTTTTTATGAATTTATCAAGTCAAATTTATGGCTATTCAACGTAAAAAAACCCAAATGTAATATTTTCCTTACCTTGTAAATTGCTCCTACAACTTTAGTAATATATGTTATAGTGAATGATGCATCATTATTTACCTAAAATGAAATCTTGCTATCTAACTAAATTTTTTAATGCTGTTGCTCTGTAGCTGAATTTCACATTCTGAAGTTTGCAAATAACTCTTGCTAAGCATAAAGCCGTAAAGAATTCTTTTGAAAATCAAAAACCAAATGGATGATTTTATTAAAGCTCCTCAATAATTCAAAAACAAATGGTGCTGTTTTGTTTTGTTCCTGTAATACATTCTTCATGTAATTTTGATTAATTTCGTTTTGTCTGTATGTCAACCGCAATGATACAAATATTGAACAAGATGTTAGAATGTCCACAATAGCTTTTTTAATACCTCGTTATATGATAAGAAGAGTTGAACGATATCTCCAACCCTTTGCGAATATTTTTCAAGCCCATTTTTTCCCTGAAAGAACAAATAATGGGAAATATATATTATATTGTAAAAATCATAGTTACATACCGTGTTGAGTCATATCAGGTCAACTTAAAAGTAAAAGAGGATAATTCTCGCATTACAAAACTGAAATGTCAAAATATATATGAGGTAAAGAAAGGGCGGGATGCACGTATTTATTAGAAACAAAAACATTATAGTGCGTTTTAATTTTATTAAAAATTATATACGAAAATAGACAACTTCTACCTAGCTTACAATGGCTCCTGTCACAAGTGTTGAAATTCATTATGCAGATCTTTGTACAGGGTAAATTACCCTTTTGTGAATTTGCTTAATTAAATATTGCCAAAGACTTATCTAACTTTCTAAAATTAAACGATTCTTGTTTAATCATTGAATCATCATGCCTTGAATCATTATATTCCGCGAAAAAGTTGAAAATTCAATGCTCGAATCTAGTCAATGAGCCTGGTCATATAGTTACGCGGTTTGGAAATATAATATACTTTGCCGTACAGACTGTAGAAATTACGATATATATTAAAATTTTGATAATCACTGTTCGAGATGCTTATGGCTTTTCTAATTATTCAAGACTTCGCATTAGGAACGAATAACCTGGGAACTATCTTTATTTATTGATTCGGATTGGCGACTTAAATTAAACTTGGCCAGTTAATTGACTCAGCTATTCAGACACATCAAAGGAAAAGAATATTTTTCGAATTGCAACACATGAACAAAGACGAGAATTTGAGGAATGTCAAATTTCTATAAATAAATGTGTTTCTAGATTTGATTTACCCTGTGATAATATTTTTCATTATACGCCAGCGTTCCCACCATATCATTATTCCTTGATTAAGTTTGTCTGCATTGAAACGTCACCAAATTATATTATGCCAACACCAAATTAGAAAAGCGCCAACAGACTTACTCAACGTATGAGTCGCTCGCTATACGAAGTCTAGTAGAAATTTACTGCATTGTATACTTTGAAAGTCGATTTTCTGCGGTCTTTATTTCGCTTTGCACTTTTTTCATGAACAAAGCATATTGCCTACAGCATATGCGCTCTAGAATGTGCCACTAGCTACCTCATTGCTTCAGCCAATACTTCCTTGCAGTATATTGCACCGTGGACATACTTACACGTCAGCAATTACTTTACCTCCTTCTATTCATCTTCACCATCAGACTATATTTGAAATAATAAAAGAACGATACTCAAATAGATGGACACGATAGCCGGTGCTCCTTAAGTATGCGTAACAAGATGTCGGACACCGGAACGTAGTATATGTACCACGTTGGGGTTAGGCCATAATTTCAGGTACAAATACTACGAGAGTATCTTGGCTAGTCCCCTAACTTGAAATAAAACAAAATAAGGAAAATTGGAATAAAATTATGGCCTAACCCTAACCTGATACACATAATTCGTCCCGGTGCCCGCCATATTGGTTTACATACTTCGGGAGTACCGAAGTCGAATACTTAGTCATATATTAGGTGCAAGCGTTATGTGGTGTATGTGGTCGCCGAGTTCGCCATATTTCATTTTACTTGTATTGTATTATTTATCGACTGACGATTTGCTTGCTCGTTTTTATTATTTTCCTCCGCGGGACCGCACTCGCTAATTTCTATTCTCTACCCAGGTTTCTACCACCACCATTTTTATGTTTCTTGGCCTGCTGTCATGCCCTACCTTTTTTACCACGACCACCTGTATCTTGTGCTGATCCTGCCCTGCCCTGGTGTATCAGAATCTAGCTTATTCAATAACGTCACGCATGACAACCCACGACTAGGCTAATTAACTCTCAAAAATTACAATACACATACTGGATTGTTTTAAAGGAAGTGTTGTTATAGCTGAATGGAAGTCGTTCATCTGAAACTATCGTTTGCGTTTGCTTTACACTTTTACAGTATTCGTGGAAATAAAATGATATCTCATTTTAGCTCTTGATCATTTTAGTTTTTTCGATAAAAATGCGTAATTGCGAAAAGATGCGTAAGATAATTTGAGAAGTGAATCCGCGAACCAAATTTCTTACGTTCAGTCAGCTTTTTCATCCTTCACAAACAGATTCAAGTTATTATTTGAGTATTTTATTTCAACCGGCCAATATCGAGGTATATGTCGTTTGACTGATTTGAATCTGCCAATTAGTTTAATTCTAAACACTGAGCCCATTGAAAAATCGTCTATGGAAATTACTAAAGTGCAGATATTTCTGTGGTGCCCATTTGCATTATTGCCAGAAGCACCTGATTCTATTACTTAATTCAGTGGTTCCCAATCATTTACGGTAACACGTCCTAGCAGCCACAGCCTGTCGGTACTGGACTATATATGTTTCTTTCTTCTAACAGCATTATCCAAGTCTTCATTACGTTTCATTCCACTGCTCTTGATCTATAAATAATAGACTACAATCTAATTTACAAACGTTATTGCGACTATTTTGCAACTTTGTGATTCTTCCGAAACTATGCCAGCAAAAATTAATCAACTGAAAGTAGGCTACCGTACGATTTGGGCACAGATAGCAAACGTCAGCTTCAATAACAGATGCATCGTATGACATAAAAATTACAAGATTGCAAAAAATCTTAGCCCTCTGCTTCAGGCAAATACTTGCTTCACCTATGTTTGAATATTGTGACAAAAAACAAACATGGGGGGAAAATGTAGAAGTCTTTCACGTTCATTA
Organism: Styela clava; assembly: GCF_964204865.1. Lineage (NCBI taxonomy): Eukaryota > Metazoa > Chordata > Ascidiacea > Stolidobranchia > Styelidae > Styela > Styela clava. The sequence goes on from NC_135257.1 coordinate 1,387,619, forward strand.
TTATTCTGGTAATTGTGAATAAAATTGCAAGCTGGTTCATATTTTACACAATGCCATAAGTTTATAAGTTATATATTTCCGTAGTATGTGAACTGGGTTAAGCCATACCTCCATTCAGATTTTCCTTATTTTAGTTATATTTTGAAATCGGGCTGCCTGTGTTGGCCAAGTAAAAATACTCCTTAACATAGGTTTTTGTCCTTGATGTAAAGTGGCCCAACAAAATTAGTTACCTCCATATTTGTACACACACTTCTGGAGCGCCGTTTATGGGGCTTGATCTGGCATTTTAAAACCTTGTGCAAGTTTGAATGCTTGACATTGGGTTAAATAACTATCTTAAGCAGAGACTAAAATTAATTGATTACCATCTCGACGTAGCATGTTACAGACAAAGTTTCTTTGTTTTATTTTGTATATATTTGACAGGGTTTATTTCAAGATATCGGTCATTGAGCTTTGGTATTTGGTTGACCGCTCATAAATTACTCCCTTTTTTGAATCAATTTCACCATCTGTTTGTGGGCAGGAATAGGCCTGTCGGCGTAAACAAAACCCTTTATAGGTCTTTTCTTTTTCTCTCATTCTTGTTTATTTATTATTTTGAATCATTGCCAGTCGGCTGTTTACTATTTATTTAGTGTTAGGAGTTTGATTTATTTTGCATAATTTAATGTTGCTATTGTTTGCATATTTTAGAATAAAGTATGTTTTAACCTGCCTGCTGGGTTGGTCGTAAACTTTAGCAACTCTCAACATTACTATATCCATTTATTGGGCCCTCTACATTGCAAAAATTATTCACACGTCTATATCTACGATACTGGAATCATTTGTTTTTATCACCACACAATTTTGTTGTTTCATTCATCACATTTACTTGTCGGTATTTCATCGACTGCAATATATTTCAATCATATTCAAAGTGGTGGAGTTTTTAATTATCGAGAAATCTGGCAGGTTATACATCAAAGGAAGTTAATAGCGCAAAATATCACCGCCCAACACGTTATAGGCTTCTTGTAGAATGTAGATCCTCATCATAAGTACTAAGTCGCTTATACCCTACATATCATATTGACACACTCTGTTGTATTGCTCAACATATATGTACAAAACTGCGTGTCGAAATTGGTTGGTATAAATTGTCACGTTTCTGGTTTAAACATGGAGATCGTCGCCAAAGTGACCCTAGAAAGACAATTTTCTATAGAAATGATCACTTGCACAAGTGTACATGCAGAATGAGATATACTTATGGTGGTGTCTCTCTTTTGTCAAATATAAATTTTATTGAGTCTCCTCAAGCACGACTCTCTCGTCAAATATTTATTTTATCTGATTCTTCCCAAGCACGAAAAACGAATCCCCCCTTTATGGTTTTTAACTTGCTATACTCCGTCATGCTAGTCAGCAATTTTTTTGGTGTATCTACGTTCACCCATGCATGAAGTTACAAAGTAAAACTGACTACGCTCACTCATGCATGGCGTTACAAAGTAAAACTGACAATGCTCACTTATGCATGACGTTACAAAGTAAACTGACTTAGTGCACTCATGCATGACGTTAGAAAGTGAAACTGACCACGTTCACTCATGCATGACGTTAAAAATGTGAACTGACTTCGCTCACTCATGCATGAATGACGTTACAAAGTAAAACTGAATACGCTCACCGACGCATGAAGTTTTATATTAAAAGGTAAAACTGACTACGCTCACTCATGCATGATGTTACAAAGTATAACTGACTATGCTCACCCACGCATGAAGCTACAAAGTACGCTCACCCCATGCATGAAGTTACAAAGTACAACCCCATGTATGAAGTTCCAAAGTAAAACTGACTATGCTCACTCATGCATGAAGTTCCAAAGTAAAACTGACTACTCTCACTCATGCATGAAGTTACAAAATGCGTGAAGTTACAAAGTAAAACTGACTATTCTCACTCATGCATGAAGTTACAAAGTAAAACTGACCACGCTCACCCATGCATGAAGTTACAAAGTAAAACTGACTATGCTCACTCATGCATGAAGTTACAAAGTAAAACTGAATATGCTCACTCATGCATGAAGTTCCAAAGTAAAACTGACTACGCTCTCCCATGCACGAAGTTACAAAGTAAAACTGACCACGCTCTCCCATGCATGAAGTTCCAAAGTAAAACTGACTACGCCCTCCCAAGCATGAAGTTACAAGGTAAAACTGACTATGCTCACTCATGCATGAAGTTACAAAGTAAAATTGACTAAGCTCACTCATGCATGAAGTTACTAAGTAAAACTGATTCGCTGACCCATGCATGAAGTTACAAAGTAAAACTGACTATGCTCACTCATGCATGAAGTTACTAAGTAAAACTGATTCGCTGACCCATGCATGAAGTTACTAAGTAAAACTGACTATGCTCACCCATGCATGAAGTTACAAAGTAAAACTGACTATGCTCACTCATGCATGAAGTTACAAAGTAAAACTGACTGTCAGAGTAAAACTGACTATGCTCTCTCATGCATGAGGTTACTAAGTAAAACTGATTCGCTGACCCATGCATAAAGTTAAATAAGTAACGCTCACCCATACATGCATGACGTTACAAAGTAAAACTGACTACGCTGACTCGCGCATGACGCTATAAAGTAAAACTGACTACGCTCACTCATGCATGAAGTTACAAAGTAGAACCGGCTACGCTCACCCATGAATGACATAACATTGTAAAACTGACTACGCTCAGCTATTCATGACGTTACAGAGTAAAAATGACTATGCTCACCCATGCACTCATGCATGACGTTACAAAGTAAAACTGAATACGCTCACTATATGTTACATTATTACATATATTACAAAGTAAAATTGACGGAATCTGACTACATTCATCTATGCAGGAAGTGATGTTCACTCATGCATGAAGTTACATAGTAAAACTCTCACCCATTCATGAAGTTGCAAAACTGCTATGCATGAAGTTGCAAAGTAAAACTAACTATGCTCACCCACGTTTCAAAGTAACACTGACTATGCTCACCACCCATGCATGAAGTTGCAAAGTAAAATTCACCCATTTTCTTGGAGACCTTTCAATGCATTTCTTCTTGTAGTTATTCGAGAACCCTCATCAATTGCGAACTTATAATATTTGTCTAATACAGACAATTGCTGGGTAGATTTATATAATTCAATAGCCCGACTAGATCTGCCATTTCGATACGGAATAGAACAAAACAGTCAGAATCGTTATTTTATTAAACAGATCTATTTTTTCATTTATTATATATATGCAAAATACAACTAAAACATATTGCAAAGTAAGTGCAGTAGTCAAATATTTAATGAAATAATAAGTAATATATATTCATTGCAAATAGTAACATTGTATTTTTTAATAATTAAAATAAAAAAGTATTTTCTAAATTGTCAAAATAAAATACCGATCTTCCATGTGGACCCAAGAGGTGTCGGTTTTTCCACTCGTTAGGACTTGTTGATGGGGTCCTATCGCGCTCCAGAAAAATCTGAAACGCCCTATGCCCATATTTAAATTCCAAACGAATTAACTAATTTGGGAAACAAGACTTTACCAATATTATAAAAACCCAGTCATTAATGCATTATATTATACCTTATCGTGATTGTCTTCACATATATTGTTCGGCTTCTTCTATTTCTTGGTTTTTCCAGTCCCTTCATAGTTCTGTGCCTGAGAAGCTAGAATAACATTAAAAATATCTAAGCCTAATAAAAACCCTATTTTTCCTAATGGCGGGAATGGGTCTAAATCTATCTATAACAAATAAAATGTTAATAGTGAAAAAGCCATGGCGATCTCTGTTAATACTTTTCTTCTTTTGTCGGTGTCACAATATCTTGTTTCCTGTTGAAAATATCTCTAAAATAGAAGAGAAAATAATGATTATGACAAATAAGATAGGCGAATATGGATACAGCATATTATCAAAAAAGCTTTATTAATAAATATTCAATAATAATAATAACATATTTACCGGTATTTTAGATTTGTCTCTGGTTCCGTCTTTTTCCTATTTTTTCAGTTCCTTCAAAATTCTTTGCCTGAAAAGCTAAGATAATATTAACAATATCTAAGCCTAATAAAATTGGTAAAAATATTTACATGTAATTTGTAGATTTTCCTTGTATCCGTCTTTTCTTGATTTTTCCAGTCCCTTCATAGTTCTGTGCCTGAGAAGCTAGAATAACATTAAAAATATCTAAGCCTAATAAAAACTCTATTATTCCTAATGGCGGGAATGGGTCTAAATCTATCTATACCAAATAAAATATTGAAAACAAAACAAAAACATGGCAAGCCCTGTTAATACTTTTCTTCTTTTGTCGGTGTCACAATACCTTGTTTCCTGTTGAAAATATCTCTAAAATAGAAGAGAAAATAATGAATATGACAAAAAAGATAGGCAAATATGGATACAGCATATTACTAAAAAAGCTTTGATAATAAATATTCAACAATAATAATAACATATTTACCGGTATTTTAGATTTGTCTCAGGTTCCGTCTTTTTTCAATTTCTTCAGTGCCTTCAAAATTCTGTGCCTGAGAAGCTAAGATAATATTAACAATGTCTGAGCCTAATAAAATTGGTAAAAAATATTTACATGTAATTTGTAGATTTTCCTTGTATCCGTCTTTTCTTAATTTTTCCAGTCCCTTCATAGTTCTGTGCCTGAGAAGCTAGAATAACATTAAAAATATCTAAGCCTAATAAAAACCCTATTTTTCCTAATGGCGGGAATGGGTCTAAATCTATCTATAACAAATAAAATGTTAATAGTGAAAAAGCCATGGCGATCCCTGTTAATACTTTTTCTTCTTTTGTCGGTGTCACAATATCTTGTTTCCTGTTGAAAATATCTCTAAAATAGAAGAGAAAATAATGATTATGATAAATAAGATAAGCTTTATTAATAAATATTCAATAATAAGAATAACATATTTACCGGTATTTTAGATTTGTCTCTGGTTCAGTCTTTTTTCAATTTCTTCAGTGCCTTCAAAATTCTGTGCCTGAGAAGCTAAGATAATATTAACAATATCTAAGCCTAATAAAATTGGTAAAAAATATTTACATGTAATTTGTAGATTTTCCTTGTATCCGTTTTCCTTAATTTTTCCAGTCCCTTCATAGTTCTGTGCCTGAGAAGCTAGAATAACATTAAAAATGTCTAAGCCTAATAAAAACCCTATTTTTCCTAATGGCGGGAATGGGTCTAAATCTATCTATACCAAATAAAATATTGAAAACAAAACAAAAAACATGGCAAGCCCTGTTAATACTTTTCTTCTTCTGTCGGTGTCACAATATCTTGTTTCCTGTTGAAAATATCTCTAAAATAGAAGAGAAAATAATGATTATGACAAATAAGATAGGCAAATATGGATACAGCATATTATCAAAAAAAGCTTTATTAATAAATATTCAATAATAATAATAACATATTTACCGGTATTTTAGATTTGTCTCTGGTTCCGTCTTTTTTCAATTTTTTCAGTGCCTTCAAAATTCTGTGCCTGAGAAGCTAATATAATATTAACAATATCTAAGCCTAATAAAATTAGTAAAAATATTTACATGTAATTTGTAGACTTTCCTTGTATCCGTCTTTTCTTGATTTTTCCAGTCCCTTCATAGTTCTGTGCCTGAGAAGCTAGAATAACATTAAAAATATCTAAGCCTAATAAAAACTCTATTATTCCTAATGGCGGGAATGGGTCTAAATCTATCTATACCAAATAAAATATTAAAAACAAAACAAAAAACATGGCAAGCCCTGTTAATACTTTTCTTCTTCTGTCGGTGTCACAATATCTTGTTTCCTGTTGAAAATATCTCTAAAATAGAAGAGAAAATAATGATTATGACAAATAAGAAGGCAAATATGGATACAGCATATTACTAAAAGAGCTTTAAGAATAAATATTCAATAATATTAATAATAATAACATATTTACCGGTATTTTAGATTTGTCTCAGGTTCCGTCGTTTTTCAATTTCTTCAGTGCCTTCAAAATTCTGTGCCTGAGAAGCTAAGATAATATTAACAAGATCTAAGCCTGATAAAATTGGTAAAAAATATTTACATGTAATTTGTAGATTTTCCTTGTATCCGTCTTTTATTAATTTTTCCAGTCCCTTCATAGTTCTGTGCCTGAGAAGCTAGAATAACATTAAAAATATCTAAGCCTATTAAAAACCCTATTTTTCCTAATGGCGGGAATGGATCTAAATCTATCTATAACAAATAAAATGTTAATAGTGAAAAAGCCATGGCGATCGCTGTTAATACTTTTCTTCTTTTGTCGGTGTCACAATATCTTGTTTCCTGTGGAAAATATCTCTAAAATAGAAGAGAAAATAATGATTATGATAAATGAGATAGGCAAATATGGATGCAGCATATTATCAAAATAAGCTTTATTAATAAATATTCAATAATAAGAATAACATATTTACCGGTATTTTAGATTTGTCTCTGGTTCCGTCTTTTTTCAATTTCTTCAGTTCCTTCATAATTCTGTGCCTGAGTAGCTAAGATAATATTAACAATATCTAAGCCTAATAAAAGTGGTAAAAAATATTTACATGTAATTTGTAGATTTTCCTTGTATCCGTCTTTTCCTAATTTTTCCAGTCCCTTCATAGTTCTGTGCCTGAGAAGCTAGAATAACATTAAAAATATCTAAGCCCAATAAAAACCCTATTTTTCCTAATGGCGGGAATGGGTCTAAATCTATCAATAACAAATAAAATGTTAATAGTGAAAAAACCATGGCGATCCCTGTTAAGACTTTTCCTCTTTTGTCGGTGTCACAATATCTTGTTTCCGGTTGAAAATATCTCTAAGATAGAAGAGAAAATAATGTTTATGACAAATAAGATAGGCAAATATGGATACAGCATATTATCAAAAAAAGCTTTATTAATAAATATTCAATAATAATAATAACATATTTACCGGTATTTTAGATTTGTCTCCGGTTCCGTCTTTTTTCAATTTTTTCAGTGCCTTCAAAATTCTGTGCCTGAGAAGCTAAGATAATATTAACAATATCTAAGCCTAATAAAATTAGTAAAAATATTTACATGTAATTTGTAGATTTTCCTTGTATCCGTCTTTTCTTAATTTTTCCAGTCCCTTCATAGTTCTGTGCCTGAGAAGCTAGAAAAACATTAAAAATATCTAAACCTAATAAAAACTCTATTATTCCAAATGGCGGGAATGGGTCTGTTAATACTTTTCTTCTTCTGTCGGTGTCACAATATATTGTTTCCTGTTGAAAATATATCTAAAATAGAAGAGAAAATAATGATTATGACAAATAAGATAGGCAAATATGGATACAGCATATTATCAAAAAAAGCTTTATTGATAAATATTCAATAATAATAATAACATATTTACCGGTATTTTAGATTTGTCTCTGGTTCCGTCTTTTTTCAATTTCTTCAGTGCCTTCAAAATTCTGTGCCTGAGAAGCTAAGATAATAGTAACAATATCTAAGCCTAATAAAATTAGTAAAAATATTTACATGTAATTTGTAGATTTTCCTTGTATCCGTCTTTTCTTAATTTTTCCAGTCCCTTCATAGTTCTGTGCCTGAGAAGCTAGAATAACATTAAAAATATCTAAGCCTAATAAAAACCCTATTTTTCCTAATGGCGGGAATGGGTCTAAATCTATCTATACCAAATAAAATATTGAAACAAAACAAAAAACATGGCAAGCCCTGTTAATACTTTTCTTCTTCTGTCGGTGTCACAATATCTTGTTTCCTGTTGAAAATATCTCTAAAATAGAAGATAAAATAATGATTATGACAAATAAGATAGGCAAATATGGATACAGCATATCATCAAGAAAAGCTTTAATAATAAATATTCAATAATAATAATAACATATTTACCGGTATTTTAGATTTGTCTCAGGTTCCGTCTTTTTTCAATTTCTTCAGTGCCTTCAAAATTCTGTGCCTGGGAAGCTAAGATAATATTTACAATATCTAAGCCTAATAAAATTGGTAAAAATATTTACTAGTAATTTGTAGATTTTCCTTGTATCCTTCTTTTCTTAATTTTTCCAGTCCCTTCGTAGTTCTGTGCCTGAGAAGCTCGAATAACATTAAAAATATCTAAGCCTAATAAAAACCCTATTTTTCCTAATGGCGGGAATGGGTCTAAATCTATCTATGACAAATAAAATGTAAATAGTGAAAAAGCCATGGCGATCCCTGTTAATACTTTTCTTCTTTTGTCGGTGTCACAATATCTTGTTTCCTGTTGAAAATATCTCTAAAATAGAAGAGAAAATAATGATTATGACAAATAAGATTGGCAAATATGGATACAGCATATTATCAAAAAAAGCTTTATTAATAAATATTCAATAATAATAATAACATATTTACCGGTATTTTAGATTCGTCTCAGGTTCCGTCTTTTTTCAATTTTTTCAGTGCCTTCAAAATTCTGTGCCTGAGAAGCTAAGATAATATTAACAATATCTAAGCCTAATAAATTTAGTAAAAATGTTTACATGTAATTTGTGGATTTTCCTTGTATCCGTCTTTTCTTAATTTTTCCAGTCCCTTCATAGTTCTGTGCCTGAGAAGCTAGAATAACTTTAAAAATATCTAAACCCAATAAAAACCCTATTTTTCCTAATGGCGGGAATGGGTCTAAATCTATCTATAACAAATAAAATGTTTATAGTAAAAAAGCCATGGCGATCACTGTTAATACTTTTCTTCTTTTGTCGGTGTCACAATATCTTGTTTCCTGTTGAAAATATCTCTAAAATAAAAGAGAAAATATTGATTATGACAAATAAGATAGGCAAATATGGATAAAGCATATTACTAAAAAAGCTTTAATAATGAATATTCAATAATAATAATAATATTAACATATTTACCGGTATTTTAGATTTGTCTCAGGTTCCGTCTTTTTTCAATTTCTTCAGTGCCTTCAATATTCTGTGCCTGAGAAGCTAAGATAATATTAACAATATCTAAGCCTGATAAAATTGGTAAAAAATATTTACATGTAATTTGTAGATTTTCCTTGTATCAGTCTTTTCTTAATTTTTCCAGTCCCTTCATAGTTATGTGCCTGAGAAGCTAGAATAACATTAAAAATATCTAAGCCTAATAAAAACCCTATTTTTCCTAATGGCGGGAATGGGTCTAAATCTATCTATAACAAATAAAATGTTAACAGTGAAAAAGCCATGGCGACCCCTGTTAATACTTTTCTTCTTTTGTCGGTGTCACAATATCTTGTTTCCTGTTGAAAATATATCTAAAATAGAAGAGAAAATAATGATTATGACAAATAAGATAGGCAAATATGGATACAGCATATTATCAAAAAAAGCTTTATTGATAAATATTCAATAATAATAATAACATATTTACCGGTATTTTAGATTTGTCTCTGGTTCCGTCTTTTTTCAATTTCTTCAGGGCCTTCAAAATTCTGTGCCTGAGAAGCTAAGATAATATTAACAATATCTAAGCCTAATAAAATTAGTAAAAATAATTACATGTAATTTGTAGATTTTCCTTGTATCCGTCTTTTCTTAATTTTTCCAGTCCCTTCATAGTTCTGTGCCTGAGAAGCTAGAATAACATTAAAAATATCTAAGCCTAATAAAAACCCTATTTTTCCTAATGGCGGGAATGGGTCTAAATCTATCTATAACAAATAAAATGTTAATAGTGAAAAAGCCATTGCGATCCCTGTTAATACTTTTCTTCTTTTGTCGGTGTCACAATATCTTGTTTCCTGTTGAAAATATCTCTAAAATAAAAGAGAGAATAATGATTATGACAAATAAGATAGACAAATATGGATACAGCATATTATTAAAAACAGCTTCATTAATAAAATATTCAATTTTTTCAGTGCCTTCAAAATTCTGTGCCTGAGAAGCTAAGATAATATTAACAATATCTAAGCCTAATAAAATTGGTAAAAATATTTACATGTAATTTGTAGATTTTCCTTGTATCCGTCTTTTCTTGATTTTTCCAGTCCCTTCATAGCTCTGTGCCTGAGAAGCTAGAACAACATTAAAAATATCTAAGCCTAATAAAAACTCTATTATTCCTAATGGCGGGAATGGGTCTAAATCTATCTATACCAAATAAAATATTGAAAACAAAACAAAAAACATGGCAAGCCCTGTTAATACTTTTCTTCTTCTGTCGGTGTCACAATATCTTGTTTCCTGTTGAAAATATCTCTAAAATAGAAGATAAAATAATGATTATGACAAATAAGATAGGCAAATATGGAAACAGCATATCATCAAGAAAAGCTTTATTAATAAATATTCAATAATAATAATAACATATTTACCGGTATTTTAGATTTGTCTCAGGTTCCGTCTTTTTTCAATTTCTTCAGTGCCTTCAAAATTCTGTGCCTGAGAAGCTAAGATAGTATTTACAATATCTAAGCCTAATAAAATTGGTAAAAATATTTACATGTAATTTGTAGATTTTCCTTGTATCCGTCTTTTCTTAATTTTTCCAGTCCCTTCATAGTTCTGTGCCTGAGAAGCTCGAATAACATTAAAATTATCTAAGCCTAAAAAACCCTATTTTTCCTAATGGCGGGAATGGGTCTAAATCTATCTATGACAAATAAAATGTAAATAGTGAAAAAGCCATGGCGATCCCTTTTAATACTTTTCTTCTTTTGTCGGTGTCACAATATCTTGTTTCCTGTTGAAAATATCTCTAAAATAGAAGAGAAAATAAGGATTATGACAAATAAGATTGGCAAATATGGATACAGCATATTATCAAATATTCAATAATAATAATAACATATTTACCGGTATTTTAGATTCGTCTCAGGTTCCGTCTTTTTTCAATTTTTTCATTGCCTTCAAAATTCTGTGCCTGAGAAGCTAAGATAATATTAACAATATCTAAGCCTAATAAATTTAGTAAAAATATTTACATGTAATTTGTGAATTTTCCTTGTATCCGTCTTTTCTTAATTGTTCCAGTCCCTTCATAGTTCTGTGCCTGAGAAGCTAGAATAACATTAAAAATATCTAAACCCAATAAAAACCCTATTTTTCCTAATGGCGGGAATGGGTCTAAATCTATCTATACCAAATAAAATGTTTATATTAAAAAAGCCATGGCGATCACTGTTAATACTTTTCTTCTTTTGTCGGTGTCACAATATCTTGTTTCCTGTTGAAAATATCTCTAAAATAGAAGAGAAAATATTGATTATGACAAATAAGATAGGCAAATATGGATAGAGCATATTACTAAAAAAGCTTTAATAATAAATATTCAATAATAATAATAATAATAACATATTTACCGGTATTTTAGATTTGTCTCAGGTTCCGTCTTTTTTCAATTTCTTCAGTGCCTTCAATATTCTGTGCCTGAGAAGCTAAGATAATATTAACAATATCTAAGCCTGATAAAATTGGTAAAAAATATTTACATGTAATTTGTAGATTTTCCTTGTATCCGTCATTTCTTGATTTTTCCAGTCCCTTCATAGCTCTGTGCCTGAGAAGCTAGAACAACATTAAAAATATCTAAGCCTAATAAAAACTCTATTATTCCTAATGGCGGGAATGGTTCTAAATCTATCTATACCAAATAAAATATTGAAAACAAAACAAAAAACATGGCAAGCCCTGTTAATACTTTTCTTCTTCTGTCGGTGTCACAATATCTTGTTTCCTGTTGAAAATATCTCTAAAATAGAAGATAAAATAATGATTATGACAAATAAGATAGGCAAATATGGATACAGCATATCATCAAGAAAATCTTTATTAATAAATATTCAATAATAATAATAACATATTTACCGGTATTTTAGATTTGTCTCAGGTTCCGTCTTTTTTCAATTTCTTCAGTGCCTTCAAAATTCTGTGCCTGAGAAGCTAAGATAATATTTACAATATCTAAGCCTAATAAAATTGTTAAAAATATTTACATGTTATTTGTAGATTTTCCTTGTATCCTTCTTTTCTTAATTTTTCCAGTCCCTTCGTAGTTCTGTGTCTGAGAAGCTCGAATAACATTAAAAATATCTAAGCCTTATAAAAACCCTATTTTTCCTAATGGCGGGAATGGGTCTAAATCTATCTATGACAAATAAAATGTAAATAGTGAAAAAGCCATGGCGATCCCTGTTAATACTTTTCTTCTTTTGTCGGTGTCACAATATCTTGTTTCCTGTTGAAAATATCTCTAAAATAGAAGAGAAAATAATGATTATGACAAATAAGATTGGCAAATATGGATACAGCATATTATCAAAAAAAGCTTTATTAATAAATATTCAATAATAATAATAACATATTTACCGGTATTTTAGATTCGTCTCAGGTTCCGTCTTTTTTCAATTTTTTCAGTGCCTTCAAAATTCTGTGCCTGAGAAGCTGAGATAATATTAACAATATCTAAGCCTAATAAATTTAGTAAAAATATATACATGTAATTTGTGGATTTTCCTTGTATCCGTCTTTTCTTAATTTTTCCAGTCCCTTCATAGTTCTGTGCCTGAGAAGCTAGAATAACAATAAAAATATCTAAACCCAATAAAAACCCTATTTTTCCTAATGGCGGGAATGGGTCTAAATCTATCTATAACAATTAAAATGTTTATAGTAAAAAAGCCATGGCGATCACTGTTGTTACTTTTCTTCTTTTGTCGGTGTCACAATATCTTGTTTCCTGTTGAAAATATCTCTAAAATAGAAGAGAAAATAATGATTATGACAAATAAGATTGGCAAATATGGATACAGCATATTATCAAAAAAAGCTTTATTAATGAATATTCAATAATAATAATAACATATTTACCGGTATTTTAGATTCGTCTCAGGTTCCGTCTTTTTTCAATTCTTTCAGTGCCTTCAAAATTCTGTGCCTGAGAAGCTAAGATATATTAACAATATCTAAGCCTAATAAATTTAGTAAAAATAATTACATGTAATTTGTGGATTTTCCTTGTATCAGTCTTTTCTTAATTTTTCCAGTCCCTTCATAGTTCTGTGCCTGAGAAGCTCGAATAACATTAAAAATATCTAAACCCAATAAAAACCCTATTTTTCCTAATGGCAGGAATGGGTCTAAATCTATCTATAACAAATAAAATGTTAACAGTGAAAAAGCCATGGCGACCCCTGTTAATACTTTTCTTCTTTTGTCGGTGTCACAATATCTTGTTTCCTGTTGAAAATATCTCTAAAATAGAAGAGAAAATAATGATTATGACAAATAAGATAGGCAAATATGGATACAGCATATTATCAAAAAACGCTTTATTAATAAATATTCAATAATAATAATAACATATTTACCGGTATTTTAGATTTGTCTCTGGTACCGTCTTTTTTCAATTAATTCTGTGCCTGAGAAGCTAAGATAATATTAACAATATCTAAGCCTAATAAAATTAGTAAAAATATTTACATGTCATTTGTAGATTTTCCTTGTATCCGTCTTTTCTTAATTTTTCTAGTTCCTTCATAGTTCTGTGCCTGAGAAGCTAGAATAACATTAAAAATATCTAAGCCTAATAAAAACTCTATTATTCCTAATGGCGGGAATGGGTCTAAATCTATCTATACCAAATAAAATATTGAAAACAAAACAAAAAACATGGCAAGCCTTGTTAATACTTTTCTTCTTCTGTCGGTGTCACAATATCTTGTTTCCTGTTGAAAATATCTCTAAAATAGAAGAGAAAATAATGATTATGACAAATAAGATAGGCAAATATGGATACAGCATATTATCAAAAAAAGCTTTATTAATAAATATTCAATAATAATAATAACATATTCACCGGTATTTTAGATTTGTCTCTGGTTCCGTCTTTTTTCAATTTCTTCAGTGCCTTCAAAATTCTGTGCCTGAGAAGCTAAGATAATATTAACAATATCTAAGCCTAATAAAATTAGTAAAAATAATTACATGTAATTTGTAGATTTTCCTTGTATCCGTCTTTTCTTAATTGTTCCAGTCCCTTCATAGTTCTGTGCCTGAGAAGCTAGAATAACATTAAAAATATCTAAACCCAATAAAAACCCTATTTTTCCTAATGGCGGGAATGGGTCTAAATCTATCTATACCAAATAAAATGTTTATATTAAAAAAGCCATGGCGATCACTGTTAATACTTTTCTTCTTTTGTCGGTGTCACAATATCTTGTTTCCTGTTGAAAATATCTCTAAAATAGAAGAGAAAATATTGATTATGACAAATAAGATAGGCAAATATGGATAGAGCATATTACTAAAAAAGCTTTAATAATAAATATTCAATAATAATAATAATAATAACATATTTACCGGTATTTTAGATTTGTCTCAGGTTCCGTCTTTTTTCAATTTCTTCAGTGCCTTCAATATTCTGTGCCTGAGAAGCTAAGATAATATTAACAATATCTAAGCCTGATAAAATTGGTAAAAAATATTTACATGTAATTTGTAGATTTTCCTTGTATCCGTCATTTCTTGATTTTTCCAGTCCCTTCATAGCTCTGTGCCTGAGAAGCTAGAACAACATTAAAAATATCTAAGCCTAATAAAAACTCTATTATTCCTAATGGCGGGAATGGTTCTAAATCTATCTATACCAAATAAAATATTGAAAACAAAACAAAAAACATGGCAAGCCCTGTTAATACTTTTCTTCTTCTGTCGGTGTCACAATATCTTGTTTCCTGTTGAAAATATCTCTAAAATAGAAGATAAAATAATGATTATGACAAATAAGATAGGCAAATATGGATACAGCATATCATCAAGAAAATCTTTATTAATAAATATTCAATAATAATAATAACATATTTACCGGTATTTTAGATTTGTCTCAGGTTCCGTCTTTTTTCAATTTCTTCAGTGCCTTCAAAATTCTGTGCCTGAGAAGCTAAGATAATATTTACAATATCTAAGCCTAATAAAATTGTTAAAAATATTTACATGTTATTTGTAGATTTTCCTTGTATCCTTCTTTTCTTAATTTTTCCAGTCCCTTCGTAGTTCTGTGCCTGAGAAGCTCGAATAACATTAAAAATATCTAAGCCTTATAAAAACCCTATTTTTCCTAATGGCGGGAATGGGTCTAAATCTATCTATGACAAATAAAATGTAAATAGTGAAAAAGCCATGGCGATCCCTGTTAATACTTTTCTTCTTTTGTCGGTGTCACAATATCTTGTTTCCTGTTGAAAATATCTCTAAAATAGAAGAGAAAATAATGATTATGACAAATAAGATTGGCAAATATGGATACAGCATATTATCAAAAAAAGCTTTATTAATAAATATTCAATAATAATAATAACATATTTACCGGTATTTTAGATTCGTCTCAGGTTCCGTCTTTTTTCAATTTTTTCAGTGCCTTCAAAATTCTGTGCCTGAGAAGCTAAGATAATATTAACAATATCTAAGCCTAATAAATTTAGTAAAAATATATACATGTAATTTGTGGATTTTCCTTGTATCCGTCTTTTCTTAATTTTTCCAGTCCCTTCATAGTTCTGTGCCTGAGAAGCTAGAATAACAATAAAAATATCTAAACCCAATAAAAACCCTATTTTTCCTAATGGCGGGAATGGGTCTAAATCTATCTATAACAATTAAAATGTTTATAGTAAAAAAGCCATGGCGATCACTGTTGTTACTTTTCTTCTTTTGTCGGTGTCACAATATCTTGTTTCCTGTTGAAAATATCTCTAAAATAGAAGAGAAAATAATGATTATGACAAATAAGATTGGCAAATATGGATACAGCATATTATCAAAAAAAGCTTTATTAATGAATATTCAATAATAATAATAACATATTTACCGGTATTTTAGATTCGTCTCAGGTTCCGTCTTTTTTCAATTCTTTCAGTGCCTTCAAAATTCTGTGCCTGAGAAGCTAAGATATATTAACAATATCTAAGCCTAATAAATTTAGTAAAAATAATTACATGTAATTTGTGGATTTTCCTTGTATCAGTCTTTTCTTAATTTTTCCAGTCCCTTCATAGTTCTGTGCCTGAGAAGCTCGAATAACATTAAAAATATCTAAACCCAATAAAAACCCTATTTTTCCTAATGGCAGGAATGGGTCTAAATCTATCTATAACAAATAAAATGTTAACAGTGAAAAAGCCATGGCGACCCCTGTTAATACTTTTCTTCTTTTGTCGGTGTCACAATATCTTGTTTCCTGTTGAAAATATCTCTAAAATAGAAGAGAAAATAATGATTATGACAAATAAGATAGGCAAATATGGATACAGCATATTATCAAAAAACGCTTTATTAATAAATATTCAATAATAATAATAACATATTTACCGGTATTTTAGATTTGTCTCTGGTACCGTCTTTTTTCAATTAATTCTGTGCCTGAGAAGCTAAGATAATAATAACAATATCTAAGCCTAATAAAATTAGTAAAAATATTTACATGTCATTTGTAGATTTTCCTTGTATCCGTCTTTTCTTAATTTTTCTAGTTCCTTCATAGTTCTGTGCCTGAGAAGCTAGAATAACATTAAAAATATCTAAGCCTAATAAAAACTCTATTATTCCTAATGGCGGGAATGGGTCTAAATCTATCTATACCAAATAAAATATTGAAAACAAAACAAAAAACATGGCAAGCCTTGTTAATACTTTTCTTCTTCTGTCGGTGTCACAATATCTTGTTTCCTGTTGAAAATATCTCTAAAATAGAAGAGAAAATAATGATTATGACAAATAAGATAGGCAAATATGGATACAGCATATTATCAAAAAAAGCTTTATTAATAAATATTCAATAATAATAATAACATATTCACCGGTATTTTAGATTTGTCTCTGGTTCCGTCTTTTTTCAATTTCTTCAGTGCCTTCAAAATTCTGTGCCTGAGAAGCTAAGATAATATTAACAATATCTAAGCCTAATAAAATTAGTAAAAATAATTACATGTAATTTGTAGATTTTCCTTGTATCCGTCTTTTCTTAATTTTTCCGGTCCCTTCATAGTTCTGTGCCTGAGAAGCTAGAATAACATTGAAAATATCTAAGCATAATAAAAACCCTATTTTTCCTAATGGCGGGAGTGGGTCTAAATCTATCTATAAAAAATAAAATGTTTATAGTAAAAAAGCCATGGCGATCCTTGTTAATACTTTTCTTCTTTTGTCGGTGTCACAATATCTTGTTTCCTGTTGAAAATATCTCTAAAATAGAAGAGAAAATAATGATTATGACAAATAAGATAGGCAAATATGGATACAGCATATTACTAAAAAAGCTTTAATAATAAATATTTAATAATAATAATAATAACATATCTACCGGTATTTTAGATTTGTTTCAGGTTCCGTCTTTTTTCAATTTCTTCAGTGCCTTCAAAATTCTGTGCCTGAGAAGCTAAGATAATATTAACAATATCTAAGCCTAATAAAATTGGTAAAAATATTTACATGTAATTTGTAGATTTTCCTTGTATCCGTCTTTTCTTAATTTTTCCAGTCCCTTCATAGTTCTGTGCCTGGGAAGCTAGAAAAACATTAAAAACATCTAAGCCTAATAAAAAACCCTATTTTTTCTAATGGCGGGAATGGGTCTAAATCTATCTATAACAAATAAAATGTTAACAGTGAAAAAGCCATGGCGATCCCTATTAATACTTTTCTTCTTTTGTCGGTGTCACAATATCTTGTTTCCTGTTGAAAATATCTCTAAAATAGGAGAGAAAATAATGATTATGACAAATAAGATAGGCAAATATGGATATAGCATATTATCGAAAAATGCTTTAATAATAAATATTCAATAATAATAATAACATATTTACCGGTATGTTAGATTTGTCTCTGGTTCCGTCTTTTTTCAATTTCTTCAGTGCCCTCAAAATTCTGTGCCTGAGAAGCTAAGATAATATTAACAATATCTAAGCCTAATAAAATTAGTAAAAATATTTACATGTAATTTGTAGATTTTCCTTGGATCCGTCTTCTCTTAGTTTTTTCAGTCCCTTTATAGTTCTGTGCCTGAGAAGCTAGAATAACATTAAAAATATCTAAGCCTAAAAAAAACTATTTTTCCTAATGGCGGGAATGGGTCTAAATCTATCCATAACGAAACAAATATTTAAAAAAAAGCCATGGCAATCCCTGTCAATACTTTTCCTTTGTCTTCACGATATCTTGTTTTCCTGTTAAAAAAATATCTAAAAATACTATAGAAATTAATGATTATAACAAATAAGATAGCCAAACATGGAAGTAGCATATTTTCAAAAAAAGCTTAAAACAATAATATAAATAATAAATCAGTAATATACAATAACAGTAATAAAAATATAAGTATAACGTAAAACGAAAGAAATATTTTAATTTTTTCATACCAGGACGTCAAATAAACGATTGCATTACAGGGTGTTAAAATACAAATAACAATTGTATTCAGTTTTCTGAGCTATAATTCAATTTATTAATGAATATATAATCAAGAATTTGTTTGCATTTATTCAAATTACATAAATAGTTCTTCACGGGTCGAGCCATGTTGAACTTCCGCTCATAATCCTTTTACAGAGTGTATGGCATTTTTGTATAGTTTTAAACAACAGTCGTATTTGATATAAATACATTCGTGTGTACTGCCCAGTGCATTTGTTTGCGACCACATATTGGTAATCAGTGCACATGCATACGATCTCAAAGTACGTATGACAATGGGATACAGTTTCAAACCAACAGTCAATTTCTCTATATCAAAGTTTTGTGTGTGGACGCATTTGTTGGCTAGCACATCTTAGTTATCTTCAATAAAACTCTTCTTCCTATTTGAATAATTGAGTTTCATTTTCTTTTGAAAAACAGAAAGAGTCGTCAAGTTTCATAATTGAGTAATCCTGAAAAAATATATATATATTTAGTTATTATGCCTTTTTATAGTAGAGGAAGTAAATTATGAGAAACTTATTACGTATGCTGAGGCTCTACAAGGCGCCTATAACGTGTTGGGCGGTGACGCTGCGCGTCATCAACTCCCTCAGACTTATAACCTTCTAGTTTCACAATATTAACAACTCCACAACTTTGAATATGATTGTAGTCCATTACTGGCAATGAAATATTCAATCTACATGAACAATGTACGAGAGACGAATAATACGTGATGAAATACGACAAATGGTGTGGTGATAAAAATGATTATTATAGAGGTCGAAACGCATATTGTAGATGTATAGAGTTGCTAAAGTTTACGTCCAACCTAAGTATGTCGACAACATACTTAATTTCAAACAATAGCAACATTAATAATTTATGTAATATGAATGAACCTATTTAACCAAAATATAAAACAAGCAAACAATCCGTTTATTACGGCAATTAAATTAACACTACTTAAACGAAAAACTTCTAATGCGAGCATTAACTCTTAAATAGCCGACTTGCAATGATCCGAAATGCCGAAATAAAAACAAACAAACAAGAATATGAGAAGACAAGACGATACAAGATTTTGTTTACGTCAACATGCTTATTTTCGTCCCACGAACAGGAAATTAAATTGCCTTAAAGGGAGTAGTCTAAGAACGGTCATTCACCAAAAGTACAATGGCCGATAACTTTCAAAATAACCTCGGATCGAACATATATACGGAATAAAACAATTAAACTTTGTCTGTAGCTGAGGAAATGAATCTTACTATTAGTATGTGTAATCAATTACATGCTATTGTGGCATAATAAGAGATGCTATTCGATATCATACCAGTTTTTAATGTTTGCAGTAAAAGAGTACATTGTTTTACAACATATCATTTGATACAATAACGCATGGGATGGATGTCTATTTTGAACATAACATTAACGTTCATTACATTATACTAGAGATTCCAACAAGAGAGATGTACCGATACCACTTGTCGCCGATACCGATCCGACAACAACGATAAAACGCCGATATCAATATTTTAAAGCAGAAATTGCCGACATTTACATGATATGTAATTATTATTTCAAGTGTGCAGTCCAAACTAGTTGAAGTAACAGTTTACAAGCATTATTCATGCCACACAATTTTTCAGTTTGAAAGAGACATATTTCAGATAATAAGAAGTTAATATTTGAATCCTGATACGTTTTTTGGTTTAAATACATTGCACACTGACGCTAATAATATCGGTGTTCGGTTAGAAAACTCATCGGGTTTGGCTACTGTGGGGGGTAAAATAAATAAATGTTTACTCACTCTATCTAACTGATACATCGAGTTGCGTGCGCAGAATTTTATGCCTTTATAACGTCGTATTTTGTATTTTACAAATCTAAAAATTCCCATTTGATATATTTCCTCATAATTTCCATGTAATGTTAAAAATGTCAATATAAAAAATGGGCTGCAAAAATAGCCAAATTAGTTGGGCTGATAAATGGTTAAAATCAGGTCATAATCCTATTCGCGTTTCTATTCGCGCGGTTGGGAAACAGCATTGCTCATACTTAACGAGGCTAATACCGTGAAAAGCAAAAAATAATTTTCATATCAGTATTTCGAGCTACTTTTTAAAAACATTCTGGAATTGATCAAAAAGTTACTTATCGTGGAAATATCAGTCTACATTTAGCCGATATCAATACGAATACCGATACCAAATATTATCACCGATGCCCGATACCTTTTACCGAAAGCCTTTTAATTTAGTTTTGACCAGCACTGACTGTATAACGACATTGATGTTTGTTTTAAGCAGAAGGTAGAACACTCATTTAACCACTCCAACCCAAAATTGAAATTAATGAAAAGCCAATATACTTCAATTAATAATGAAATAAAACAAGTAAACAATACACGATAGTAATATGAACATTCGTTAAAAAATTAATATTCAAGCCAGACGATATTATTGCAAAATGAACCTAGCAATTTTTAGCTGCCCTCAGTTAATATTTGGACGTGTTTCAACTTAAAATTATTCTAATTTGAATCGAGCATTAAAATTGGAACCAAGTTGAAGTAATAAAAACGAGACTATCAGAAGACGACCCGTAAGTTACAATTACATTATATTTTCATGGCATCGTGATTCCAGGACAAGTTCATAGATGACCTCTTATTAGGGGGAAAAGGAGAACAAACGATAAGCAAGAGACTCAAGTAGAAAATGCGTGTAAACATTCACAATAAATGGTCTTTTTAAAATCAAGAGAAAAAAAAACTGTAAAATCAAAAACGATCAACAACAAAAAATGAATAAGTCTGAAACGCAAGGAGCTACAGAAAAAAATGTGGAATGGACAGACATTTTTCTTCTTTACATGTATTCCATATTTTTCTCTGCATGAAAGCAAGTAGAATCCGCATTTTTATTTTTTTTAAATGCTCAAAGTAGTATAATTTTGTCACAATTACAACCAACAAGGCTCATTTACGCAACGAGCGTAATTTTATTATATATATATATATATATATATATATTAATGTGATACAAAATGAATAAAAGCAAAGCATTTCCGTCGGCGAAATTTAAAACTATTCAACGCCAAAACTTTGTCTTTCCAAACACAGTTTAGCGCCCGAGCACATTCTGTCTCATAATCATTATTTTATCTCGGCTTTAAATTATGAATTAGTTTCCTTTTGTGTATATTTTTCAGTGCACGCACAAGTTTAACCAGTGCTAGGCATTTGTAGCAGAGGCATTATCCAGCATATTGGGTGAAAATAAGCGCCTTCAGTTAACAGTTAGTTGGACGTGTCTAAAATTAATCTAACACTATCCAACATTGAAATTAGAAACAAGTTAAAGTAATGAAAACGCGGCTATTTGAAGAACTGTATGGTAATACGACATTATAGTGGCATGCCCTTGGTATACCCAAAGTGACTAGAAACCAAGTGAGGACATGCATTGGTAACGTTATAAGCGTGCGCGTGACGTCACACCAGCCATTTTGTGTCCCCAGAGTTCTATCGCTGTAAGCGATAACTACGGTAAGTGATTTAAACCTGCGATCGTTAAACAGTTGAATAAAAAAAAACGACGCTTAATAATTTGGACCAAATTTTCGCAGCGGCAAATCGGATGAACATTCTTCTGAAAAATTAATTTAAATTCCTCAGATATCTCGGCTCGGCGGTATGATCATTGGTCAGCATTTACGAAGTTAAGGTTGAAGTCATCCAACTTCACTCGATAAATCAATACAATACACACAATAAGACCAAAAATATTAAACAAAGAGATGCATATTTTACTATAAAAATCCTGATGTAAGTATCGCTAATTGTACAGAACTTATTTTAACAAACTGACGGAACTACACTACGGGAACTTGCAACTATTTGTTCAACAATGTGTACATTGTCAAAATACCGTATTTTCCGGCGAATAAGTCTACCCGGCGAAAAAGACGAGGCCTGCTTTTAAGCCTGAAAAAATGGGTTTTTACATATAACCGGCCAATAAGTCGGGGTAGTAAAATCGCATCAACATCGGGAATCATAAATTACCTTGCAATGCCTTTTGAGCGGTCGCCGCGTTTGCGCACTGGTTAAAATAGCCTATAATGACTTTTCTTGTAGCTTATTATTCAATCCATATACGGTATGTTAATTCAAATATGATAATCACAGCTTTACAATTCCAGATTCACGGCGCGAAAATGTCGATTTATTTAAACTAACCAGATGAGGACGTGGGGAATGCTATCGCCGAAGGTATTCTATTGTCCGGATTCAATAATAAGGCGACACCAAAAAAATGAAAATGATCATACTCGCCCAATAAGACACGCAATATATGACTGGGTGATAACGATACGGCCATATACGTTCGCATATGCATTTCTTATGGTATTTAAGTGAAATTAATAATTTTCACACATATTCTAATGTTAATTCATTTCTTATCAATTGCGGGGCGCTGTCAAATCCCAACCCAACAAACCACCTTAATTATGGATGTTTTTCAATTCGGATAAATCGTAGATAAACAATAAGGCCAATGTATCATTTGGAAACGATGTATCGCGGCCACGTAACATGATTACCTCTCCATTTACATGTATTTAGTATTTTATTACCTATCTCTATCCTTTGCGCGATCACAATATCATTGCGTGACATGGCTCTGTAGTACCCGCGATATATATTCATATATAACTAGAGACTAGAGTGCGATTCATTGTCGTTTTGCGGGATCATCTGGATAACCCATTTTAACTTCGGTAAATGAACAAAATCGGTGAACGATTAGAAGCCAAGTTTTCGTAACGACGCAAAGTACAATTAGGCATTGACGTTCAGGCGACGTTCTTCTGCAGAACGTTGTAAATTACGCAATCGCGAATTTTGTTGTTCACAGCTGGAGTTCCAATTATATCAGTATTGTAGCATCGGCCGCGGTTTAAATAATACCTGCTTTAAACGTATGCTTTAGGTTAATGATGTTTCACACTTACCAGGGTAAGTGATAAGTGTTTTTCCTAAGGAACGCAGAGCTGCTACGTTGCAACACTTTGGTCGCAACGTAATTGCGAAAGATCGCTGCGTAACGAAGTAATTAAGGAACGTCGCTGTTTAACTCAAGTTGGCGCAGCGGACATATGAAGAATTGGAGAACATTGAATAAAATAGCGTATACAATTTTACTGGTGCACGATAAATTCAATCTAATGATACCATTCGAAAGTTATTTTTAACCTCTACAAATGTCAAACTTACAAAAGTATATGTGTCGATATCATATTAGATTAAAACAAGAACAAATCGGAGGTTTTGTCATTTAATTAAAAAGTTTTTCAAAAAAATTCACGCTTTCAATTTCGCCGATTTTTGTACGATTATCGGGACATTTTATCCCCATCTCATAATTATAATTAGTCTCCTAGATTGTCTCTCAAACAATATAAAACTTGTCTAAATATAATGTAAGGTTAGTGAGATATGAGGTTTCGAAGTTGCATAACTCACACGCGATACCTGTAGTAAGATAACTATCGCGCGATTCGATGGACACAGAATGGCGTCCGATATGCATCATCGCACACCGTGTCTCCACTTGGTTTCTAGTCACTTTGGGTATACCCAAACAAGTTTTTAAATGTCCACTTATTAGCAGAGGATCAGCTAAAATAGAAGAACAAACGATTAAGCGAGGGCTTAATTAATATGACTCGGCATGTGTGCAGTCTAAATAGGATATTTTCTGGCCTGCCAGCCTGTTTGGAACTGTTTTCTATGCGCTCAAAAATATGAATATCCAGTGTAAGCGTCAAATATGCAACATTGCAGCCTTCAACAGATTTAACAACCAATCACAAGAAATCACATTTCTTTGCTACATTAGATACCCGACAGACGGACTGCACCTTTTGAAAAGGAGTCAAAAACATCAACCGTTGGAATATCAAGCGCACAAACCCAGGATAAACAGATCGAGTAATATTCAAACACAACAATTTGATAACAATCAAAAACTACATGAATGTATGTATTATTATTCCTTTATTATAATTTGTACACCCCAGCTGTTTGATTTACATTTTTTACCACCAAAACTATGTCGTGTCTGACATTAAAACTTAACGGTTCTAATGAATTTACTAATGGAGACAAAATCCGAAAAACTTTCGCTTTCAATTAATATGTTTTCAGTCAAATATTTGCATCAATAAATTGGTCTTTTTTATGAATCTGTTGTTGTGCATGGCTTTCAAACATCTGATCAAGCTTTTGTTATGGCGGAGATATAGTGTGGGGAATCTTGTATAAATAAAACATGGTATTAGGAACAAGAATTATGCAGTTCATTTTCATCTCTTCACCACGTAGCTTAAGATTTTTGCAAAATACCATTGTGTAATAAAGCATTGTTCTGCAAAAGTACTCGCAAGCTCTAATGAAAAACAAACTGATCAGTATCAATACGACAAAATCAGAAAATTCTAGAAAAATAAAGAAAAGTCCTCATGTTGCGTGTTTTTAAATCTACCAATTTATTACGCTTTATCAGAGAATTAGAAGTAACCATTTCATTTCTTTCTTAAATTCGTGGAAACGTTCAGCGCTTTTTTGTTGATACGTTTGCTTGCATTTCTCCAATATTTAGCTTAACATTATTACTTTCCATCTTTACTGTTTTACTTAAGTAAGAACAATAAACATCGTTGGGAATTTTCTAATGTATTTTTGTACGGCTAAGACATCCATGCGACAATGACTTAGAAATAAATTATTATTTATCAAAATTTTTTTCTATTTAAATAAAAATTCAAATTCACCAAACACAAATCTGAGTCGGGCATTTAAGTTACGACAGATTTAAATTCAATTCAATGGAAGAATTAATTTCAGAAAAAAAAAACACATCCCTGAATAAGATTTTAAATTTTTGAATCATTCCTAACCCGAACCCAAGCTGAACAACTACTAATTTGTTATGCCGGGAAAGCACTTAGGTGCTCATAAAAATGTGACCCTAATATGTTTGTTGAGTAAGAGTTAATATCCTTTACGTATACGTCTCATCGTGCACTAAGTCAAAAGAGTAAATCAAAACAAAAGCAATAAGAAACTTCCAAGCATGATATATGCTTGTCCGATTGTTTGTGGCCACGGTAGCACGTAATTTCTCATTATCATATTTTAAATTCTCCGAGTTTTATGTCTGTAAGTATTTCAAAGTTAGAAATATACAGAGGAATATGTTATTACTTGAAGGAAAGTAATTTGAGCTAGCGAGCAATCGTTTTCAGCGCGTATATTAGCTAGTAATCATTACCCGCACAATAATAAACAAACATTAAATGCGCTCGCTCGAAATTACTCGCGAAAACA
Source organism: Styela clava (assembly GCF_964204865.1). NCBI lineage: Eukaryota > Metazoa > Chordata > Ascidiacea > Stolidobranchia > Styelidae > Styela > Styela clava. Next base: position 1,413,513 of record NC_135257.1, read on the forward strand.
TGCGCCCTTTGTTAATTGAATATTCACTTTGCTTCAAAAGCAAGGTTTGGGCTTGCCAGAACGGTGACGTAATTTTTTCTTCCGTGAGAGACTTTGTTGTCGAGTCGATTTCGCTTGTATTTATCAGAGCGGTACCAAAACAAAACTTTCAAAAAAAAATAAATAAAAAATTTCTCTCATTTTCAACGCGACACGACTGAGCAAAAGGCACACGCGTATCGGGAAGCGTCTGGCACAAAGCGCCCTAATCAAGTTTTCCGATGAGATTTGGCTCAAATGGAGGGCGGGTAGATTGAGTTAAGTTAATGACAGATTTAAATTCAATCCAATGAAAGCATCAACTTCAAAAAAAAAACACCCGAATGCAGATTTCAAATTTTCAAATCATTCCTAACCCAAACCATATAATCTAAGCTGAACAACTATTAATTTGTTATTTTAAAGCGAGCGGGGGTGTTTTCCGAAATCTCATTTTTCCAAAGAAACATATTCAACTGTGGTAATATACTCAAATATTTAATATACAGTGCAAACGAAATTGAGAATGAAACACAATAGCGGGGAAAAAATTGAATATTTCATTAAATCGAGCACTAATATAAAAAACTTGATTCAACAAAAAGTTGTGGTGGCTCAATGTGATTAATTTTAAAAAAATATTTAATTAATTTGATCTAATTTCGGCTGGGGGGTAAAAATTTACCAATAATGTACCAATAATTTTTCGAACTATGTCATTATGTGAACTATATGAACTATTTCAAGTTTTGGGTTTATGAATGACAGAAAATGTAATTTGATAAATTAGATATGAATTGGATATATTGGAATTGGATATTTTAACAAAGCAGAAAAATTTATTGCATACCGGCTAAAACTGCACACCTGCCCGTGAACGTAGTGGCGTAGCCCGGGGGTGGTTTTGCGGGTCGACCCCCTCCCCTCTTTTAAAAAGAAAGAAAAAAAAGATTTTTCTGTATCATAGATGGCAATCTTCCGTACCTTGAAACGCTTTTTAGACTCCAAAGACTGCTGAAACACGCGTATTCTAGCGTTCGATCGGACTCGCTAGCTGTTTCGATCTAACTTGGCGAAAAAAAATCAGCGCTATCCCTGCGCTATCCTGAAAGCTCTCGCCAAACCTCATTGTATCGAACAGTTGATATTAGGAGCCCAATCCAAACTTCATAAAAGCCCAATTTCGTGCAAGGGTATAAAACATGAAAAGTTTCATCTTGAAAATCCTAGGTTTTCGATAACAATCCAAGATGTTTCAAAGTCATAGGCAGAAAGCATCTAAGGGCACTATAATATAAGCACAAACACCAAAGCGCGCGACATCCCTGGAGATGACGGGTTCACTAAAACTTACAACTGCGCAACGCTATACAAACAGCAACGCTAATTTATTACACACTAACACAAATATATTTCTGTAACGTTTTGTCTGACCAAAATCCGACTTCCTCAGACAAGCAGTTTACAACAATGACAAGAAAAGAGCAATCATGCAGTTTAAATATGGCGATAAATAAATTTGTTTGAAATTAATTGTGACCAAACAATGAAAAAACAACTATTGATATTCAGAAACAGATTGCGAAATAAAAAAATGCGATCGGTTCTCAGCATGGAATAATTGTTCCGCGCGTGCTTGATTTCACAATAAGTTTTACTAGAACATTTATCAATGTGTTCTAGGCTCAGACCTTTCCTATCAAGATCTATCAAGATCAAGATCCTATCAAGATCGGAGCCTAGAACACATTGATAAATGTTCTAGTAAAACTTATTGTGAAATCAAGCACGCCGCGGAACAATTATTTCATGTCGCAATCTGTTTCTGAATATCAATAATTGTTTTTTCATTGTTTGGTCACAATTAATATATTTGTGTTAGTGTGCACAGCAGACTCTTGAATTGCATATTATGGTATTTTATTCTTGCTACAGCATCCTTGCATTACATGCATACGGATCCACTAGCGCAAAGGCATAGAGAAAGGATTGGGAGTTAGTCTGGCGCAACTTCTACTGATCGTTATATTAGCCTTTTCGCGTGACTTCTGTATCCGAATGGATCCTGCCAAACTCCGGACTCGACAACTACCACAAGAAAAGAATTTAGAAGCAATACTAAAAAGAATTCAACGCCTTTAAAAGAATCACATTAAAAGGACCCTGGCTATCAAGATCTGAGCCTAGAACACATTGATAAATGTTAAACACATTGGTAAATTCCACTAGCGCAAAGGCATAGAGAAAGGATTGGGAGTTAGTCTCGCGCAACCTCTACTGATCGCTAATTTATTAGTTGTTGAACGTGTAAGTTCTAATATCTAAGATGAACTGTAGCTAAATTTGCATAATTTGTAGACGATGTGATAGAAAAGTGCCATAATATAAAACTGTGTTAATTTGAAGGACCCTCGTCGAACCCCTGGAACAGCTCCAACGAACACCAAAAATTCGATTGAACCCAGGTAAAAAAAACTACTGTTCTAGACCAGCGTTTCCCAAACTTTTTCGGCCACGGAACTTTTACACTTTTTATCTCGCCTCGCGAAACAAAAATGAAAGAGTAAAATTGATAAGTGAAAACGGTCTAAGTAGTGGTTCCCAATGGATAATATTTTGGACATCTTGTGCGATAATTGAAATATTTGCAGCTCTTCCTGACTAGCGGGATTGAACATGATATATATATCAGTTTATACGTGACAAAATATGAATTGAAAGATTATAAAATTACATATATACTTGCTCTTTACTCTTTAGACTATATAGGCGTCAATCTCACTCCGTGATGCACCAGATTATTAACAATGTCGATTCTGTTTGATGCAATGACTCTTTCAAGCAGTGTTTTAGAAAACTGAAAATAAATATATAGTTTCATTATCAAGTTTGGGTTCATAAATCACAAAAAGTACTGTTTGGCAGAGGTAAAGCAAAGATATACTTATATTAAAAATACATAAAAAAAAAAATCAATCCAATGTTATGTTCATGTGTATACCGAGTCCATCTAACTTTAGGTGAAACTAAATTTCGTTGACCTAAGACACTATCAAGTTATTTAAATCACAAAAAATGCTATTTAACAGAAATACAGAAAAGAGATTTGGTTAAAGACATAGTCTTTTAAACTATGTCCTTATCAATCTTTGGAGTTGTAATTAACAGGGACACAGAGTAGCTAAGCTTATACTAGAAGTTTAAAAAAATAAAAATATTAATTTTTCGTTTAAATAAAATTATTTGCTGATTTGCTGCGTTACAGTATCGCCACTGGAAACGATATTTTATTTTGGGGCTTGCATGGCGTAGTTAACCAATGCCAAATCGTATAGAATTCACATTGATACACTCGGTTGGAATTACTTATTAGCCAGAAAAAAACGATAGTTGTCCGAATCATGATATTATACAGTATTTAGACTAGAGGATTTTCCAAAATAAATTCCATTTGACAGACAAACCAAAGCTGAGATTATACTCAATATAATAAAAATAATACTTTGTCAGCAGGTTTCCCGAAAAAATTGCAGATATTATTTATTGATAGATATACAAGTAATTTACACGAGACGCGAGATATTCCAAACTTGAACGGCTTAAAATGTTTGTGTACCACAGGCATTGTGCGTTATATTTACCTAATATTGAGGTCCTCTAAATTAGCCACAGGGATTGTAGACATTCCACATTCATTATAAGAACATAACATATTAATACTCAAAATAAACTATGAAGAAATAGGGAATATATTTCTAGATTTAAAAACTTATGGACATGAGGGGCATGGGTTCTAGGAACACTACCAATGAAGGTCTATACTGGTTATAAGGTATTTGCGGCTATAGTATATCATAGGAAATTTAATTTTAGGACACGAATTTTGGGAGAGGGGATTAACAACTACATTAATACCCTCTGGTGAAAACGGGTTCCAAGATTAATAAAAAAAATAGTATATGGTATGCAGAATGATAAGGACATGTTAGCTTTGGTACCTCATGATAAACGATTTTAGAGTCATAATATTTGCAATAATAAAGCGTCATACATATTACATACACGCATGAATATAAGATATGAATACTCGCACTTAATAACAGCGCATTAGGAATATTGCCAGCTTCGAACACTTATCAACCTACTTCGAACACTTGAATCAATATGAATCGTATGGTTACTTGGACTACCAAGGATTGTCAGCTTCGAACACTTATCAATATGAACCGTATGGTTACTTGAACTAACAAGAATTGCCAGATTCGAACACTTATCAGTATGAACCGTATGGTTACTTGGACTACCAAGGAATGCCAGCTTCGAACACCTATCAATATGAATCGTATGGCTACTTGGACTACCAAGGATTGTCAGCTTCGAACACTTATCAATATGAATTGTATGGTTACTGGTAGTACCGAGGATTGCCAGCTTCGAACACATATCAACATGAAACGTATGGGTATTGGCTACTAGGACTACCAAGGAAAGTATAAGTCGGGTGTGTAGGATTTACGGCTACATTTGTGCAATTGGCCTAATTTATATATTATCCTTATTGAAAATTTCAGTTTGGGACGCAAATTACATGGTTAACCAGTACCGAAGTTAGTAATATTCACGGTTATATTAATGTACTTGATTAAACTCACTCCAATATTACCAGTATTGAAAATTTAATGCGATTCTGGATTGGAACATGAATGGCATGCTTATTAACTGTTTACTACCAGGTGGTATAAACCAGTGATTCCCAGAGTGGGCGGTTATAATTATATTATAACTTGATAATTTAGTGAACAGTTAATCGTTTAACGATCCTACAATTTAAATATAATTAGACAAATGGGAACACGCTGCACAGGGCAGGGTTCCAACAGCGCAGAAAATATTTAATTCAAATGGAGCTCCATGAAATGCAATGAAATGAGGAAATAAAATCCATATGTTATATTTGAGAAATGCATCGATACGTGATTTTTATAAAGATGTATCTTTTTAATGAAAATCTCTCATAATTTGAAAAACCATGCAAAAAAGGCAGAAGTCAGAAACCTGGATTCTTTCATTTACGAACTCGTTTGTAACAATGATACAAGTGCTATCAAAAAAAAAAAATTGCCATTCAATTAGTAAACGGGTTGAGTTGAGATTGTGGCTGACGAAAATGTCACCAAAAATTAAAGAAAAAAATACTCTCTGGAACAGTGATTTTTCAACCTTTTTTGTACCGCGGAACACTTTTTTCAATTTAAAATTGTGGCGGAACTCCAAACGAGATTTTTGAAAATAAACTATATTATGCAATTAACTGACGTCGATCATTTCGGCATGAAAATAAAATACCGAAATCAATAATATAGCTTGTCAACTTTAGCTGGGAAAGACGTGACACATTCCGATTCAGAGCTACAAATAAATGTTTTTGCAAGTTTGCTCATGAATACTATGATTACGGTAACTAGAAACAGAAATGGTATTTTATTGTGATATTTAGGTCTGTTTCGATGATTTTCAAATATTTTATTCTGTAATTGTGGAGAGACAAACACGCAGCTCTTTCTCAACAGCTCTCAATCTCTCGCGTTTTTTTTTTATACGCAACAGGAGTTCAGAAAGAAGGTCGGAGGTCGATATGGAAATTATTAGAAACAATGAAAATTAGCAGCAAAGCGATTTTTACTGTTTAATTTCGTCATTATCGCTACTTTTTTTGCCCCCTGAACGTTTTCATATTACCACCTTTGTTGTTCTTGTGCGCACGTATTAATTCTTGCCGATCGAATTTTCAAATTTTTGTAGAATTATATGCATTCACATCGGCGACAGATGTTAATGACATTAAGGAGCGCTTTTAAATTCCAATTTTATTCTAACTTTTATCTTTCGCGCTGGCTTGGATCTAACTCATCGCCGTTGGCAAATTAAACGTCCCGGTTTTAAGCGAATAATATTATCGCACACATTTATTAAGACGGTAATTGAGTTTCTTATGGTCCATACTGGTGTCAGTGTTATTTCCGGAATAAATCAATTAGATACTGTGATAAGATAAATCTGTGATTACGTGAATCCTGAATGTTGATTTAAAAGCTGAAATAAAGGCATTTCTACGTGGTCATTAGGCGAGATGACGACGAAGAGCACTTCTTTAACGATATCTTACATGCGCGACCTGATGCAAAAAAATTGCTTGGTGCTGAATTGCCCAATTGCTTTTGTGCTGATTAGAATTAATCACCTCGAGTTTTGACGTTTTCTTTTCCAACAAAACAATACCGCGACCATTATCATAGGTAAAATCGTTACCGAGAAATTCACAATTTTATTTACGGAATTTGGTAATTCAACACTTCACTTGACGATTTTGATGATGCCACGCCCTAATTATTACAGCAAGAAAAGCTTCAAAATGCAACGAATGTAATCTACTCCGATGATGACTCCATCCATAGTCGAGTATAATGGTCACATTTTTGAAACATTATTTGGTCAAGAATGGAATGGATCACTAAAAAAAGGGAAGAAGATAAAGTCCATTAAAAGGGAATATGGCCTGCCATTTCTTATCTGGTTACAAGTTTTTTATATCGATTTTCCAAAACTCTGACTCCCCGTTTTCAAATCGACGCTATTTATATTATTCAAATGACGTCATAATACCTCGAAAGAGCAATTTTTCGCGGAACACCTGGATGTCTCTCGCGGAACACCAGTTGAAAATCACTGCTCTGGAAGACCAATAAGCTAAAATATCTCGTTGAAAAAAACACTATAAACTATGATTTACCTTGTTTATTTGTTATCTGACCTCAAATGTTTTTGTAAACTGGGTGGGTATATATTACTGCGAATAAAAAGTTTAGGAACCACTGATATAGACCATGATAATTTACAGATACATTTCTGCGCTTAGTCGGATTCTTTTTTTATGCTCGCCACACCTCAAAAATACCTAGCTAGCAATAAGCTACATATAACAAATATTATGTTTCATTCAAAAATATTTTGAAAATACGGGGATGGAATGTAAATATCCAAAAATGCACGAATAAGTCCAACAAACAAAAAATAGATTTAATTAGCTACATGCCCCCTCAAAATTGTCTACGCCCCCACCCTTTGAGAACCATTGCCCCAGTGAATAATTGCTGATACCATTAAATTTCATGCCAACGATACTAAGAAATGAACACCGGTCCGGTTCTAAAGACTTTGCCATATAAAATTATTAGCGCGCATTGGTGCCTAAACTAACATCATTACTGCAAACACAAGGGAAAAAGTTCCTTCTCAACAATGACGAAAATTTGATAAAAATTTGGAACAAAGTAATGCACGTTTTATTCCGAATATTAGGCGGCAATATGACAAAAACACGGTTTTTTATTGCTAAAATTCATTCTTGTCTTATTCGCTTATTAGCCTTAAAAAAAACGATAGTTGTCCGAATCATGATATTATAAAGTATTTGGGGGGTTTTCCAAAAAAAATTCCATTTGACAGACAATTTCCATTTACGTATCCATATTAAGTTTTTGGCCATTCGGAAGCGTTGCCACAAAATCTTAATATGGTAAGCTGGAGTGAATATTTAATTATTAGATGCAAACAGCTAATTTTCAAAGAGATGCTAAAATTGTACAATATTCTGCCTAAAACTCAGCTATTAAACATGTACAACGATACTTCAAACACTTTTACGAAAATTTCTTCCCTGGTCTATTAAGGCATATGTTCTCAAAGTGCTCCGTGGGAGAAACTTAGGCGCTCCGATTACTTAATAAAATACTGACTTGTCCAATTTTGTGACTGTCCAAAGAAGTAACGAGAATATCGGTTGGAAACCGAAGACTTATCGATCGATAGTTAGGGGATTCCCCAAAACAGAAACTGCAGTTTCGATTCATCCGCTCTTGTAACTTGCGCACTGCGCATCGCACACACACTCGGCGGGTTTCAAAATTCTCTCGCTTTACAAAAATCTAGATCACTATATCAATAATTGATTGATAACTCGCTAATTATACGACATAATTCGCCCAAAATCAATAGGCTTCTGGTCTGAGATAAGATGAATGCACATGCAAAATCTGGAGCAGATTCAATCTCGCTTTCGTGAGATATCGCGTGCATCTAACAGACACACACACACACAGACAGACATACATACAAATACCTAATAATATACTTACCGATCTTAAGATCGATAAGTAATAACACTAATAAAATTTGACATCAGTAGTGTTGAAATATGACAACGAGCGCAAATTCAAATGTGACATTATATATAAGTAAGATCGCAGAGGATAAAAAGTTATCTCTCGAGTAAAATATTCAATTCATAGCCGGTGCGAGCATTCAAAATATCTTGTCATAGTAACTTATTTGTGTTCTTCGTTACTCGAATTTTAGTCGGGAAACTTTCACGATTATTTAATAAATGAAAAATCACTATTTGAAAATTGCACGAAATACGTCCCAAACTGCCAACTATAAGTAGACCGGAATCGTATTTTGAAGTTAATCAAATTTGATTTGTTTTTTCGGCACTCAAAATTATTTTAAAGATATCGACAAAATACGAACGATTGTAATTTAAAATATTGCAAAAAAAAAATGTTCGATATATTTTGCATTAATTATCTTATATATCGTCACATACAGAGAAAAAATCGTATTGGGCTCCATCGGTAGTTTCAAAATAGACAAAAGGTACATCGCGCGAACAATTTACTGTGTTTCCATTTCAGTTCCTATATGGTATACATTTTGAAGAAATCCTAACATAACACAAATTTACAATGTCTGAAAAGCGTTTTCAATCTGCTGTGAGACTGCTAGAACAAAACTTATAGTGATATCTTCCGTTTTAGATTTTAGTTTTAATATTTTATAATGCCGGTTTTCAATTAAGAAATTGGGTTGCAAATTCACCTGGTATTAAGCCTATTAAAATGTTTAGCATTTAAATTAAGTGAAGTAATTTTAACTTATTCAGGAATAGTAATAGATACCAATTTTAAAATTGATTGTGGGGATCCGTGAATAGTGGTGATGAATGTAAATTAGAAAGATTCAAAATATTTTAATAACATACTTGCTCTTTAGACTCGAGGCAGCCACCTCTCTCAGTGATGCATAATCGGACGAATAACTCCGCATGTCTTTAGATATAATGATGAATTGTCTTTCCCTCTTTCAAGAAGTGTTTCAGAAAGCTGAAATTTATTTGAGATAATGAAATGTAGGTAAATTTTGTATGATATTGATTTGAATTATATATAGATGTTCGAACTACGTCATTATTAAGTTTTGGGTTTATAAGTTACAGAAAATGTAATTTGACAGGAGCACAGAGAAACTATGCTTATACTTTAGAGCAGTGGTTCTCAAACTTTTTTAGTCCCAGAGCCGCATTTCAAACCTCAAAGGTATGAAGAGCCGCACACAAACAACGCAAGGTAAAATAGCAACAAACCTTCAGCGCGTAATTAAAATACTAAGTCACCGTAACAACAACACACGTAACAATTAGGGCTGGGCAAAATTTTCGAATAATAAAATATTCGAACGGCATTTTACGATTCGGATATCCGGTACCACGTGACTTGCGCCGCTCTGCTTGGACACCGAACTCGAGCGTCTCCAACTCAATCGTGAATTGTTCGAGATTTCCCAAAGGCGCTCGCTATCAGAAAAAATTTGAAAAATTTGAAAAGTCGTCTTTGCGTTATGGTGTTATATGCTTATTTTTGCACCTAACGTAACCTTTCAATTCATCATTTTGCAAAAAAAAAAACGTACCAACCGTTCCGTAAATTTAGAAACGTCAAACCAGATTAGGTATTTAAAATAAATTTCCCAGATTTACACTCGGCATGCTTGGTGGCATGTCATTAGCCATTTCTTGCATTACCGAACATAAACTTGCTTAAAATTAAATGTTAAAATGACTTTTAGGCGTTTCATTGTGAAAGGGCGATTTTAGGTCGTTAAAACACTCTAGTTATGTAAATAGCATGGATTTAAAAATGACCAAAAGTTTTTCCAAAAGCTGGTATGAGTTACTTGTATGGAAAACACTCATTAGGTTGTAACCGGATAAGAAATGTCATGTCCTACTCCCTTTAAAGCACTGACTCGTTCACGAATTGTTGCGTCTATTATCATCGAAAATGATTACAGTTGTTAAATTTTGAAGCATTTGGGCAGTAATAATTAAGCCTCAAGGTATAACATAATCGAAATCATTAAGCGAAGTGCTGTATTTGCGAATTCCGTAAAGAAAATTGAGCATTACTGAGTAAGTATTTTAGCTATAATAACCATCGGGGTGTTGTTATGTTGAAAAAAAAAACGATAAAACTTGAAGGAATTAGGTATAATTAGAGTCTGACCCTCTATTAGGCACACAGGCCTAGAAATGCCTTTATTGCCAATTTATTTAATCGCTATTTTAAATCAACATGCATGATTCACGCAATCGTAAATTTGCTAGGTTTATCTATCTAATACTAAAATAACACGGACACCATAGAAAAGCATGAGAAACTCAAATATCATTATAATAAATATGTGCATCTCGGTTACCGTTCACTTTAAACATGCACGGTTAATTTACAAGCGGTGATAAGGAAGATCGAATCCAAGGCAGAGGATAAAACTCAGAATAGAATTAATTTGGTTCTAAAATTAGTCCCTAAATGTATTCAACAGCTGTCGCTGATGTGAACGCAAGGGTATACTAGAAATATGAAATTTTGATATTCGGCGACCGCTTATTCTTGCAAAAACGAGAAAGGGCGGAAATATAGAATACCAACTTTAGGATATCGCCGCCAAAACGATCGCGGTGACAAAGACAATCAGCAATTATGATAAAATTACCCATTAAAAAACGCTTTATTGCCGACTTTTTAATGTTTCTATTAATTTCCAAATGAAGTATCGACCTCCGAAGTTCTGGATCCCTGTTATGTATAAAAAAAATATTCAAATTATTCGATTCGAAAAAAATTCCCTTTTTCCCACCCTAGCCGAACAGCTATTTATTTAGGCTTTGATTTCTGATAAGTTTTCAAAGCGGGTCGTAATCGTTGAGGATGTACGGTGCAGTAGCTGCTTGAGATGATCGCCACATTTTTCGAGACTATTTTCGATTACTGGAACAAAATTAAAATGCTATAGAAATTAAAATAGTCTTGATTTATACATAAGATCTGGAAATGCGACAAAAACTGAAAATCCACGAAAGCAAGCCAATGATTACAGCCATGTCTAAAAATCTTTCCCAAGTGAAAAGTGTCCGATTGGCCGCGAAAACGCTCACTGTTGCGTCACTATTGCATCTTATAGGTTAGTCAACGCTACGCAAATAAACACGGGGGAATCCATTCGACTAATTAATAGACTTCAGCATTTTAATTTCGAGTCAATGATTAGTTCTCAATGAAAAATTTCCTTTGAAAATAATTAACTTTTAAAACATTAATGGGAGCCGCAGGAAAGGTTGTTGAGAGCCGCATGCGGCTCTCAAACCCTAGTTTGAGAATCACTGCTTCAGAGTTTAGATACATAAAATGAAAATATTAATTTTCAGTTCATTAACAAATTATTCACAGATTTCCCCCTGAATTATAAATATTACTTTGGAATGATTTGTCAGCGTATAATATTGCAACACATCATATAAAATATATTTATATTCATGAAGAGCACGTAACAAATTTTTCCTTTACGCCTCTCAAAAAATCAATAAATATTACTTATTTTGAATGATCTGTCAGTGTGCTATGTTGTATCTCATTATCTAAATCTTAAATAGTTAATAGTTTATTAGTGTGTTATATTTTACCTTCAAGTTCTCTATAGTCTTTCCCTCCCAGCAACTTCCTGAAAATATAGGTCAATAAATAACTTCAGCCAAAGACATTGTAGACATATATATATATATATATATATATATATATAAATAAGAACAGGACAGATTATTACTACGGAATAAACGATAAGGAAATAAGAATTATATTTTCAGATTCGAAAACTTATGAACATGGGACGGTATGATTACTGAGACTACTAGTAACGGATATATAGGCTGACTATAGTAGATTTACAATTTGGTGGGATCTCATGTATATAGTGATCTTTAAACTGGTTATCGAGCAGCGACACCCAAGTTTCTAATATCTAATTAAAAAAAGGAAGAATTCCAGAGATTTGAATCTACTATATCTTGTATTGACGGCATGTGCCGCATAAACGATTCAACTAACACCATTCAGTAGAGATTATAAACGAGAGTTTATATGAATTAAGCTCTTCACACGTGATTAGGCATAACACGACGTGACCTGCACCAACAATAGGGAAAATATGACATATATTTCCATGTCTCTAAATTTAAACAGTCATGAACATATGAATACTTAGCACTTTTACCAAGGGGATATGGACCAAAAAAAGTTTACACTTGGTTGAATATAATTTACACAGTATCGTTTTTGAAAATTTTAGTTGGGATACGAGTTCTTTGAGGTGTAAGATTAACGGCTATCTTAATACACTTAGTATGACTCACTCTTATAATATCATTATTGGAAATTTGGGGCGATTTCAGTTTGAAGTATAGTTGGGAACATCAATGACATGGTTATCAACTGTTTACTACCAGAGCGTGCAAGTCACGATGAGCTACAGTTAAATTTAAGAAATTAGTCTTGATTACCATTACCATTTGTGGCAAAAACGCTCATCAGATTAATAAAAAAGGCCAGGACTACGATTTCAACAAATTAGGCATATTAGTGTGTATATAGGCACCCTATGATAAACAACAAGGTAAACAATAAGTTTTAATATTTGCATGGTTATTAAGTTGGGGTTGTGTTTTAACCGAATTGCACTCAACGAGGCATAGTTCAAATCCTTTCAGTATCTCTGCAGATATACACTGCTGGATTAACTTATAGTATCAATTTAAAAAAAATTCACTGTTTGTAGTAATCACAACGTGACGCCCTATTGCGATGAAACGCCTTTTATTTATGCTGACCCAATGAACTTTACCTAAACTGACATTACAAGATAGTAATTGGTCTTTCGGTTTGGACGATTAAACGAAACAACAGCAGATGGGACAACACAGCAGTTAGCCCCTGAACGTGCAGCGCTATACTGACTACGCCATTAATCACCGGATATTGCTACAGTTAATTTGTAGTACAGAATAGTTAATTTCGCGATTATACTCAAAATATTAAAAGTAATAATTTGTCTGTCGATTTCCCGAAAAAAAATACAACATATTATTTATTTATAGACATGTAAATTGAAAGATTTCAAATGATATGATTACATACTTGCTCTTCAGACTTGATAGGCCTCCATCTCACTCAGTGATGAAAATCTGACACTTGACGAATTTCTTTTGGTGCAATGATAAATTGTTCTGTCGACTTTCAAGCAGTGTTTTAAAACGCTGAAAATCAATATATAGATCGTAATTTTGTGTAAGCCAATTCTAAATTTGAATTAAACTAAATTTCGTTGAGCCAACTATACCATTTTCAGGTAGTTAATTCCCACAAATGTTATTTGACAGAGACACTACAAAGCTATGCTTATGCTAAAGATACAAAAAACCAACTATGTAATTCAATTGAGGTCATTTTCAACTATGTCGCTGATTTCACCAAAATTACATCCTTCAGTTAAAATGATATGTTAGTGTATCATATTGTACCTCATTTTGTATTGTTAAAGTGAGACTCTTTTCTGAATATTTTCTTCTAAAAATATACGTAAGTCTTAATAAAATACGTAACGGGTAAATTTCGACATTTAATTTCATAAAATTTAAAATTTAGAAAATTTAGACGAATAGACGAATAAATTTATTCAGCGATTGACATTAAATTTCAAATATAAACTCTATAACATATCAGGTGTAGTCTTCAAACTGCACAAATTGCAAATATTACAATAACAATAAAATACTCAATGAATTTATTTAACTCTTTCATGGAGTATATGACTAATTAATTACCTCTGATCAGTAATTTGTAGCATTATCACATTGTTCACGGTAGAGATCGCAAACTGGGGATCGCTATCCAGCAGGGAAGCGCGCAACGAATTTTAGGGGTCGCAAAGAGTACACCAATTTGATACAAGATACTATATTTATAGTACTTTTTTGGACTTCTGCTTCGAAACAAAATTATTAAAGCTTGTGCAAAATCTAAATCTCACAATTTCGATAGAATGCACAGGATCAAAAAAGCGGCATAACAATGTTCGGACCTCCTGAAGTGTAACAGCCGTTCTTTGTGACCTGGACGACACCGACTGCACACTAGATATTTATTAACAGTTCAATATCCTCAATCCAGAAAATCACACAACTCGAAGTATACAGTTGACACGGTTATCTTAATACAAACGTAAAACCAAATCAATACAAAATACTTGCAATAAATAAATAATCATACACAATTCGGCCCTTAGAAAGCCTACTCAAATTTATGAACACAATTATCAAACATAGTTAATTATTAAGTCGAACCAAATTACTATTGAATAACTTGCAGTCTTCAAATCAGAAAGAATTACAAATTATAACATACCGAATTTGTCTGCTATTCCAGGCTTAAATTATCATAAGTTGAACATGAAATCATTCGTCAATGAAATCCGAACAAATCAATTAAATAAACTATAACTGTAAAATCAATCACAAAAGGCCATTTAATGCTCATAAAATATCCCTAAGATAGGCCTATGTGGGCAGCCATAATCTACATTATTTAATCGTCCTACAGTCAAAACAGAAAGCCAAGGTCGCTGAACAAGTTTAACTTATTTACAAATTACAACGAAACGAGCGCCATTCTCTGCAAAAGTAAAGCGCTATCTAAAGCAAATTACCGAAACTATCCATGTCTAAGCGAGACATGTCTGGACAAGCAATTGCCACGAAGACTCTCTCAATTGTTTCGTAACAAAGTGTGTAGAAGCACACTGTCAATCAAGGGAAATTACGGCGTCAACAATAACAAATAAATTACTACACAAGTTAAACAGACGCAATGTTCAAGTCAATACAAATATCAAGTGAATGCGATTCTCGATGTAACATGAAGTATGCGCACCAAGATGGCGCACAACCGAACTATTTAGCATTTTAAACCCAGTAGTATCTGACTTTTTTGGAATTTTGAATCGAAATACAATTAAACTTGTGAAAATATAAATCTTACAATTTCGAGAGAAAACACATGATCAGATAAGTGGCATAACAATGCTGACTCTGGTCGCAAGACCAGAGACGCGGTGCGCTCGCATCGAATTTTATAGCATTTTGAACAAAAACAGTGGTATACAGGAATCAATAGGCGTCGGAAGTCAAATAAAATGTTCAAATAATATTTACTTGTAATATTCCTCGTCCGTTAGTTCGTGTCTTTGAATCTTTAACATTCAATATTTCTTCATCTGAAAAAAGTTAAGATATTAATAAATAAACTGTCGCAGAAATGTAGCTAGCATAATCAATGGACAGTGGAACTGAATCTATCGGATCTTTTGCACAAAGCTCCCGCCACGTTTTAAAATGACATATTAGTAATTATCCATTTGGGGTTAGGAATGATTTAAAAATTTGAATTTCCAGTGCAATCTGCATTCCTAACTTAAACTGGATAATTACTAATTCTCTTATTTTGAACGTTGGTAGGGTCTTTGTACAAAGATCCAATCCATACACAATAATATATTAAAGTAAAAAGGCTATGGCGAATCTCTATTAAACCATGAATTTTGCGCTGCATTTGCGAAAGTTTTGAAAGTAATGCATTACATTCATGTTAAGCGTACCATGTTGAATGCAGCTTACGTAGTTACGTAGATCAATGTGTTACGTTTGAGTTTCTCCATGATAAGCTTATGTATTGTCATATAGGTTTTAAGTTTGGCCTATTTGTGAGAAAACGATGGAACCCGCTGTTAGTGAGTTGGATGCAGAAGAGAATCATCCATTAATCTAGACTTCTGTATTAGTTTAATAAGTCCAATTCGTATAGGCCCGAAAACCTCTAATTTACCACTTATACAATAGTAAACTGAAAGCAATATAATAGCAATGAAAACAATGGGTATAAAGAACATTTAGCTCACCTGAATATTGTTTCGAACTCGCTGTCCTAACCCAACAGTCAGCCTATCCATACATCCTACACAAAATCAAATCTTATCCTATCACGAACATTTGTGACTGACTGAAAGCGATGTCGCTTGTGGCTTCCCGCGCAAAAATATCTGACGAAAAAAGCTATCTGATTGTTGGTAATCAAATGTTTTTACCTGATTACTTTAATTACTCCAGGTTGTCGTCACAAGCCGATCAGGCTTCTGACGCGTGATCTCAAAGTTGCAGAATGCAAATGGCGGTTGGATTTGCTTTATTCATAGTATAATACCTAGTTCACAGTAATATTCTCAGGATCTTTTGTAACAAGCCCCGCCCCAAAACAACACCCCGCCAACGCTCGAAGGTGAGGGATGCAGATTCAGTCGGAAATTCAAATTTTCGAATTGTTCTAACCCAAAACCCTAACTGCATAATTACTCATTTTTTATTTTAAAACTTGACAGGGGTGTTTAGCTCAGATCATACATTTTTGCATCAGTGACGGGAGCTTAGTACAAATAATCCAGCAATTCCATTGCATTTGTCTGTTTACATTTGTCGAGTAAACGCGCACGTGAATGCCATCAAAAATGTAACCGTCCTGCAACTCAATGAAAGAAAAACGGCGTGTACAGGTTCAGCGTTATATCAATGCATTCTCTGCATTGGCGTACAAATCTTAGCTCATTAACTGGCGCAGCCAATAATACTTTAAAGTTTTCTTACTATAACGTGCGGGCGATGTCGTTAAAATGGAGGTCATAATGTGACGTTATTTCGATGCCTACTATATAGTAATTTCTTCGCCCAAACCAAACGGCGGAGACATAACATCAGCAACGAGATTAACCACGGTTCTATGTGAAGTAAATAATTGACTGCTCAAGACAAGAGCATACCGACGACAACAACTGATGATATATAGATCAACTATTCGAGACCATTCAAATATTTGGTGTTATGGAGCTCGTGAAGAGGTGGACTGTTATTGACGTAGCCCCACAATAAAAACGTAACAAAAACAAATTGTTACTTAGCGATCAATATTGATGGGTGAATTGAAATTACTCTATTTAATACCTCAGATGTATTTGCTGCTGTTTAAATTTTATTAATGCCATTTTGAGTAGACGAATAGATCGCGGAGACCTTAGGTCCGTTTGAAGCACTTTGAGTCTGTCTCTAGATTAGACCTCTTGGTAAAGAACGATCATGATACAGATATGTAAGGCCGTAAAGAACATTTCTGAGATTTCAACACCCAGGGGAAGGGTATACACGTATTTTAATGTATTTAGTATCTATGTCATCCAGTGCACTGCAGCTGACTACGTTTGCGTTGAGTGGCGCATCGTGCTAAGCCCTAGGAATGCGCTTGATTTCTAACCCAAGACTACCCCGCTTAGATTCGCAGGTTCAAATCCCGTAGGGGATAATTTAGTACTAGAGGATTGCTGGCGGCTTCCTCCCGCCACCCCTACCCCAAGCCACAGAACACTTGCACTTTTTAGGTCGCTTCGCGGAACACCAAAAATGAAATTGATAAAGAAAAATGATGCAATGCAGCGAGTTGCTAAATGCGCCGCGAATACCTAAAATATGATTGGATATTTTTTGTTTTGTTTTTTAATTTAAATGCTGGGTATATGGATTAATAAATTATTTTCACCTTCCTATGTCGATTACTTTAATTACGTAGTGTGTGCCTTTAATGTTACGTAACAATGAAGTACTTTTATTTATCTGCTCAATCTATTATTATTTATCCACTGAATCGAGATTAGCAAACATAAGTAATTTTTTCCGCATTTCAAAGTGTAACCAGGCAGAGGTGGAGAAAGAAAAGTTGATCTTTTGCCATTATCCTTTGGGCATACATGTTTACCTACAGCGAAACCAAAAGCTGTAAACTTGATATTGAACTTGACAATCAAAAAGCTAGGCCGACGGTTAACGAAAATGCCACCACCCGCAAAAAGTTTGTCAGCTTTAGGCCGACGGTGACGCGATATTCAACAGTCGTTAGTTGGGCGACAACTTTACGATGACGTGATTGACATGGCGACCAATTTAGCCCTAACCGAACGCCATATAAAAAAGATGTTTTCTTGTAGGCTTTCCCACTACCGGAGGAAAAAATCTCATTATGTATCTCATTATGTAAATTTTGCAGCCATAGATTAAACATTTACATAAAGTCATCAGCTCCACGAAACTAGGGCTCAACGTCTCAACTTCTTAACTTTGGCCGCGAGTAGGGCTAGCCTAAATTTTACTGGTTGGCAAAATTGGCCCGACTTCGCTCAGTTGGATGATTCGTGTCAACCATAACATCGACTGATGGATTTCATTAATCATCTTGCACAATTTCATTGATCATTTGAAGGCTCTCTCCTAACTTTCCAAGCTAAGGAAGAACGCAAGAGAATCGATTCCGGCCCATTACAAGTTGAAGCAGTGAGGAAAGCTTACGTGTGCCTTTATGGGTTTCGCTTTGGGTAGGATCTTCATATAAGCGCGACTGGACTGAGGTCTGAACTCTGGATCTCCAGTTGGATAATGTATATTTATTACACTGACTTGTAAAGATCCATTTGTACACTCAGTGTCCAATGAGAGGATGAGCTGAAAAAGCCTAACTTGGTAACATCACGCGCACTCACTCAGAAATACAGGAGACCGATATCTGAGCAAAGTTACAGGCCAACACACTAAACTGCCAAGAAAGACTATAAAAAGACATGATATACTCGACATAGTCGACCACATGTTGGAAGTACAGTAAGTTGGTCTCGCGCAATCCAACTCGTAATCCATTTAGATTCGCCAATATTATAAAACTTACGACACTTGCATAAATATAATTTTGTGTCTCCAGTATTAGATTTTCTGTATGTAGCCTACTATTCAAACAACTGAACTATCGCACTATTGGATTCCTCGGGCCCCTTAAATGTTCCACTGGAATTATGCTTCACCAAAAAAAAAAAAAAATTCAAAACCACTGGGTTGCATCAATAAATGATTCCATGTTTGTTAACTTGACTAACTGGACAGCATAGCCGATTTTTAATCGCATAACCCACACGGACTGGTAACCTGGCAAAAGGGCGAGATACTCAGGTTTGATTACGCAGTCATTTCGGCTTTCATCACCCCCACCGGATTGTGTGTGGAAATGCTTCTTATTAAATTTCATATTTTTTTTTTGAAACTTCATCGCTTTTGGCAGAATCCAAAAATCGAAAATACCTTAGAAGAGTGAGTAATTTGATACATAACATTATCACATTGCAACAAAACTTGTAGGGTCACATTTTTGCCAGAACAGCCATATACCACTCACAAGACTATCACTCTTGTGTGGTGCATACCATATATGTACACACCCTTTAAACTTGACCATTTCCCCGTTTTATAGTATATATGTGGTATCATCACTCAATGGTATTGTACTTACATCCAAATTCTTAATCTTATTACTATATTTACATGCAGTGTGTTTCATGTTGTGTTGTGTCTGTATTTATATATATAGATGTTGTTTTGTTATACAAACTCCTTTGTACACACAGTTTTGGATACTCCACTCTTACCTCTGTTACCAAACCCACCCACCCTCTTTGCACAACTGTCTGTATAAAGGACCATATTATACGTATTTGATGTACCGTAATATAATTTATACATATCAAAAGGGATGTATGACGCATATTCATGTTTTAGGCCAGTATGATCTTGTGCATACATACCGTATTCAGTATTTATAATTACTAACTCTTTTATATTGCTTTCACGAGGCGAATAAACATACATACATACACCGGACCAATATGTAAATCCTATCCCTTTTTTACAAACTTTTAGTAATAATATACAATAAACATATATAACCGCACGAACAAACGCAGCATGTTAATTACCGAATTTGCCTCGAGGAAAATCTGCCTATAAGTAATATTTTGACGGCGGTGTCCTCGTCAGTCACCGTAGCGCAGGGGTAGCGACTAGGTGCCGCTGAGCGTAAGTCTTTGGAGGATGAACTGATAGTAAGCCCCAAAACGGCCAAATATCAGTGAATAGCTCTAGAATAGAGCAAAATAGTATTGAAAAAGACGTACTTACCACTTTGTGTCTAACTTTAAATGCCATGAAATCGTTTGTTTCAAAATTTCGGATCTTAGGGCAAAAAATAAACACACTCGCTACCACTCAAAATTAAAAAAAAAAATAAAAGATTGCGCAAGAAATTCCAGTTTTCAAATCATTCCTAACACTAACTAGATAAATACCAATTTTTAAACGATGCGGACCGTTTGCGTGTAAAGCGAACGTGATGACCACTACACTACAGAAACGCATACGCCGGTGGGTCATATTAAAATGAACAATACTCTTGGGAGAATTCTATATAGGGAAACATATACACCCGTGGTTCGTGAAATCGGCTTGAAACCGACCCTGATGTCTTTCCGTAGTGTAGTGGTCATCGCGTTTGCAAACGGTCCTTCCAAAGTGAGAAACATGTTTTCCTGTTAACATTTCGCTCTAGCCTAAAATCTTTGACGGATCTCGTTCATCGCCGTAAGAAATGGTGCATATTATGAACTTAGGTATCCTTTTTAAAGTATAAATTAACCCTTCGTGGTAGATTTTTACTTCCTCCTAATATCTCGAAATACTTTTAAGATGAAATGAATATTTGCTCGAACAATCGATAATAACCGAATGTATTTTTATCATAATTATCACACATTTAAGAAAAATGGGTTGAAATGCTGAAATTAATCAGTTGTTAAAAACATCTCAAATACAATAAGTAATTAAAGTTTAACTTCAGTGGGAAGTATTGCGGTAAACTTATAAATGAAAATAGTTGTCAAATCACCGACTTTTTTTTTAATTCTAGATAAGTAGTTTTATAAGTTGCTAAAACGTGTAGATAATGAAGATAGACATTTCGAATGTCAAGTTGCTCAATTTAAAGCGTAAAAGTGTGGAATCGAGTAATATATGAACCGATTAAAATGAACAGGAGACGGATTAAAATATGCAGTGGATCTTGAGAAGACTTCGAAGTTTTTTAAAAACCCAAATAACACGCATATGTAGTTACCACACACCCTGCCTCTATACACGGCGGTTGTGAATTAAGTATTTTAGGTTCGAAACCTGCTTGGTCTAGCAGTATATTCCTACCAAGCCGCAAGTTTCAGATTTTTACGTAAGAGTTACAGTTTCCGTGAAGCCTCGTTCTGAGTGGAAATACGAAACACCGTGAGAAAATGACCTCGGAGACTTATCATAACTACATTCTCATTCGTCACATATACAAATCGTTACGTTGTAAACGATCCATCCAACGTGAATCTAGACCGCTAGGGTTGATATCTAACTTTTAAGTGTTTCCTCTTTCATGTCATTTATTTTGCCGTCATATCCATTGTGCAAGGCTGGCTGCATTCTGCGTTATTGGACACGTTAGTGGACATAACGATCGTTTTGTTATTATGTTGTTGTTGTACTTGTTCTTTGTAGCAGAAAAAAACTCTTTGATTACTGGACTAATCAATTTGAAACTAAACTTTTCGCTAGAACGCTATTACTTTTATTTATTTCAAGTATCCCGGTGTGCTGTATGGGATTCGTTTCTTCGTGTGATATGACGTCATCACAATTTTGCCACTATGTTGCGCTATGTGCTCATAAATTTAAGCATAACTCACTTGTTTATCGCCATTTGATTGTTCACAGCGTACTCAATTATAAATTTTTACCCACTGTCTAATGAACACAATTGCTACGACACCGTCACTCCCACCACTTCAAGGCAAACCATATGCTTATTTTGTCTCATATTCTTTTGAATGATGTATAGGACTGAAACAAGTGCAGAAACAAAACATTTAGTGAACTTGCAAACAGCTGTGACGATTATATCTCATATTCGGTAAACAAAGGTTTAGAATTCGAAGTTTTATAAGATTTTCATATTCAGCAAACGAATAATTCAAATTTTACAATTGCGGTAAATTTTGAATTCGACAAACGAACTTTTCAAAATCTAAGTTTTGTGATGAAGTTTTTATTTTGTGTTGCAGTCCTAACCAATTACAATTCTTATTTCTACGCCGTGATTATCTTGTTAAAACGTGTAAAAACAATAAAAACCCGTCAAAAAGCACTAGAAACCTTGCTAAAAAGTGCAAAAATGTATCAGAAGTTCGCTCAACTTCATTTGTCTCTTCTAACTTTGCTCAGAGATCATTGTTCTATATTTTTGAGTGATGCGCGTAACTTTGCTTTCAGTAAATTTGCTTATACAAACACACACACTTTGCTCTGATTGCATATAGAAGGAATGCACAAACTTCATGTGCGGCGAGCACCTTAATCATCATACACGAGTAGCAGACGTAAATTAACTCTTCGCTATATTTATCTCGGGAACTGAATGCCAAGCCCTGTATTATCCCCAAGATTAACAACTGAATAAAAAAAAATATGGCTATGTACTGATTTATATTCTTCGAGTAAAGTTGTAAATTGATGATGTTTTAGCCTTTTTTGATATAATTCGTACACTTGACCACAATTTTCACATTACTTGAATTTTGAATACAATTTATTGGAATGGTCGTGATCACAAATGTACTGATTGACTCGACATGGTTTGCAATACGCTAATCATTGTTATCAGATTTCCTATTTCCAGAGGTAAATAGTATCTTCTACTATAATAGAAACCAGTCGAACTTTACATATATTATTGCGATTTTGAGGAAAACCCATAACATGCACTGCGATTAATACTTCAGCCTTCTCCTTTTATGGAATTAGTTTGAAACGAGCACGCCAAAACCTGACAAAAATAACACGTGGTGACTCAGTATTCTAAATTACCAAAATTATGTTGAAACCAATGCACCCATCGAAAATATTCATAACGGTCGGTTGTAAAATAGCAAATATGCAATTTATATATTCCTATTTTATCGATTTGATCGACAACACGGGGTTATTTTCGCTGTACTTGGGCGACGGTAATATTTGGGCCACATTTTGCTGTCGCACAAATAGTTTGGACTTTATTTTCTTTAGGAGCAAAAAGTGTGAAACTTTTTGTGATTCTGGTTCTTGTTGACAGTTTCTAGGCCCAGCTATCTATCTTGTAGTTGTTTTTGCTAAGTTGGGGCTACAAATATATATCATGATTTCTCTTTTTAGACCCGGTTATCTTTTGACAAGATTTTGAGGATTAACAGGAAATTTTTTTCGCTATCGTATTGTATTCCAATAATTCGCTGGAAACATATCTGGAACTTGGAGTACTGTTATGGTAAATTTCACCCTAAATGTGCAAACTTGCAGACTGGACCTATTACGTCATATATAGTATGTATCTGCTTAGTCAGGAGCGATGAGAATTCGGTTTTAGTTATCGATTCAAATAAAGGATAAGTTCAGTCGGATCTTGCCCGCCTTACCGTACTTAGTAAGGATTTCCCATAATTAATCGAATTGGTGGGGATATCACTTCAAGTGTGCAAAGTATCTCACTATCTAATTATGGCAGCCATGAGAATATATGGAGCAAACATAATAATCCTCTCCAGAGTGACAGAATAGAGTCTTTTCGTGATATTATTAGGAGTGTTTATAGAGTTTCTTTTCAGGGTTTTGCTGATATATCAATTCAATGGACCATATATAAAAACTTTATTATGTTGTTTTGTTCTGCCAGCTAATATTTAGTAAGTTGCATATTAATAGTTTTATTTGAACTCCTGGATATGAATCACTGTTTGCCACAACTTGTGAATGAAGTTGCCAAAATTCAATTCGTTACTTGAAGGTGAATATAATTTATTGAACAACTATCATAATGTCAAATATTCATTAGTTTCATAGACACCCGATTAGTTTTTGTTTTGAGCATTAAAGATTAAGTTTTTCAAACCAATCAATTCTGTACATTCTAGCATTGCTCAATCAGAAAATTAACTAATAATACATATTACATATGATAACAACTTTTGATTTGGCAACATATTCCATATTCTTAACAACATGCTTGACTATTGCCGACTTTATTTATATTTTGCTTGAAAGCTAACAAAAAAGCGGCGACGTCGTCCCATAAACTGGTACCTATCTATATCGATAATTGAATATGAAACATTCAGTACTCCAGAAGTATGTGAACCAAGATGGCGGACACCGGAACATTGTATGTGTACAACGTTAGGGTTAGGCCATAATTTCAGGAACAAATACTACGGGACTCACTTGGGTATTCCCCGACCTTGTAATAGAACTAAGGAAAATTAGAATACAATTATGGCCTAATCCTAACCTGGTACACATACTACGTACCGGTGTCCGCCATCTTGGTTCACATATTTCTGGAGCGCCAAATATCCATACCGGTACATTATTATATTTTCCCAAACCAAATCAACAAAATCATTTTTTTGCTGAAGATGCATTTTAGATCAAATAACGTTAGCGTGGTTTTCCTAATCGCAGATGTGGTGAATTACGATGCTAACAAGAAAACAGACAAAAAACAAAGCGCTTTGCTTCCATTTTGGGGGTTTAATAAATGAAAGACGTTAAAGCGGTTCAATAAATGATTGAAGAAATATGTGCTACATTGTACAGTATATAAGATAATTCGGAGTCATTCAAAAACATGTGGAAGGAAAGATGGTATTTGGAGAATGAAGAATTCGGTGAGGATAAAACTAGTAAATATCGCAAGAAAAATCATATGGTTGATCTGAAAAAAGAAGTTGTTCAGCAAATATCGGAAAAAAGACATATTGGCCGAATATCCACAAACCGTTGGTATGATTGGAAAGTTATTTATCAGCCAAACCCCTCCTGTGCACTATAAAAGTTTATCTATTACCATTCATGAATATAAGTGATATAGCATTGTAAGCTGGCCTCTGAGTGAGTGTTGATTCTGAGTATGCCAACAAAACTACAATCGAAATCGGTGCGAGCCTGGTAAAATATGTTGGTGATCGACAAGGAATGTCTTTTTTTAACATCTGTATCTAATTCTCAAACTCAAAATTTATGTACCTATACATGTACCTTATGCTTTATGAGGAAGTGAATAAACGATTGGTGTGAAACTAAAAGTAAATGAGAAATAAATTTACTCTTACATTCTTTCTTAAAGATACTCAGGTTATTTTCTAATATGTAATATCGCCCCTCTTTTCTAAGTTTCTGATAATGCATCTTTCAATTGGTTTTTAAATTTTTTTAAATTTCGGCACGAAACACGCGCACCAATTTTTGATCTACATATTGATTTTCCCTTATCTTAAAAATGAAACTGGATTCTGAAACCATGCCCATTTTGGCAAATGAATATAAGTTATTTTTATTCATTTTGTAAAAATTGTTCGAAATACCTTCATAACGTTTCTGGACTTTAAATCGCTGACAACGAAATACTAGAAAAAGTGTGGTGCGTGATATATAGCGGTCATCGTGATATTTATTCTTGATTACTGTGTACTTTTACTAAGATTTTTCCGCATTGTTGTAAACACATAATATTAATTACATTAACTGGCGTAACTATTTTCCGACTATTAAATAAGCAAATCAGTTAATGGCCTATACACTGTGGACTAATTTGGACGCATCCCACTCAGATATATATATTGCCTAAAATTGAAATTCAGATTAAAAAGATCTACTTAGCTCTTGAAATTTTTCTAACGAACTGGAACTCTGGCATATTTAAAAGCTCATGTTATTCTTTTACCGACAGCATTCCTAATTAAACAAATGGGGTACAATTTGTTGCTGAGACTTGTGGCAACGCAGGAATTAGGACACGTCTATGTACGGAAAGTCTGAATTGCTCCTGACGATGCCGAGTTATTTCGTTTTCCACCCCCATTCCCTCTGTTCTCCCGTTTTAAATATATGATTATGCAACTTACGGTCATCAGAACACGAAATATTGCATTTATTAGGAAAAGTTTCTGGTAATGGTAAAAGTTTTCTGGAAATGGTAACTATTTTTGAAAAAATATATTTTATTTCAAAGAACGGGTAATTATTCAGGTGATGGTTCGATTTAATGGTGGGAGGTACCAAAATACAACGTGTAGTTTTAACTTGCTCATATAAATACTTTCAATTGTTAATACAATAAATTATCGCAAAACAACTTAATAATTATTGCGATTTCAAGACCCTCAACCTCATGAATCGTTATTTCCTAGTTCTTTTGCCTAAAAGTGACGTAAAGCACGTGTAATGCACTTATTATAGACAAATACATTTGAATACAACAAAAAACGACATCGAACGCACAAAATTGAGATAGTCGATGAAACCCTATAGTAACTTCGATATGCGATAATTAGTTTTCTAACCCCATTTATTTGCGAATTTAATGCGTCTCTGAAATACCAAGTGATTGGTATTGACATCATTGGTTTTCATCAAATATATCAAAAGTGATGGCCGAAAAAAACGATAAAAAAATAAATTTAAAATCCAATTTTTTCGAATTTTATTGATGATAACATTTTTAGCTTTCTTATGTTGAAATATATTCGAATATACTAAAAATTTTAATCCAAATGCACTAGAACAAATTTTCCATTTTGGGGTCCGAGGTCATATAGGTAATTGAAACCACTCCCTTAAGATATAATTATAAAACTCTCACATCGACTAATGCGAAAAAAAAATAAGTTTGACTGAAAATTCGCTCATTTATATGTGTTTGAAGTTTAACTCACGACTTCGTAACTTTCAGCAATAAGTCATTCAACAGATAATCCAATTTATGAAATTATGGAAATTTTGTCATGTGGTATTCAAAACTCCACTATGGACAACTTTCAAAATATCGCTATTAGATCTCTTTTCAGGTTACACTTTGACCTCAATAAAATAGTCTATTATATTTTTGAAATTGCAATTACTTCGCAAAATATAATCTTGTAGACGATAAGATTTTAGTTCTGAACAATTCATGAACAATACTTTTCAGTATGTATACTGTCAATTTATTATTTTTCCATGTGTGTCATCTATTACGAGTATAAAAATAATTAAATGAGTAGTCTCATATTTTCATGTGCATGGTCTAATATCGTCTGTTACACGAGAAACTCATTTGTGATTAGGCAACCGAGAACACTTCAGTTCGAAAGCGCAGTCAGAGTCAGATGTCGTTACGCACGACGAAACTTGATACGAAAGTATAGTCGGGGTTTCGGGAACAAACGAACATTTTACAGGGAACTAATCCGTGCCAAACTTGGCAAGAAGGTCTGTCACGATGTCTACAAAACTCACAAAAGTAATCAGGCCAAAGGAAGAGGTTTATTTTTTGCAAAATCGGGTTTTGGGGTCTCGGATGCGAGTACCCGTCAATCTAGTCACACTCGAGTGATTTCAATGTTTACAGGTCATTGAGCTCTGTTTCCGGGCGAAGCGTTTTGCAGACTATATTTTTACAAATATATTCAACAGGTGGGCAACGTTTTTAATGATGGACTATGATTAAATAGCCAGCTCGCGGTGTCGACCATATCCAATGATGTTCCTCATTCCCGCAAATAGGCTAAATAACGTAGTCCCTCGGAATTGGGCGACGACGATTGGGCACCAACTCCACTATATTTAAAACGAACTGTATTACTTGCATGAAATTGTCATACCATTTTTTATTGAAAACCGCTAAAAATAACGCTGTGAGTGGCTCACCATATGCCACAGAAAACGAGTAGCCCAACTGCAGCAAAAAATAACATGTGACCGAAATGCAGCAAATAGATGTATATATATATATATATATACTACATAACAAGGCGTCATCAATTATATTTGTGAATTATATATATTTGTGAAGTCTGGTCAATAGTTAACCAGTTGCCCACCTGAATGAAATCCTCCAAAAGCACACAAAGTAGCCTACGCCACGATAAGTATATTATCACAAGATATTTCCAGCTCCTAAAATGACGAACTGGACAGTGCGTGAAACATGTGTATATATGCATAATACGTCGCGGTTCTCTGAAGGCATAGTGTCCGCTGTGAATTACGTCTCTCACTACTTTTATGGTATATATATATATATATACCATAAAAGTAGTGAGAGACGTAATCTATTCGAATGCAGTGGTATGATATCACTGAAGCGTGATAAAGGTCTTCCTTTTATTGCAAAATTTATGTTTTATGTCTTCACCAAGGTTTTTTGTACTAAATTATTGCAACGGTGCTAGGAAGACTGTTATTTTATTCTTTCTTATGTGTAGATTTTTAAATGATCAATTGTTAGTTTTATTCTACTGCATTCGAATAGATTCCGCAAGCTGGAAGGAAAATCACTTGGAATGATCTTTGAGAAAAACAGCACACGCACTAAAGTATCAACAGAAATTGGAACGCACTTGTTAGGAAGACATTCTTGCGTTATAACGTTATGAAGACGTTCAGGGCAGCAATAAAGCAGGGTCGGTAATTAATTAGAAGCAAGCTTTTAATTAGATTTTCTAGAGCAGGGTGATCCAAAGTTGTCCGCTTCCGGGGCCACAAAATTATTTTTGCATTCTTCGGGGACCACAATAGTGCCAAGAATAGATAAACAGCGCAATACAGAACAAACACTTCTAGTGTGCAAACACAGTGATCAATATTTGTCATTTGACTCATTTATCAAGCTAAAACATGCGAAAATCACAAAAAAAAACTAACTAAAACGTGCCAAAGTCTTTCTCTATACCTACATTTAGTGTAAGATTCAAAACTCTTCATAACTGGGAAAGTGCCTCCGCACATGTTTTTAAAAACATTGCTTCCTAAAATCAGTATGCCAGGAAGTTGCAATTAGTTTGGTTGTCGCACCTGTTTTCCCTCAGGTTTGCTCTCGATTTTGCTTCAAACTTGGAGTATGGTATAGTTATCCATTAATGCCGAAACCGGAAAGATATGGCAGAAATTGTCATTTAAATTTGTAACGAAATTTATATAAGCCTATCCTTTGAGAATCTCAATATTAGAATGAGTAAACATTGTTTGAATATGAATTGTCATTTCTGTTGAAAGCTACAATTTTAGGCATTTACCACGAATGACTAACTTTTAATTCATTTGTAATTGATACCTACATTTTAAGTAATTTACGTCAATGCGGTGAACTGCCCAGTAGTTCATTATTTCTTCACCATACTTAAAATACGCTAAACAATCTTGTAGCTTTGGCAACGTAGGCCCGGATATGAGATAGCAAAATATGTGAGTGTTATCGGAAGAAGTAAACGACTAGTTTGAAAAGAAAGGTGTGAGAAAAGTGAGTGCACACGATGCACCTACCGTTGAATGGTTACGTCCTTTATTATCGGCTTATAAAATGTAGAAATACTGTCTATATTAGTATTTATATATATATGTATATATATACAAATATAACTTTCTTATTCCTTACGCAATTGGATAAAGTACAGAAATAATATTCATATATATGAGAAACTTGGTAAAAACATACTACATAGAATGTGGATTCATCGAACACTGCCTCGATGTAATACACTCAGATGTGTTACTCATATTCGAAAACAATCTACATCACCAAAAAGGTAGGAAATACATATTTAAATCAACCCAAACTACTTTTTTTTACAAATAAAAAACAGAGTTAGTTTATTGTTTACCTTTTCATGCCCACAGTGTTGCATCTACAAATCATGCTTTCACTAGCAGACTATACTAGAGAAGATCTTCTTCATTTATTGAGCAGTGCTGCCGACCTAAAGTTAAGGATGAAGCAACTGAACGAAAGGTATTACAAATCTTTCCCAATGTCTTCCTTTGTCGTGGAAGATTGAGAAGGGTAGGAATAGGGTAGGGTTTCTGTGTTTATCCTGGGAATCGAAAAGATGATAAGACAGCTTAGTCATATATATATGATGAACTCGCCTTTTTGAATCCCTCTCGATCATACTCTAGGTCGATTTCATTGTAGCATATAGTTCTAGAATCTAGATGATGAAGGAAGCAATAACCGACCAGCTGTTACGTGATCCAGGAAAACTTTCATAAGTACACTTAAGCATCGACATCGCCTTTATAAATGTTATAAATAGCGGGGCCACAATTTATGCATGGTTTTCATAAATCTATTCAATTTGGTATACGCTAAATTTATTCAAAGTGCAATAAATCGCCATTAATAATACAATTTGTCTGTTAATTCATAAGTTACGCTTCAAAATAGTTGAGGAAACTGTTTTAAATCAGTTTGTAAGCTATGGTGTAACGATGGAGACGTACCATAAATTTAAATATCCTTCTAATGATCATTGCGCCGATAAGTTGATGTTAATGATCATTTTAGGTTAAGATCAATTGTTTGTTTTATCCTACTGCATTCGAATAGATTCCGCAAGCTGGAAGGAAAATCACTTGGAATGATCTTTGAGAAAACCAGCACACGCACGAAAATATCAACAGAAATTGGAATGAATTTGTTAGGAGGACATTCTTGCGTCATACCATATGAAGACGTTCAGAGCAACGCTAATGGAGGGTCGGTAATTAATTAGAAGCAAGCTTTCGGATCTTCCGGGAACTCGTTTATGAATATTGATAAATCAATGAATTAAGACAATCGTTAATGTATCTGCTAACACTCTCGCTATAGTTCATATATATACAATGGAAATGAGCAGTGAAAAAAAAATACTTTACTCTGTCGATATGTATATATATATATATATATATATATATATATATGTATATTTAAAAAGGGAAACCATAAATTTTGATTTGCGAGTGCCGCGACAGATAAAAACTGTATTTTAGACGTTGTTAAAATTTTAGACGTTAAAAATGCGAATCAATTCTAATTATAATCGGGCAGTATACCATATATTTTTATGTACGCAGATTGCAGTATTTCAGAGCAATAATATTTTTATTTTGTTGTAAGTAGGCGCAACGGCGAGTTACGTTGAAAATAATTAAATTAGTATGACAAATTCTTGTTAATACTCGTATCGCCATGGACTGACTATTCTGCGCAACAAACAAATCATCATCGCTGAAAAAATCGGCAATTTTAACGAAAGTCATAATCGCGAGCGAGGACTGTTTTGATCGGAATTTCCATTTCCTATTTTGAATATGGAATATAATTTACTGAAAATATAGTGCAAGTTATCTGGCATTTTTGACAAAGTATAACTGTTAATTCTTTTGTTTTTAACGTCTTATTTGGTAGAAACGGGGTCATCAAATCAAAGAATGATAATGATTTGAGATTGTACCTGACTAAATTTCTTCAAATATTAAATATCAAATATTCTACTCAACATGCGTTGGAATTTGTTAAATCTCGAGAGTCCGACAAGTTAGCTAATGTTAGACACTTCGTAATGCCTATAGGACAGTTTGTTCCACAAAGAAAATCCTCCGAATCTCTCCATACGATTTTATTATATATTTCTATACACTTCACACGCAATAACACACATATCATACAAAATAACATAATGCTTCAACCAATGTTAATGAGATTTGTACATCGCAAATTGTTGCAAATTTCTTTATCGAACTGTTTGTCCTTCTAAATACTTGACGCGCTTTATTACCGTTCATAATTATTGAACTGAGAGTTAGGTACTGCATGCGAGACAAAGTTCTCTCTCCATGAAATATATAAATATCTATCTCACATGATGAAAAACAGACATTACTCTTCGTTTCTCATATATGCTATTTGACAACAAGCCCCAGCGATTCGTCAGTCATTGTCATTATTGGAGTTGGAGCCGACAAGTTATTCGCTATAGACCTTGATGTAGAGGCGTAAGTTACTTCCTTCGCCGATGTCATCATACTCAGACGGAATAGGGGGTTCGGAGTTGTTTCCACTATGCGTTTTGGCTTTGGAGCTGGAGCCGACAAGCACATTTGCTTTTAGCTTTGATGCAGAGTCGTAGGTTACTTCGCCTATGTCATCATACTCAGGCGGGATAGGGGGTTCGGAATTGTTTCCACTATGCGTTATCGTCATTTGGTTGGAAGTTAGGTCCCAATACTCATCAGAACCTACGAGTTCGTTATCTTTTTGCCTCAGTGTTGATTTAGAACCTTGTTCTCCGATGTCATCATACATGGGAGTCAACATAGGCGAGCTCATACCGTGCCCGCCATTCATATTCACTGTTTTATGGGCCAGACCTGAACGTATTATCTGTGGCAGATATTGTTCAGAATCTAAGTTCATTCTTGGAGAAGGCAGTGTTTCTGGGTATATGTAACTCGGTTCTGCGGTGGCAACACTCGTAGTCGTAAACTCGACTGGTATGTTACCCATATGATGTCTACTGTGTGGGTGTTGTATGGGCGATAGATACTGGTATGAATCCTTGGGTAGGGGGATGTGTGAAGGGTCGGCCGTATCAAAATGCATTGAAGAAGGAATATCCAGTGTTCGCGGTGTAATACTCTTGTTGTGAAAACGCATAGGGAAACTTTCTCTAAATTCATGCTGTCTTGGTTTTCTGAGAAAAAATCGAACGGTGATTTAAAAAAGAAAAGTGCGTTGGGTGCTGTCAGCTAAGGCTAAACTCGTTGGGCTAATTTATGTTGGCGTTGTAGATTAAATTATCGGGTTAGAGCCTCATTCTCACAATCAAACCTGGAATACATTGAATTTGGTACTATACATGACGTAGCCTACCTCATTTTACTATAAATACACACTCCTATCACAACCGATATAACCACAAATGCCCCAACGGAACCGACAATTATCAGGATCAATTGGATGGAGACTGGTTCGGAATTCGGTTGTATGGTAGTTGAAATTTCACGTCCCTTTTCGGGACGAGTAGTCGGCTTGTTGTTTTCTGCGAAGACAAAAGTTTTAAATATTTAATCTTGTTCAGTGATTTCGTTGGAGATACGAGTCACATCAGCAATAGTTTCAAACTATCACATCGTGCTATGTCATCGAGATTTACTTTTATCGCCAATGCTGCTACCCTTGTATTTTCCAGATTTCTTTTAGTAAAAAAATTGTGTGCCACGACTCTTGAATAAATCTAATAATTTTAATAAATACAAAGCGGTCAAATTGCGAAACTCTTCAATCCAAATCTACGCATATCGAACAAATCGAGTCGGCCAAGTATTTTCATAAAGGATCTAACCTCGTAAGCGTAGTTTGGATTAACTGTTTTTCTTCTTTCATCTTCTTTGAATAAATTTGAAATTCAACTAGAGAATACCAGAAAAATCTTACCTGGCTTGATCCCAAGTATTGTCTTACCGACGTCGTAACCCCAGTCCAAAATCCTTGACAAAAAATCAATCCCTGGGTCTGCACACCTGGCAACTAAATAAACGTATATCGACCTATTATTTTTTTTTATTGGACACAAAGTAGACCAATGGATCGTTTTGTTATTATATTGTCATTCTTCTTCTTGTTGGCCTCCTTAACTACTGGACCAATTGCTTTGAAATTTTCAGAATAAAGATTGTTGTTGTTGCTTGAGGGCTATTACTTTTCCTTTATTCATAAATTTCCTATGAAATATAATAGTTCATCCAAAATTTCGCGGTATTATTTTTTATTCATGGGGACGGGGTTTTTAACCCGCCAAGCGTGACGGCTGTCTGCCGTTTTAATTTTGCAAAATCATTTGACGCGGAAGTGGTTATTCGATACCGGTAGCACACGGTAGGTACGGTAAACTAGATGTTGTTCATATATTTGAGCATCGCTCTCTTGTTTCAACTCAAAACGAGTCTCCAAACTTATATTTAAACAGAGTATTGGCAGAAGAGTTTCAAGCAACTACAATAATGCAAAAAGATTTATTGATGTTTTTTCTTCTAACAAGGATATCAGTAGATACGGTATACACGAAACAGTTCAATTTACATGGTAGATGACAAAATCGATGAGTACGAGTCTCAAGTTTATTATTTCGTAACTCTTGACGAAGTTGATTAGTAGAAATTCTTTTACTCTACAACCCCACACTTATAACCTTAATGGGTGAAACCAAACACCTACAGATACGTGGGTGAATTGAGTAGAATTTATTTTCAGTAGATTCCAGGGTTTAGTCACATCGAGTTCTATCTGTCATTAGGAAATGAGTTGAATCACTTTCATATAAATCGATTCGTGCACTATATTGACTCGAGTTAAAGTTAACCGAAATATACTTGAATATTGAAAAACGTATAATTCAAAACCAAATCATGTAGTCTTTACAAGCCATAAAACAAAAGTCAGTAAAAGGCTACATCAACTCACCTCCGATTAGACAGACAACTCCAATTACTTTAATGATCTTCGTTGTTGTTACTTATTTAAAGCACAGAATTTTTTGTGTGAATTATCTAAATTTTTTGAAAAATAAATTTAGCTTCAACTCGTCCAACTACCTTTTTGATACTAAATACATTCCGCAACTCGTGATGGTCTAGCTAGGAGACTGTTGACCACAATTGGGTAAATACTGAACTATATAACTTCCGTCTGATCAAGTAAGGAACACAGATGTGTTGTCCAAATATGAAGTTGATCACATTGGTTAATGCTCAAATTTTCATAAAAGTAAAGACTATAACATTAAACAACAGAAAACGCAAATTGATAGGCGCAATATTTCTAACAGAATCTTTTATTCTAGTTACGCATGCTGAATTTTTGATGCATCAGATAAAATATTCCATCGAAGGTAAAATTCCAATATTTTGTTTCGTTCTGATCAGGAAAACAAACGGAAATACAAAACGGAGGATGGTTTGACTTGACTCAATAGTCTACTGGAGTATTTTATCTGATGCTGCAAAAATTTTAGCTCACGTCTCAATCCGGATGCACTGACAGCAAGTTTATAACATTCCTGAGCGGACAAAATGTGTATAACATCGCGAAGCTTTAAAAGTAGACAACACTAATCGGTTACATATTGTGTGAATAATCAGGCCACAAGTGTGATTGCTGCTTGTAGTACAAAAAATGGCTTGACTCATGATTCGGGTAAACCCGGCAACCTGAGTTTCACAGCACAAGCAATGTTTTGCACAAACTGTTTCGTCTGAAATAACATTGAATCCTCAAGTGTTATAGGTTCAGCCGTACAACGTTGCAATACAGAATAGAATACATTCATAAATAATTTGAAAATACATATACGGTGTAAAAAACAAAGTTGGTTATTGGGCAACACTTTTATAACTACTTATTCACCTTTCGTTCTGCAGAGGGTGAGATTCGCTGGTATAGTCTATATTAGATTTGGATTCCAGATTGCCCCGAATCGATCTCTAATTAAATTGGTGACACATAAAAAAAATTGAGTTCAAAATCCGAATAACAAATGGAAAGTAAAAAGTCAGAATATGTTGCCCACGAATTAACCATAATTCCATGGCAGCAACTCAAGATTAATTATTGAACGTCATTAAAAAAGTGCGCATTCTGTGGAAATTACGCAAGCAATCAGTATTTTTGTGAAGCGGCGTCAAACTCGAATTTACACTCTTCTACAGATCTATTAAAAATATGATAAAATTTTTTGTCACAAATGTTTAATGCGCGATTCCCAACAAGATTTAATTGAAGTACTTCCGCAGTGATTGTCACCTGTTATGTAGATGTAGACTGTAGAACTTTGGATCATCGTTATCATTGCCTTAAAGTTCAGAACTGAGTTCAATCCACGTTTCCACCTCGCTGCTAATGTATTCATATATTTCGTATCACTTTGTGGGTTAAATTGTTATACTGGGTTGAAATGGAACAGCGATTTGTCATTAGTAGTTTATTTAAACTCTCTTGAAGGCTTGAATTTACGCGAAAGCGGAACCGCCACAAGGAACACAATTTTCAATATTGTGACTTCACCGCACACAAAAGCGGATCTCACAAAAACCGGAATTTTTGAAAAAAATATAAGTAATATCCTTCTAACAAAAACTACAATCTTTAACCACCAAAAGTTTGAAAGCAATTGGTTCAGTACAGTTAGTAAGTGATTTTTTAACACCAACAGGAAGAAAAAAAAATGCCAACAAGAACAGAGGTGTCAAACTTGCGGCCCACGGGTTGCATGCGGCCCCAGAGAACTTCCAATGCTGCCCGCGAACACTCAACAATAATTGTGTTATTTTGTAATTTTATTTTTTCTAAATGTAATACATTTTCTTACATCTTTCGAAGAAGTGAAATCGATTATTCACACAAAAAACGACAATTTACTGAAAGCATTTTAGAAAATTAAAATTTTCTTGTTTTCAATTTGGACCAGTTGTGAATACACCTCAAAGCTAGCAAAAGAATACATGTGAAACACTTCAGGGATTAAATGAAGCTCAAAGTACATGAAGAAGGTGGCATTTTTGAAGAAAACTGGGAGTTGCAATATTTCTGCATTTCTCAAAATTGAAAAAATACAATATAGGTAGACATTATCAGAATAAGCTCAGCAGTCAATATGACAAATTTATAGATCAACTTCAAACAGAAAATATCTATGTGTTCGTATATTATTATAATTATACAACTACCTAGTTACTAAAAATCAATATCAATCATAACTCATGCGGTCCTATACCGCGCAAAGGTAGGAAATGTGGCGGGAAATGTCTGGTCCGAAAAGTCTGTAGTTTGTTTGTTTACTGATCTATACATGAAATAATAAACATAATATTTTTGCATTACTGAAATTAATCAAATATTCTCAACGATTCAAATTAACCGATGATCACGTGACCTCGATAATTAGAGTTGCTACTGTTAAATCATTTCAGCCTGATATTAGTAAGCTGGTGGCACAAAAGAGATGCCAAACGCCAGGACATATGTAATAAACAAAAACATTGTTTGTAGTATTATTGTAAATTTTAGGTCTATATATTTAAATTAAATTATTTTTAGTATAAGTATTATTGTTTCCTTATCAAAACTTTGTTCAAAAATGTTTTGAGTAGTTGTACGTAAAAACTTGTGATTTTTTGCAATAAATACAATAAATTGCATTAATATGTAAAAATTACTATGTAAATGGCACCTATCTAAAATTATGCTCCAAGTATACATTATTAAAACATATCAAAAACTGTTTGCGGCCCGTTCCACAATCCCGAAAATGCAATGCGGCCCTTGAAAACCCACGAGTTTGACACCCCTGAACTGGAATAATAATAACAAAACGACACATAGGTTTGATCGAATGGATCATGTGTTACACTGTTGATACGCTACAAAAAATGTGACATGGAATATGCTTTCTTGGGGGCTCCCGAAGTATGCGAACCAAGATGGCGGACATCGGAATGTAATATGTGTACTAGGTTAGGGTTAGGCCATAATTTTAGGTATAAATACTACGGGAGGCCCTTGGCTAGTCTTCGAACTGATAATAGGACTAAAATAAGGAAAATTGGAAAAAAATTATCGCCTAAACCTAACCTGTTACCCATGTTACGTTCCGATGTCCGCCATCTTGGTTCGCATACTTCGGGAGCACCCTTTCTTGTAATAATGATAACTTGCTTCCCGTGAACAATTGTTCCTGTATGTTGCGCCCATTCGTTCATTAGGGTTGTGTCTTCTCTCTTTGTCAATCATTTCCTTTGCTATAGAAGCTGCTAAACATCTGAAAGTAAATAAGATAATACAGTTTACAACAAATGATCGCGCATCTCAGTCGTTTGCGCTTGCTTTGTTTGCTGTTGGAGTTTATTTGCACGTGCTAATATATACAGGCTTATCCATGGGAAACGTCCCGTGGGATGGTATGGTACAACACACATTTCTATTTCCCATGGGACACGTGGGACACAATACCCATATAATTTTCGAGGAAATGATGGTAAAACAATTTGTTATGGACTTCGTATCCATATATTTGAGCATAGCTCTCTTGTTGGTTATGAAGAGCAAAATATATTCAGCATTAACAATATACTTCGTGAGAGAGCTGATGATCTGATGGACACATATATAATAGTTATGAATATGAAAATATCAAAGTCCGTAATTTTTTTTTGTTTTGCATGTCTCTTCGTACATGTAGTCAGTCCTATTTAGTAGACGCTCAACCTAAATTTAACAATTTTTATTTGAATTTTATTTCAAAGAGAACCCCATGAGATGGGATGGGGCAGGCATAATTGCTATGGGATTGGATGGACAAGCTTGAGTATATAGTACATGGGCAGTAATGTCTATAATCCGAATGAGCATAATAACTGATACAACTTACTGGATTGTAGTCTGAAATTAAATTCAAAGCTGTACGAGAATTCAAAAGTTGCTTATAGGGCAAAGATGAACTAAATCTGGGACAATCGTTACAAATTTATCGATGTAAAATGGCACTATAGAGTGCAGAGGATTTGAAACAACACGATCTTGCCTTTTTTGGTATTCAAACTGATGCTAGAAAACAAGAAAACGTTCCCGGTATGTGCACAGTGAGTATTCCAACGTGGTACAATGAATTATATATATTATTGATTTTTTTTTTTTGAAATTGCAGATGGAGTGCTCAAATGTTTTAAAAATTATACCATGGCCGTTTGCTAAGGCTGACTGCAGTGCACACATTTATTTATTACGAAGGAGAATTGCTATGTGAAACTCGAATCTAGGTATTGCATAATATATTGTTCTGAAAATTTATGGTCATTTTGAAACGTCAGCAGAAAGACTCGAACCGTTAAAGAATTCCACATGTTCACAACAATACGGCCTGTCAAGATATCCGTTAGCGAGGGAACACTCGTATCCCCCTTCTGGCTTGCCCACTTCCGATCGGCTTTCTTTTCTTAGGATATCAATGAAAATACTACCTTTCAACGAGTACGTTGAGTCATATGTACTCATTGTGGACTCCGAACTAACAACCATTATTCGTTTATGTTTCCAAAATAATTCAACATGCTTTAATCTATTTTAAAACAGACGAGATCGATAGAGCATCAGCATTTTACCAACAAAGACAAAAAGTTTCTACATTAAAAATATGTTTATTGTTTTATACTGTTGTCAACGTGAAAGTAGCACATTCGCACTAAAAATCCTTTCGAACTTCCAATTCAAATCCTGGCTTACGTTGCCCTTCTGTAATTGACTGCAAAAAGTAAAAAAAATATCTAAACTGTAAGAAACTATTTGCAACATATATGCAACAACAAAAAAACTGATACAGACTACAAAGGATATTGCGCTTGATAATGACTTACAATGTGTCCCTTGATTTTGGTGTTTCCGTTATTCTGGGAAAATCAAAATATATGAAAATAAAAAATCTATATATATATATATGATATTCTCTCTACATTCATACTTTAGTCGTTCATTGCTATATATATGAAAACTGAATAATATATATTGTACTCTAAATAGAAGTCAATGTACCGTGCGCACAAAAAAAAAGTACCTTTTCAAAGCCGGCGTATCCGGTTATGGGTCCACCAGGAGGTGATGTCTGAACGAAATACCAAATATATTCATTTAACAGTTTAATCATTTAACAATGATTTTTTTATTTTATGATTGTATTTAAATTAAAATATAATAGAACTTATGATATAAACGCGCGAGCTCTTGTGCGCAGGGAGTACCTGGCATGTTATTTGATCTAAAATTGATTAATATTCTTGGGTTCAGTAGTTCACGTTCAAATTCAACAATCGATAAACTTTCTATAACGATGAGATCGTCAATTATTTCACAATATATATATTCTTGGGTACATTCGAAAAATTAGTGAAATAAGTCCGATGTCTATTACTTTTATTCCAATTGAACCAAAACAAATAATAACAAAGAAAATACAATAAGCTAAACTCACTGCACCAGCAACGACGCCATCTCTTTTCGACTGATTTGTCTGGAAAAATTCAAATTTTTAATTTTATTTATTAAATATTTGCTAATCCTATTTTACCAATTAGATTTGTTTTAATAAATTTTTTGATTTCATAAATTCACACTGTAATTTGTCGCAGCGTTTCCATCATCATGCCACCTTTGGAACTTCAATTCGAATAATGTAGTGAATACAACACTCGTACCTGCTGAGGTAAGGATGGTAGGCACCCGCCTCCACCAGACATAAAACCGCTGTTCATGTTTT
This sequence comes from Styela clava, assembly GCF_964204865.1. Lineage (NCBI taxonomy): Eukaryota > Metazoa > Chordata > Ascidiacea > Stolidobranchia > Styelidae > Styela > Styela clava. Next base: position 1,453,890 of record NC_135257.1, read on the forward strand.
GAAGTATATTCAAGGATCGCCAACTACAAGATTGATTTCCGTCCCTCCAAGCGACATTTATATAACAAACATGCTTTGAGAAATAAACACAAATATTAATAATTGAACGTAAATCTCAATTCTTAGATTGCGCGCTTAAAGGAACCTCATTTAAATACAAGATTACATGACTCCCACGTCGCTTATCAAGAATGTTCTTCTTGTGGCAACATTTATTATTGGGACTTTTGAGAGCACGCCCCGAGAAATATCGGGCTACTATTGAAACAGGAACAAAGCCTCTTGTTTCCTTATCTGAATAAAATTTAAATACAAGTTAAAAAGAATTCCGAACAGATTGTTTTTACCACAAATGATATAATTTTCATATACCATCATATGTAATACATAAATAGTAAGTAAACTTTGGGAGAATGCATGTTTACAATGGGGTGCATATTTTACATACTTCCTAAAATTGAGGAAATCTTTTATGTAAAGCAGATTGTTTAACAATGCACCTTCGTGTTTAATAGCGAGTGGGCACTTTTAAAGTAGGCGTTAAATTAGCATATATTTTACATACAACAGCGTAAAATAATTTAAGAACATGTATCAATTACAAATATCCAGCATGGAATAGCATTATAAGTTTGGTCAATGCTATAATGTAATATTTGGAATGCTAATTATTATTTTCAATACTGTAAACAACTCGGACAAGCTTTAATTGTGCTACAGCAAATACCGCTATATTGGCCCGTTTCTAATTATGAACTGGTGTCCACAAACAAAGATGGAAAATATTTACAGCACTACGCCTATATATCAGAAGACCATGTTGTCAACAGACCGAATTACATTTCCAAATCGGCAATTCATGATTCATTTAAATATTAGAAAGCAGGTCACTTCGCTCATCTCACATTTCCACAAGTATATGAAAATGTTTTCCCCTGATTATATGAGACAAGTTACTTGATGAAAATTACCTTTTGAAATGGGATAGTAAACGTACGTCAATCTTGTTGAATCACATGATAAAATACCGCTTTTTAACAAAGGAGTACTTAATATCTAATATCATATTACAATACGGGTTTTTCTATGCACGGGAGTCTCCGTTCTTATTTGTTCATGTTGACAACTTAGCAAACGTCTCATATTTAAATACATCCCGGGCAGCATATTCAAAAATCGCAGGAATCTACGAAACTTTCGAATTTACAGAAATCATTGGTAGTATTTTTAAAGAATACCTGCTGTGTGTATGAATGGTCCTCTTGTGGCAGTACTAAACGAAGTTAGCAAAGAGTTAATATTAATTTGTTCCTACCACGAAAATTTGATTCTAAAGCACAAAGAAATCCTAAAAAACATGGAAATTTTATGTTTTATGAAAAACAATCGGAGTAGGCAACAGCGTAGCATTGAAGAGGTGGAAAAAACAAAACAGATTAAGTTACACTTCAAAGGCCATACAAAAGGCAGGAAAAGTTTAGACATACTGTTACAACAAATCAAAAAGTGATATGAATGCACAAGTATTCTTGTCCTACATAACATGCACAAAAGACACAAGTCTACATGTTATCCAGGTTGACAAATGAAAAAGATTAAATATATATTTCCACAAGTATCAGAGCCTTCTTGGGGGATTGACTGTGAAGCTTTATGTAAATACAGCGTCCTAGTATAAGAAAAAATTGCTTTTGAGGGCGATGTATAGAGACATGTGACATACGTAGATTTGAAGCCCATGATGAATGTAATGGAGGCGAGCAGATTGCTTGAGCCCTCGCGGTGGCAGGGTGGTTGACTAAACGGCTTGTTGGTTACGGTTTCCTTCGCAAACCACGCACGTGCCCGCATTGTACGTACATTGTACTTGTATTAATTATACAAGTGTATACATTTATTTTTGTTGTTTTAACTAAACACAGCAAAAGAAAAAAATAAAACAGCAATATTAAACAAAATATGTAAAAAAAATTCATACCAATTGTTTCAAAGCAAACATTTTTGAACTGGCTAGTCATCTACGGTCCATGCAAATGTGAAATGATTCATCCAAAATTTTTGTATTGTCACATTCCAAAATATCGTTCACCATTGCACCATCGCTCGTAATTTTCTCGATTTTTTTTTTATACGTGTCATGTGATTACTCAAGCCCAAACAATAGTTGCCTGGAATCAAATGACGACTAAAAACAAAACACACGGTAAGTGTACTCATTTCCTTTGCTGAAAGCCTTGGTAAATTATTCAGTGATCATCATGCAATATTATAAATTTCTAATTACTACGCCTCATTATCAAGTCACATTCAGGGCGACGAGCACAAATGGCTCCTTTTCAATGACAATTTTGTACCAAATTTTATGGTTTAAACTTTAAACCATTTAATATTTTGAACGTCAACATGAAACATAAACAACGGAATTGAGCCAAAACGTCGCTTTTTTATACAATTGATGAGAACGATGAAAAAACGATATTTACACGATGAAAATACGAAAGGATGTGTGATTGCTATAACACTACTCAGAGCACCTTTGTGGCATAAAAATTAGACAAGACAGACATTTTCAATTTATTAATTAAAATAAGAATAATCGCCCAGAGACATGTAGCATCATCATTCATTGCTACAACAATCAAAGTTTAACTAACTCTGACAATTTCTAATAGATTTGTGGCCAACCTGAAAATGTTTCTGGGGCTCAGAAGTGGGCCATGCCTAACGGGTTGATAACAGGTTCTCTAGGCCTACTCAGACAACGAAATTTTTATTGCTACATTGTCATTTCTAGGGAATATAAATTTAAATATATTTTTCTGCATCTACGATAAGATTACATCATACGGTTATCTCGCAGTATAGTGGAACTGTACTGTTGACTAGGTCCGACCGCCATCTGTAGGTTAGATTACGTGCCAACCAACTGCAAAGTATTTGCGTAACACAGTGGTATTTTGATTGGTAGATTTTTTAATCTCAGTATGGTGAAACAATTCTTGCACAACAAAATGAAAAAACAGCCTGAGAAATAACCTGATCAGATGATGAAACTATAGGGGGCACAGGGAAATTTATTATTAAAGAAAAATATGTAAACGAAATTGCAATAAAATCAGTTTTGCGCCTAGTATTGTAAAACCCCCATCCCGCCAACTGTTCTGGGCACCCGGTTGCGGACCTCTGACTCAGAGCGATAAACATCAAACTTTGCTTGCTAAATCAAAATCCCAAGAATAATGAGCCTGCAGGCCGGGTAGTGTGACACAGAGAGAAAGTTTTTATTTTTGGATTATTAGAATAGGGGGTATCTACTGATAAATTAAGAAGTGGTATGAAGTTTAACTCTCACCCAAGGAAGAACCACAGTATAGTACGCAACGTACATGGCAGTACCACTTTTGGTTTTTTAAAATAGTTTATGCCGATACTTAGCTGCTGAGTTTCGAATTTACGATTTAAAGGATAAAACATATATTCCATATTTTTTATGTATACTCATTGTAACAATTTAATCCCTTTCATAACCGTGTCCCATTTGCGAGATCAATCTACCAAAAACTACAAGATAGATTGTATGAATACAAACAAGAAAATACTGATTGGTCAAGATTAAACTATTTGAATTTCTTAAAACTATTTCCTAAAATTCAGCCTTAATTGACTAGAAATAATTTTTACATCAAAGTGAATGAATTTCAAACTGCATCACGGGAAAGCTTCCCATATTATTCCAATGGTAAACCATATGCATGTTTATTTCAGAAACTAGTAACAATCTACAATATGGAAAAGCCAAGCGAATAATGGCATCTCGAGGGACTTACACCCTGGATCCGAGGCTAAAAACAATAAATTCCTCATGCGATCCAAATCGATTCCCACTGGCAACACATCTTGAATATCAACCAGATATTGAATTTAGAACCCAACGGATGGGGAGAATCGACAATAAGATCAATCTACCAAAAACTACAAGTTAGATTGTATGAATACAAACAAGAAAATACTGATTGGTCAATAATAAACTATTTGAACCCCACCCTAAAGCCTCTTTTCACTAACCAAGAACGTGAAGTGTTGCGTAGAATTGAAAGCGACACATATTTGCTTGGACATCGCAAATGGAGATACAGCCTGCTGAAAAACTTCGGAACCCCGCAGCTCGAAACACCGGCATGCAAACTCTGCAAAAGAACCGTCGATACAACTCCGCACATTTCCTCCCATGCCCCACATATATGAAAGTTCATAATTCTATCACTCGAAGTGTACAAGCCATAACCGGAAACGCGCTAAACATAAAACGACAAAATGTTTTTAAAAATACATATGTGGGCCATAATAATAAAGTGGTGATGAAAATCTTCGCAATCTTAAAACTAGATACAATAAAACTAGAAATCTTTCTAGATAAAAACAAATAATTTTATAAACGCATGGGACATACAGGACATACGAAACGAGGTTCGTAAGAAATTCAGCTGCCATATGGTTAAATTTGAAACAAACTTCGAGACCAGCGAAATATACGATCTGAAACACAACAGGAGGAATGCCGTACCAATGCATTGAACAAACGTAACCGTTTAAAAGCTGACCAACTCCCTTTTCCACCTCCTATAAATGGGACCATAACTCTAGTAATACCATCAAATCCCCCAGACGGAAATGATAAATCGAAAAAAATTATGCTCCAGATAGCACATACGGGTGCAAGATACACGTATGACTGACTAAATACACAATCATCATAAACGCTTTTCCATCAGTTCAGTTTAAACCAATGTGGTCGTCGCGAATAGTAAACATTGAAGGCATTTGCTCGGCAATCCGCGGCAATCAATAGCATATATTCCGAGGTGTAAACCCATAAACATGAAAGCACTTGAAGCTAATTCGAGAGCATGAAATTATAATGAGCATGAAATGAAAACGCATATTATTCTTTTCACAAAGGGTTCTTCTTGATGACAATACAATGACCAAACAGAAATAGAATATAACAGAGTACAAGCTTTCACATGTAAATGAAAAAAAATTTGTGAACTATTAGAAAAACGAGAAGAAAAATTGGCCACTCTATCCTGATTAAATGTAATGCAGCCGTGAATAAGGATTTCCATTCAGAAAACAAAAGGGCTTCTACGTGTTTGCCTGTTCAGTCAGACATCAATTCTCCAGCAGTATGGCTTGCAACCGAAAAGACATTTTCACAGGGGGTTGAAGTTGCTGGAACTGATAGATATTTTAGGGCAAATGATGACAAATTAGGATAACACATTTTAATATCTCATTTGCTGCTTTATCCGATGCTTCAGATTGTTGTTGTTTTGAACCAGCGGAGTCATACGAATCTGATATAATTTTGTCAACGGTGATTGTTTATAGGTCAAAAAGGTGATGATAACTCGTCGTTTGAATTTGCTATGACGTCATAATATTCGTCTCGAAAATCCAAACAGCGCTGCTTCGGCACATCAGTGTTTCGAAAATTCTCATTACCACGTCATCAGACCGTTTCCGAACTGTGGTCAACGATTACGGATTCAACAAATTCATAAGTAGATGACTAAGTCGTCTTTATATTTATGTTTATATTAATCATCAAAAATTTCAAAAAAATATAAAGAATCAGATGCATCAAATAAAATTATCCGTTATAACTCAATAAAGTAAGACCCCACACTCCAAAACTTGAAACTGCGCACTATACAGTTATTTGCCCGCTAGAGCGTCAAAAGCCTTTCATGTGGCTCTCAAGTTTAACTCTAAAACGATAAGAAAGTTGATTAGGAGCTCATTCTTTACGCCACGATCATCACATTCTAATATTCGTTTCACAGAAAAGTGAAAGGTTTCAAAAAAAGAGTCAACGGCAATTATTGAAGCCTGAGAGCTCATTTTCTGGCAAGTCGCCTCATTCAGTTACGACGTTAAATTCAATCGCTTCAATCTCTGATTGTACAGCCGTCAATGCAACTCCATATAAAATATTTCGACTTGAACATCTTGTTCCTAATTACTTGCCCACTTGGTTGTGTAAATCAGAAAGAGCTTTTCTCTGCAAATTTGTTCGTTCTCATAAAAGATTCAAAGGTACCTTCAGGTCGTGACAGAGAATGTCAAGATTACTTTCCTGGATTTAATATAGGCAAAGATACCCAAACAAGAACTCACGAATCGCCATTACACGATGACCGAGGAGAGTACAAAAGCCAAATTATTTGTAGTTCTGGCGGATATGATGATGTGTATTAATACCGATCCCATATTGTTAACCTCGAACTGATAGTTCATGCAATCACTGCCTCTCGCCGAGCTTCAATAGACTGCATTCGGCCCACTGCATTAGTTTCTATCTGTTGGAAAGTGGTTCGATTGGGTCCTGCTATAAATTTCGATAAATCATAACACTCATGAATTGTATTAAAAATTATTTATTGTTCGAACCTTTCTGTGATGGTTATTGCAGAATATATTGGTGCTATACTTTTCATGTATAGGACATATAATATGTGTTCAATATCACGTTCGTGGCAGATGATACCGATATCAGATTATTTAATTTTTTCGTTATCGTCTGAATCAAACCATTTGAATTGAGGTTCAATTAGATTACCTATAACTTCGCGAAACATCAACTATCGCTTGCCATCACAAAGCTAATTAGCTGCTTAATCGCCTGGATTAGGATCTCATGGGCGTGGGGCTATCAACTATCTCATGGGTGTGCAACCTGCGGCCCGCGGGCTAAATGCGACCCACGAGGAAAAATTGTGCGCCCGAGGGAGAGTGCCAATTTTGAATGGCGTGCGGCCCGCGAAACAAGGTATTTATGTAGCTTAATGTGGTACGTGTGAGTAATTCCAATTCCTTTGCGTTGCAAAGACTATAGCCAAGTCCAATTTATTATATATGCATATGACGTCACAATGCCTTAACACAGAGGTGGTCAAAGTATTCAGTACGGAGTACCAGGGCACCGCGAGAGAAACCTAGGTGTTCCTCGAGCTGTTCGGTTAATAACGTAATTCTGTGACTGTCCAAAGAAGCAATAACAGCATTAAAAAAATTTGACAACAGTAGCGTCGGAATATATCAACGAGGACATTATCTATAAGCAGGAGCGCGGCCAGGATTTTCAAAAGCGATGGGCGGTGTTCAAAATTGGAAACGGAAGTTCTCGCGCAACATTCTTTGGGATCAGGCCACTCGTTAAAAAAAGACATTTTCAGCGGATCCGTATTTTTTCGATCTCGAGAATCGTCAAATTTGAGTTGTTCGATCAGCACTCAAGAATCTTTTTATGCAATATATTGCCATTACACAAATCCAAGGTCGGCGTTAAAATCTCAATTAGTACAATTCACAATTGCGCAATCTGATGTGTGCATATTCAAAATGACTTGTTTATTGGCTCAATTGTGTTCAATGTAATCTGCGGTCGAGTCGACTTACTACAATATAAAATCATTATTACTCAAAATTACCACGGCAATCCGCGGACATGCAATGAAAAATAATGAAACAAGTCAAGTTAACAAAGCTCTTATGGAGTACCGTTTTTCCCAAACAACGCTGTTATTATAATATATATATTAGTAGCAATTTCGTACTGCACACAAAAACATACATACTAGTGCCGGTAGCTTGATTTAAATATTTGTGCCCATCCCGATGAAATCATATATAATTATAAATTTCAGCCGTTCTTGCAAAACTGACTCCACCAACACAGACAGTCCCCCAACTCCCAATAAAACTAAAATAACGAATATCGGAAAAAAATTATGGCCCAACTCTAACCTGGTACACATACTACATTAAATACCTTAGATATCGCTACATACCGAGTAAAAGTCGTATGCGTCTCCGTCGGTAGTTTCAAAATGGATAAATGGTACATCGCGAGCACTATTGACTTTGTTTCGATTTAAGTTACTACGGTATAATTTTCACCAAAAACCAAACATATCATTAAATATTATGATTCACAATGTCTAAAAAAGAGTTTTTATTCTGTCGCTAATCTACTACAACAAAACCTATGGCTTTATCTTCCGTTCCCGGTTTTAGTTTTAAGATTTTATATTGTCGCTTTTCAATCAAGAAATTTGGGTTGCAGAGTCACCACTTTATTAACCGGTGATGTGTTAACTTGTTTTTTACACTGAACACATAATTTCGAACAAGAACAAAAAATTAATTATCGTCGTTTCTCATGGAACAATACATGCATATGTCGAGAAAAATTTGCGATTTAGATAGAATAAACACTGACGTAAAGATGTTTACGATCTAAAGACACGTAACGCTGATGAAAACAATCGGCGATTAGGACAAAAAGCAATCGCGCACGTTATTAGCGACTTTTTCAGTCTTCCAAAACTATCAAAAGGGATGGGGTTGGACACCAAATTTATTAATATGTTTGTCTAGTTTCAAATATTTAATATATATAATTTATTTGTGAAATTTAGATCCATTTATGGCGTGTATTAACCTTATTGAAAAGGTTTTAGCATTATAGTAATATTAAGTAATATTAAGAGGTAAATAACAATTTTAAAATTTATTGTGGGGATCCATTAATAATGTACAGCCTCTTCACGGGCTCCCTGAGACCAAGAGTTTGAGAACCCCTGCCCTAACAGCTAGTTTATTCAAAGCGAACACGCAACAATTTTTGTGCGTGCAAATATTAGAAAGCCTTAATTAAGATCTGGCCCACCTGCAGTCACAGATTCCGTGTTCTTTCCAAGCTTATATAAAAACGGTATTCTTGCATATTGTAATTTCTCAACCATAATGGTTCGTTGTAGATAAATTTGCACCTAATTATCTCTGACCATAATTGACATGCGACACACCCAAGATTATCAGCGTTTTCTCGAATCGCGTAAATAAACGAAGATGAAGTACACCATTGGCAAAATCATATCATCTCAAAGCAGGACCTGAACTAGACAAAATACATTCCCATTGGTTTTGGTTACATGTTTATTATTTTCTTAGCAACTGAAATATTAGTGTCGGGTTCGATGAATGTATTTGAGATTTAAGGTTAATTCATGTACAAACAAACAAGGATTCATGATAAAATCGAGGATGAAATGGATTGAAATGCTTCCGACCAGAGTTGAACGAAGCAAAATTTTGTTATTCATTCCTGCTTGCTAGTCCACAGAATCGAACAACTGGCTCACATCTGAAAAATAAAATGGCCATTTTTCCATCATTCTACGATTGTTTGAATAAAAAACGAATTTAGCGGAATTCTTCACACGTGAGTAGAGTGAAATTTGACAATGACATAGGTGAGGGGCAGATTCAGACGGTGAGAGGCCATGTGCTATGCCGTTTGTGTGCATATTTGCAACATCGTCAAATAAGTTCTTCAGACGTCATAACGGGTCTTTAGTGTTGTAAAATGTATTATGGCGTCAGTATCTTTAAATTGTGTAAAATATTAAACTTTAATTTCAGGCAAGATATACGTACGCTAATCACCCAAGTAGATTGTTAAAGTTGAATTTAAAAACACTTCAAAACCTTAAGGCAATATATTGATATTTTTTTCATCTTATTCAAAAAATATTTCAAATCGGCTTAATTTGGTTTCAAGGTAGAAGAGATGGAGTTTTTTCGAATATAGACAAATTAATTATTTGCCCATATTTAATTTAAACTTTTATACGGTAAATATTCGGAGCAGAAATTAATAACAAAAATACCAAATGTCAAATCGGATTTTTTTGGAACAAGCCTTTGCAATTTAAAAATAATAATTCAAAATTTAATTTCGAGGCATCTAAAGATTGAGTCCTCAGGTTAGTCTACTTTTCTTTATATTAAATCCGGCCCTGCCTAAGTGTAGTGTCTGATATAAAAAAATATTTCATTCACTATATATATCTTATGGAAGACTAACAGTGGCCAATTATCGAATTTATTCATTAGTATGAATATATTTGCATTTATTGTACTTCAATTGGGCTAATCCATTTGGTAATTACATATGTGAAGTCTTAATTGAATACAATTGTTATTTTAATTCACAGTATGTCGATGGATCTACAGATTGTCAAGCTTGTCAGTGAAGTGTCGGAATGTACGACAGTCCACTCGTTGAAACCAACATGAAGAATTGCAGAGATTGGAAATGAATGGACGTATGAATGGCCAAAAATGAATTGTTGCTGACATATATGGATATCTATTAACTTGTTATCATTCCGCTGACACTGCGGTTGATATGAGCAACGTAAATCATGTTGATTTAAAAATGACAGCATTTGTTATAGTTTACTTTTATCACTCTGGAATGTGAACTCTTCCCTATGTTATCACAGTTTTTTGATTAGTGTTGAGAAATAACTATAAGTCATTCAACAACATCTAATTTCTTATTGTATGTAGCTTGCAGTACAAGTTAACTCTTTGAACCCTGAAAGCCGCTAAACCGGCTTTCCCGAGAAAGTCCTCTGACGCTGAAAGCCGGTTTAGCGGCTTTCGCATCCCGTAAGAGGTGAAACCTCATATCTCGCGAACCATTTATTATATTTAGACAAGTTTTACATCGTGTGAAAGATAATCTACAGGACTAGATATAATTTCAAAATTGAGATAAAATATTGTGATCATCTTATGAAAATTGGCAAAATTAAAAAGCATAAAAAACTTCTGAAAATTGCTCAAATCTAATTGACAAAACTTAAATTTGTTTTCGATTAAACCTAGTACATTATCGACAAAATTTGTAGAATTTGAAGATAGCTTTCCAGTGATACCATTAGATTGAACTTATGTTGCACCATTCAAATTTTAGAAGCATTTTTATTCGTGATTTCGTTTGTCGCAAGATCGAGGCGACGTCAAGGTGACGTAAATAACGACCTAACACATTTACGCCGTTACGCAGCGACGTTAAGCAATTACGTTGGCACGTAGCACGTTTACGTTTCATACGAGAAACACTTTTCCTCGCATGCTCGTAACGTCATTTACTTAAGTTCGTACTCGTGAAGCGACTTACGACTTGTAAACGATACACGGGGAAATTTACGCATTACATCGGTTCAACTAAAACACACAATACGCAGTGTTATTGCCGTTTTAATTGCATAAAGATATGAAAAATGCGAATAGCCAAAATAAGGATTTTTAAAAACAGAATGATGGAACATATCGATGGATACATTGTTTAGCGCCATTGCTGAGTTTTATTGTGCCATATTTTCTTCTTCCGATAGGTGAATACTATCCAATATTTCATCTGGACAAAGCTTTCTTTAAAATCCATTGTAAATATAGCGATATCAGGAATGTAGCGTATATGCAGTAATTTCGAAAATCTAATGAGGCTGCAAAATGTAAAACACTGACCAGGTGAGCTACTGGTGCCACCATGTCTTCCGTGTACCCGTTATCAGTTTTTTTTTATTCAATCTTCATGATATCCAACGGTGAATAATTAGCCTTGATGTTTCCGGCGGAACCTCATAAATTCATGAGGATCAAATATTTCGTTTTGGCCATTGATTTTCGTCCCATATCCAAATAGTAAACGTATATAAAATGGCCTTTATATTCTAGCAATTTTACTATGTTCGATCAAAATTCGTCTGAAAGGGTTTTATCTGCGGCCGAGGATATGATACTAATGCAATGAAGCCACAATCTGCACTCAAGCTGTGAACGACCAGATGTGCAATTGCGCAATATACCTCACGCAAAGAGTTACGCACGATACGTCGCATGAACGTTACCACGACAATGTCGTCGTCGCCCTTTGCGTCCTTACGCAAACTTGGCGTCAAATAGTTGATAAATTTTGTTCGCAAACCATTTGAATCGATAGTACAAATTCTGCAATAAAATGAGTTATGCGTATGTTAAGAAAGTCATACATATATTCTCCGAAAGTTAATTTTGTATACTTTTCAAAATTGTACTTATATTGATGATACATTTCTAAGAAATGTATTAAATATTACCAAAATACAAAAAAATAGTAGATGGGGCTACAAATAGGCTTACACATCTGATCAAAACATCTCGTGAAAAATAATGCCAGTTAAAAATAAAAGACTAGAAAAGCTTTTATATGATATATTACAGACCATCTGATATCTAATGGTTTAGAAGTTATTTTGATTTAAAATTAGGGATATTACAATTTTTTAACGCGTCGAATCGATGCGACGCCGTGGGAGGTCAGGGTGAGAGAGTAGCATCGTTCTGGGGATTCAGAGTTCAAAGAGTTAAGTGAAAAATAATTCATACTGCCAAATAATTTTGCAGATTTTCGGGGTTTCAACTGTCCAACACTATTAGTGTGGAATATCCGATTTTCACTGAGGCGGACTTATTATTGACTCCATTGACTCGTTTCATTTGTGGCAGACGAAAATACATAATGATGCAAATAACTTACCTATTTCTTCATTTGCGATATCATCTTGTACAACTGCTTGTTTGAATTTACCATTGCGTCTCCTCGTAATCTTGATACCAATTTGGTAAAATAAGAAATTTCACATAATCTACGTCGAGATATCGAAGCATATTATGTTTCTAAATATGGGAAGACCTGTATTTATATCTTTTTTTTTATGAGTCCAAATAAATTTCAATGCAATTTTTTATAACCACAGTGCTTGACAAGAGATGTGATTGACTCAACGAAGGATGATTGTTCCAATTCATTGTTTCATTCATCTAGTTTGCAAAAATTGCCAAACTCGTAACCCTATTGAGACATCACGCAACTTGAGAATTTATGGTAGCACGCAATCACACAATGACAAGTAGAAAAATAAGCAATGAAGTTCCGTTGGAAATTTAATTTACTGGATGACAGCGCGAGTCTTTATTATATCCACACATTGTTATATTTTAGTTCTGCTCGAATATTGAAGAAATGTTCGACACTTATTGAGATACATTTTCCACCTTTCCTTCAAATATTAAATCCATTTTTTATCTTATAAAAATTGATGAAAATATAGATGTGTATACGTGTTGATAGCGTTTATGAAACATTGTTTGGTAGTCGCAGTAGATTCAATTCGAACGCTCCAATTAAATCGCCATATACGAACGTTACATACACAATTCTCAATGATAAACAGCCACTATGGGCATCACAACCCACCATAATTATAGCGATCCAGAAATTAAATTTATGGAATTTTGGCACCGAACAATAAGGAAAAGTGAAATTCAGTTTTTAATGAACTTGTTTAAAAAGCAACGTACTTTCTTGGGAAATAAATGCCCATTATCCATCGACCGCATAGTTTTTCATTAAAACGTTTTATTCTTATCTGGAATATTATTTTCCTCTCTCAGCGTAATATTTCATAAAATTTAAAATCACCTTCGCTATGATTCATCCGTGTATAGGTCAATACCTAACCAAGAAGGCAAATCGCGTGACTAACCAGCATTATTTTAGTTTTAAGTCTGCCCCAAGGCATCGGGAGAACACACCGCAAAATAATGATCAAACACCCAATACTGTAAGTTACTTTGCCGAAATTTGAAGTAAATAAACAGCAGATGTAATCTTAGATGAGAATGTTATTAAAAGACCATTAACTATCTAATTTAGTGAATAAACTATTTTAAAAAAAATTACATATGAGATCAAAATGCAAAAATGCAAAATTCAATTTCCTGAAATAAAAAGATTTTAAGTTTTACGATAATGAGATAAGCATGTCAATATCTGAACAGTCTTGAATTTCAAAATATTTAATTCGCAGGATTGCAGCATAATTATATTTTAAAAAATCCCTTCACAACAATATCATGACAAATGCCCGATCTACATTGTGAAGTATGACACAAAAGATGAATTTGCTGCTGGATTGGTTAATTGTACACAACAAATTTCGATTTTTTTACTTGGCTAAAATTTGATTTTTCAATCATCGCATAATGTAAATTCTTATGTCGACGTCGCGCCAACTTCTTGTCTAATGCCGCACTACGTTGCATGTTCATGAGCCAAGAATGAATAATCTTAAAAGCAAGCGTTTTTAATAGATAAAATATGAAGCATATAAAATATTTTTTATCGTTCAGTCATATGTACGTCAGAGAATCTGCCCAATACGATTCTAGGTAATCAAAAGATTTAATCAGGTTCAATTTTGGTGGTTAACAGTTATATGCATGTATATATTTTAGCTTATATATAGATCAGAGTAGTCCAAGGTTGTCGCCTTCGCGGGCCACAAAATTATTTTTGTGTTGTTCGCGGGCCACAATAGCGTCAGAAATATGTAAACAACAAACACTTTTATTGTGCAAGCGATTGATCATTGTTTGCATTTAAAAAGCTATATCATATAAAATACGCCAGAAAAATCACTGAAACATATAAACGTTTTGCTACATCTACATTTAATGTAAGATTGCAAACTCTTCATTACGGAGAATATGCTCCCGCAAATGTAAGTGCTCTCGAACATCGGTTCTCAAAGCAAAATCCCTCGAAATTTGGAAATGTTCATTTCTCACATGATAGCAAAATGCCGTTTTAGATTATATTTGCCATAACTGCTGAATGATTGATTATTATATTTTACCAGATGTAAGGTACAAGAGAGTAATTACTAATTTTTCTGAAATATCAGAAGCATTTTTTGTAATACTGTTTAGGCTGGCTGCAAAACATCACCAGAACGAATTATATTCTCAGGTCATAAGATTAATATTTAGTTATCATATTTAGTTATTTATAACTGTTGGGATATATTAGCAACCAAATAGATAGAAAGCCAGTGAACAATTTGGACTACCCAATCACGCTCGATTCAACTTCGCTAGTTGCTTCAGCTAACCGTGACACTAGTCAATTCAGTGACATTAGTGATGCAACAGAATGTCGAAAAGATTTTCTGTTATTTTCATGACGAAACAACATCATATGCGATTTTTTGATTATTTTGCAGCAAAGGCGACGCGGGCCACAGATGATGACGATGCGGGCCACATGAAAACCACGTCAAGTGAAATGAAGCCTCACATAGATAGTATTCCACCACCTGTTAAGCTGAATTCATCAATATTGTATATAAGAACTAAATTCATTTCCTCTTATCAAATAAAAAAAAAGATAGGCTACAAAATTTATGTTGTTTACATCAGAACTGTAACGAAGATGAGAGCGTAATTCACAAAGGTACCGCACGGTCCCTTACCAGTACCTGTTGCTGTACTGTAGGCCTGCTATTCGATCGTGGAACGGTTCTTCTCTGGCATATAAAAACTCAATTCAATTTTCTCTTATCAAAATTAACAAATACGGTAGGCTAGATTTGCTAGAAAACCTACATTTGACATTACTGCAATAGTTAAATCGCGAAAGGAATAAGTCAATTTCACAGTGGTACGGTAACTGAGCAGTACCGTTCCTGCAGGCTCGATCACGCAACCGCTTGAAATGAGTTTCAAAACAGTGGTCCATGAGTAAATTTTAGAACAGCGAAATTTTGAATGAAATATCAGATCTCATAGGATTCATAGGAAATTTAGGAATAAATAAAAATAATAGCGTTCTGGAAAAAAATCAAACTTCAACCACTGAAAATTTCGAAGCAATTGGTCCAGTATTCGAAGAAAAAAGCGATTTTATCATGACGAAGGAGAAGAAGAATAACAACAACAACAACATAATATTGAAACAATCGTTATGCCCACTAAAGTGTCCAATAACATACAATACGTGCTAAATTGCCGACAACAAATAGATTGAAGTGTATTTTTTCGATTTCGAGAATCGTCAAATACATACTGGTGCCGGTAGCTCGATTAAAATATTTGTGCCCATCCCGATTAAATCATAATTATAATCATGACTGATTGGGCATTTAGCGATTTTGACAAATTTTAGCCGTTCTTGCAACACTGACTCCGCCAACACAGACAGTCCCCGAACTCCTAATAAAACTATAATAAAATTATGGCTAACTCTGACCTGGTACACATACTACGGGAGTACCAAAAAATTTATTGATATACTGTACTTTACATTAATTACCTTAGATATCGCCACATACCGAGTAAAAGTCGCATGCGCCTCCGTCGGTAGTTTCAAAATGGATAAATGGTACATCGCGAGCACTATTGACTTTGTTTCGATTAAAGTTACTACGGTTTAATTTCTAATGAAAACCTAACATATCACCAAATATTATGATTTACAATCCCTACTAAGCGTTTTCAATCTGCCGCGAATCTGCTACAACAAAACTTATGGCTTTATCTTCCGTTCCAGGTTTCAGTTTTAATATTTTATATTGTCGCTTTTCAATCAAGAAATTTGGATTGCAGATTCACCTTTTCATTAATTATTTTTATTAACATCTAGCTGCCGGTGATATGTTAACTTGTTTTCCACACTGAACTCATAAATTTCGGACAGGAACAAAAAATAAATTATCGTCGTTTCTCATGGAACAATACATGAATATGCCGAGAAAAATTTGCGATTTAGATAGAATAAACACGGACGTAAAGATGTTTACGATCCAAATACACGTAACGCTGATGAAAACAATCGGCGATTTGGACAAAAAGCAATCGCGCACGTTATTAGCGACTTTTTCAGTCTTCCAAAACTATCAAAAGGGATGGGGTTGGACACCAAATTTATTAATATGTTTGTCAAGTGTCAATTTATAACTTTAATATGTATAATTTATTTGTGAAATTTAGATCCATTTACGATTTTAACATTCAAATGAAGTAAAGTAATATTATTAGGTAAATAACAATTTTAAAATTTATTGTGGGGATCCATTGATAATGTACAGCCTCTTCACGGGCTCCCTGAGACCAAGAGTTTGAGAACCCCTGCCCTAACAGCTAGTTTATTCAAAGCGAACAACGCATGTCATAAGATCGATATTCAAAATTTTTGTGCGTGCAAATATTAGAAAGCCTTAAATAAGATCTAGCCCACCTGCAGTCACAGATTCCGTGTTCTTTCCAAGCTTATATAAAAACGGTATTCTTGCATATTGTAATTTCTCAACCATAATGGTTCGTTGTAGATAAATTTGCACCTAATTATCTCTGACCATAATTGACATGCGACACACCCAAGATTATCAGCGTTTTCTCGAATCGCGTAAATAAACGAAGATGAAGTACACCATTGGCAAAATCATATCATCTCAAAGCAGGACCTGAACTAGACAAAATACATTCCCATTGGTTTTGGTTACATGTTTATTATTTTCTTAGCAACTGAAATATTAGTGTCGGGTTCGATGAATGTATTTGAGATTTAAGGTTAATTCATGTACAAACAAACAAGGATTCATGATAAAATCGAGAATGAAATGGATTGAATGAGTCCGACCAGAGTTGAACGAAGCAAAATTTTGTTATTCATTCCTGCTTGCTAGTCCACAGAATCGAACAACTGGCTCACATCTGAAAAATAAAATGGACATTTTTCCATCATTCTACGATTGTTTGAATAAAAAACGAATTTAGCGGAATTCTTCACACGTGAGTAGAGTGAAATTTGACATTGACATAGGTGAGGGGCGGATTCAGACGGTGAGAGGCCATGTGCTATGCCGTTTGTGTGCATATTAGCAACATCGTCAAAAGAGTTCTTCAGACGTCATAACGGGTCTTTAGTGTTCTAAAATGTATTATGGCGTCAGTATCTTTAAATTGTGTAAAATATTAAACTTTAATTTCAGGCAAGACATACGTACGCTTATCACCCAAGTAGATTGTTAAAGTTGAATTTAAAAACACTTCAAAACCTTAAGGCAATATATTGATATTTTTTTCATCTTATTCAAAAAAACAATTCAAATCGGCTCAATTTGGTTTCAAGGTTGAAAAGATGGAGTTTTTTCGAATATAGACAAATTAATTATTTGCCCATATTAAATTTAAACTTTTATACGGTAAATATTCGGAGCAGAAATTGATAACATGATTGAAACAACAAATGGTAAATCGGATTTATTTTGGAACAAGCGTTTGCAATTCAAAAATAATAATTCAAAATTTAATTTCGAGGCATCTAAAGATTGAGTCCTCAGGTTAGTCTACTTTTCCTAATATTAAATCCGGCCCTGCCTAAGTGTAAAAAAATATTTCATTTACTATATATATCTTATGTAAGACTAATAGTGGCTAATTATCGAATTTATTCATTAGTATGGATATATTTGCATTCATTGTACTTCAATTGGGCTAATTCATTTGGTAATTACATATGTGAAGTCTTAATTAAATACAATTGTTATTTTAATTCACAGTATGTCGATGGATCTACAGATTGTCAAGCTTGTCAGTAAATTTGTCAGTAAAGTGTCGGAATGTACGACAGTCCACTCGTTGAATCCAACATGAAGAATTGCAGAGATTGGAAATGAATGGGCGTATCCGCGTATGAATGGCCAAAAATGAATTGTTGCTGACATATATGGATATCTAACTTGTTATCATTCCGCTGACACTGTGGTTGATATGAGCAACGTAAATCATGTTGATTTAAAAATGACAGCATTTGCTATAGTTTACTTTTATCACTCTGGAATGTGGACTCTTCCCTATGTTATCGCAGTTTTTTGATTAGTGTTGAGAAATAACTATAAGTCATTCAACAACATCTAATTTCTTATTGTATGTAGCTTGCAGTACAAGTTAAGTGAAAAATAATTCATACTGCCAAAGTGCCAAATAATTTTGCAGATTTTCAGGGTTTCAACTGTCTGACACTATTAGTGTGGGATATCCGATTCTCACTGAGGCGGACTTATTATCGACTCCATTGACTCGTTTCACTTGTGGCCGACGAAAATACATAATGATGCGAATAACTTACCTATTTCTTCAGTCACGATATCATCGTGTAAAACTGCTTGTTTGAATTTACTATTGCGTCTCCTCGTAATCTTGATACTAATTTGGTAAAATAAGAAATTTCACATTATCTACGTCGAGACATCAAAGCATAATATGTTTCTAATCATGGGAAGACCTGTATTTATATCTTTTTTTTATGAGTCCAAATAAATTTCCATGCAATTTTTTAATACCACAGTGCTTGGCAAGAGATGTGATTGTCTCAACAAAGGATAATTGTTCCAATTCATTATCTAGTTTGCAAAAATTGCCAAACTCGTAACCACATTGAGACATCACGCAACTTGAGAATTAATGGTAGCACGCAATCACACAATGACAAGTAGAAAAATGAGCAATGAAGCTCCGTTGGAAATTTAATTTACTGGATGACAGCGCGAGTCTTTAATATATCCACACATTGTTATATTTTAGTTCTGCTCGAATATTGAAGAAATGTTCGACACTTACCATATAACATTGTCTACAGAAAGACAAAGTAGTACTACTAGTACAATGCAACAGAATCTGATATTCATCTGTGAAAAATCAATCAGATAATATAGTTATTCTTAGCGAATGCTATCCTATTTTGCATAGACAACTTTATTAAGCCTTGACTTTGGACAGCGTTTACTAAAAATACGAAAAAACCTAAGTGATACAACCTTGCTTTTCTTAAAAGTAACTTTCGGCGTTTTGGTATTGGCATACCGTATAGTTCGGTGATGGGGCCTCGTATTCAGGCAATCAATAATTTTAAAAAATGTGATGTCATACTTTGTATTGTACTCAAACGTCCTGTGTGTATAATACAGAATTGCCAATATAAACAAAAAAACACTAATGTAAATTAAATAAGGTATGTTAAAAATTTTAAGAACTTTATAAAGCGAACAATTTGCGTCATTACTTTTCTAAGGTGGAACTTTAGTAGAGAACGCACACCGTGCTATGATTACTAGTAGCTTAATTATAAATACAATGTGGGAAGCTAAGAGATCTAAGATAGAGTCATAGTGCCAAATATTCGACATCATAATGCGCGTGTCAAAGTATTGTCACAGCTCCCTTTCTTATGGTACAGTTGAGCATACATATGCATATGCAATTCCTGTCTCGCCTCATTCTTTTAACTTTTATTTCATCGTTGGCTGTATTACCATTCTTATACTTCTAACGCTATCGCCACGTATCATCTTTTTTTCCCTGAAATTTATAAAGAATTTATCCTGGATTGGCATTTTTTCTTTTTCGAAATAATCCTAAATGCGTAGTTCACGCCAACCGTTTGTTTGCGTGTCCGGGTGACGAATGGCCGTTGCATACTTTCTGTGAATTTTTTTATTTTTCAACACCTTATCTTATCTATTCGGTATTTGCTGACGACATAATTGATATTAACAAATAACATAATGACATTCTAAAATCTCAAAACAGCGCCGACAGTTTGGATGTCTCAAGGCTATAGTTCTGGTTTATTACCTAGATCGCTTTCTGAATTAAAATATCATCGACTAAATCGCGAAAAAAGAATTAAAATTGGAGGTTGGGTATAATCGTATTGAGCTTCGATTCGTTGTAAAAAAACTATTTTTTAATTAGAGATTGGATTGGATATTATACATACTGTACAATTATATTTGGAATTACTAATAGAAGAATTGAGATACATTTTCCACCTTTCCTTCAAATATTAAATCCATTTTTTATCTTATAAAAATTGATGAAAATATGGATGTGTACGTGTTGATATCGTTTATGAAACATTGCTTGATAATCGTAATAGATTGAATTCGAACGCTCCAATTAAAACGCCATATACGAACGTTACATACAGTTCTTGATGATAAACAGTCACTGTGGGCATAACAACCCACCATAATTATAGCGATCCAGAAATTAAATTTATGGAATTTTGGCTCCGAACAATAAGGAAAAGTGAAATTCTGTTTTTAATGAACTTGTTTAAAAAGCAACAAACTTTCTTGGGAAATAAATGCCCATTATCCATCGACCGCATAGTTTTTCATTAAAACGTTTTATTCTTATCTGGAATATTATTTCCCTCTCTCAGCGTAATATTTCATAAAATTTAAAATCACCTTCGCTATGACTCATCCGTGTAGGTCAATACCTAACTAAGAATGCAAATCGCGTGACTAACCAGCATTATTTTAGTTTTAAGTCTGCCCCAAGGCAACGGAAGAACCCACCGCAAAATAATGATCGATCACCCAATACTGTAAGTTACTTTGCCGAAATTTGAAGTAAATAAACGGCAGATGTAATTTTAGATGAGAATTTTATTGAAAGACCATTAACTATCTAATTTAGTGAATAAACTATTTTAAAAAAAATTACATATGAGATCAAAATGCAAAAATGCAAAATTCAATTTCCTGACATAAAAAGATTTTAAGTTTTACGATAATGAGATAAGCATGTCACTATCTGAACAGTCTTGAATTTCATAATATTTTATTCGCAAGATTGCAGCATAATTATATTTTAAAAAATTTCTTCACAATAATATCATGACAAATGCCCGTTTTACACTGTGAAGTATGACATAAAAGATGAATTTGCTGCTGGATTGGTTGATTGTACACAACAAATTTCGATTTTTTTACTTGGCTGATATTTGATTTTTCAATCATCGCATAATGTAAATTCTTATGTCGACGTTGCGCCTTCTTGTCTAACGACCGCACTACGTTGCATTAGTTCATGAGCAAAGAATGGATAATCTTAAAAACAAGCGTTTTTAATAGATAAAATATAAATCTTATATAATATTTTTTTCTTGTTCAGTCATATGTATGTCAGAGAATCTGCCCAATGTTATTCTAGGTATTCAAAAGATTTAATCAGGTTCAATTTTGGGTGGTTAACAGTTAAATGCATGTATACATTTTAATCTATATATAGATATTTCATTCAAATCACACCTATCACATCGAAAAATTTCAATGCTAATGTGCATACAGATATGTATGAAGCGCAATTGAGACTAAACCCTCGCAGCGCGTTTAGAAAAGCCTACTTGGGAGAAAACGTTCGAGCCATTCGCGTAAATGTAGTTTTGAGTAAACTGACTTTTCAACGAATGTCTTAAAACCTTTCGAGATACTTTATTCTGTGAGAACGGACTTCATATTTGAATTTTATCAGTACTATTGGTACATTGCGGGTAAGTATATGTCACAAAGACTTACTGACGCGGTGTTTTTTACATCTTGAATGGCTAATCAGGGAACCGGTATCGGTGCGTGGATAGCATGTCCGCTCTTCTTTCATTGGATGGAAAAAAAAATAGACCGTTCGATCGTTTTGAGAAATTTTTTTTTTTAATGTTTTTCTTGTTGTCGTTGGAGCAAAAACCACAATTACATTTTACTACTAGACCAGCCGATTTCCAATTTTGTTGCAATAGAGATCAGAGCGTCTCAGACTCGCGGGGTACCACTCCTATATTTTAGATTTTCTCTGATCTTTTTTGACCCTCCGGTCTTACTTTTTAAATTCTTTTGACACAAAGTGAACCTATATATAGTTTTGTTGAATTGTTGTCGTTGAGAAAAAATCGCTCTTGCAACTAATGGACCTTTCGATTTTAATTTTTCAGTAGTCATAGATATAGCTGATTCGCAAGACGGCTGCTGTTTTACTTTAATCAAAAGGGAACATATTTCATTTTATCGTGATTATTTCCACCTATCTTTCAACATACCGAACTTGGCGATTCAAGGCGTTTTGGTGAGGATGTTGCAATTTGGATTTGGTGCTTTCAAATTATCCTATACCGGACGTCAGCGTATGTCGCATGGATTAGATGCTGGTCAAAATATTCGAATATCGAACAGTGAATCGAATATTCGTATCCGTATGGCTTTATGTAAAATGATATTCAAATATCTGATAAATGATGACCTGCACTTTAATATGTCACGAACCTCGCGCGTAATAGAAAAATACGAAATCTATAATGATAGTATCGTTCACCTAAATTAAAGTTGGGGGTAACAAACTATGATAAGAACAATCAAGTCAACATTAAATGTAAGAATCAGAATAAGTTTGCTTGGGCATTTTGGTTGTGAACTCACTCCTTTAGTTATATTTAACGTTCGTCGCCGATATTCACGATGAACTATTACGTTTTTTTGACGGAACAGGTTTAGCAAGTAATAAAAAAGAGAAACTTCGATAAACTACGACAAAATTTTGGAGAGAATCTCATTCTGTACGATACAAAAGGGCAAACAGCAAATTATGTTCAGTTATGCATTTAATTTATAATTCCTGGTCACAGTCTCAATAACGCAGTCTTTAAGGCCTAAAGTTTGTATTCTTAAAATTAAACAGATTGAAGTATACAGTTGTCACGGCTATTTTAATACAAACATAAAACAAATCAGAACAAATTACTAACAATGAATTATTAATCGTAATAAATTCAGCTCTAGTGAAGCCTACTCAAATTTAGGAACACAACATGAATATATACTTTTGCATTCAAACAAAAACATGGAACCCACACAAAAGTATAACGCAATTATCAAATTTAATTATTCAGCTAGTCGAATTTATTATTGAATAGCTTGTAGCCCTTATATCAGAAAGAGTTGCAAATTATACCATACCCAATTTGTGTGCTATTCCAGGCTTTCAATATCACAAGTTAAACTTGACACCATTTGTCAATAACATGAAATCCAATCAAATCAATCACAAAGGAAATCTAATGATTCTGATAATTTGCCTAAACCAGGCCTATATGGAGACATCGACCTAAAGTGGCTTCGCTGTCTTATTTTCTGAAGATCTTCATCCTATTGAGACACGTTTCAGTAAGCCGTTTAGTCGTTGTGGTATATGTGATATTTTGCCAAAATTTTACGGCACAAAAACTCCTCTTATATGAAACTTTATTCCAATGTTCTCAAATTCTGATCACGTTATTTTAAATTAGAACTTTTTTGTGGAATGTTATTACCTCGAGGTAATGGTCCAACATTAATTTTTCTTGGAATCTCGCTAGCTTCTAAAATTTCAGTAGTGATCTGCGGAGGTGTGTGTGAGTGTACGTTCAGAAATTATTATAGAAACAGCCAAGCGACATGGGGTTCCTGTCTTGGGGCGATTATCTTGCGACATCTGCTGTACAATATATGCAATGTAAGTTTAAGAAGATGGAATAAAAACCCCTAATCTGATGAACATGCTTCCATCAGTAAGTTATAAGTTCGAAAAAGAGAAGAGCAGTCAGAGAGCAGAGTATCTTAATGTGTTTTTATGACAAAAGTGTGTAAAAATTACTGACGATGGAAGTTGGAATTTATTCTTTCTATTCAAAAACACCTAATAAGATAGACTTATTGCTTTTTGTCAATTTCTAAACATTGGAAACAATTGCAGTAGTTTGTTCTCAAATTCCAGAAAGTCTTGAAATATATGTACAGGTATAAGTTTTTCGTTTTTCATTGGTAATTCACATTTAAATGTTCAAACATAAACGTCGGTAATCATGTTCCCATTAAACTTGTAATATTCGATTCAGGTTCAGGCAATAGAAATATCCCACTTACAGCAACGAATCGTTGCCAACGATGCAAACTATGGAGAGTACATGTATACTTCATTTGTATCGTCTATTGCCAGTAACGTTGAAGCTGCGACACCTTCGTACAACAAGGTATGGCGTTTTTAGCGGGTTCATTTCTAATCAGAACTATTAAGTACATTATAATTGATTGAAACGCCAGAGGTAACCACGAAAGCCTGTTATTTTAGAGGAATCGCGTATAATAATATGGTATTGCATACTTATTCTCTTGAAATCACACTTGGTATTAATGGACAGATGTGAATCAATGTTTACGACTATATAATTGCCCAACTCAACGTCACTTAGTGTAAATATTCAATCTTGAGTTGAAACTAATTGAAAATGGGTATTTTGGGTTCCAGTCTAGGTATTATTATTGGTAGATAGATTTAATAAACGGGAATTTTAGTCTTAAAATATAAAGTAAAATCCGGCCCACTGAGGTGTTTCATTCGGCCGACTTGTGTCTGTAGAAATTACGACTCTAGTTTTTATAGATATATATAAATTTATCTCGAAGATTTCGATAAAAAAAACGAATCGTCGACTAAAATATTGACCGTAATTCTCCATGTATCACTGCACCTGAATATAATATGGCGAGGGAGCCACATATACCTCAAACTCATCTATCCTATTTATTTACATCCTTCTAAAACTCTAGCGTGTCTGCCAAAACTAGAGCGTGATATTGTTATAGCGTTTGGGCCTGCAAATTATGTTTTAATCGTGCGGCTGTGAATGTGCAGTCCTTACCTTCCGTCCGGTACATCGACTTCAGCACTCAATTTCAATTATTCTGTCTGTACTCACGTCACTCGCTAATCTCCTAACGTTATTTACTGCACCTCCTGCAGCAAATACCTATTGCTTTAAAACAGTGAAACGAGCAGGTAGGCGATCGACTGATAGATTTGCGTTTTGTGAGACGCAATGACTCTGACAATCCTATCAATCACCACTTCAAAATTTCAGACTGGCGCATCGCGCTAAGCATTGGTAATAGGCTCACCACCTCGCGGGATAATTATGTGCGAGGGGATTACTGGACTCCTCGACGCCGTAGGATGCTTCACGTAACCGCTCAAGTCCATGCATCTGAAACAAATGAAACTGGCTAAGTAATCCAATACCTGCCATGGACTGGTAACCAACCGAACGAGAGGCCGTGGTTTGCCATATAATTGTAATAATAAATATGTAAATCCTATCCTATCCGTAATTCCATTCGCAAACTACAGGAAAGGCGCTTCATTTAATCTCGCGGTACTGCACATCTTAAGGCATGTGTTTGAACGGTTTGAATTTATCAAATAACGTCATGATGAGCCCGATTGTTACATTGTCCTATTATATTTATAAACGTTATCCTATAGCTTTTGGGTTTCTTTTATTATAAACTTTCTCTGCGCAGTTTCCCTGATTTCCCAGCCCCTGCAACAAATCCATCCCTATGAGGAAGCAACGCAAAGTGGATTCCGAATGTCGTGTTTTGACACGGAATGGACAGAAAATTATTTTTTATAGACAATAGTCAATCCAGCTTTCTGTTTGATATGTAATCATCGTACCAATAATCATTGTGCAACTTGGTACACTGGCTGTTTGTTGTACCTCCGCTGTTACGCTAGTTATTTGTATATAAACTCTATTTTATTCACAGTTTCATATTGAGTTTTGAGCCTCCGCCCAGTAACCAGGTCGACCATCTGTAACCGGCCGACTCCGAGAAGTAATTGCCCATCCTGAATTACCTACACATACGAGTCAATGTGAATCAACAAAATATATTTATACACAACTTCCTAGGAATGATATTTTATATTTTGCAATATTATAGCTCGAAATTAAAGTCGCTGAGATGAGAATATATTTTTCTACTAGAACGCGGAATTTTGTTTATGCCAAGTATTGTGCAATTAACTCGCAAAAGAACTCTCATTCAATTTTGTTGTTCCTAGATTTCCTCAATAGGATTACAAACGTTTATGATTTAATTTCAGGGGAATGATATTTGCCACTGCCCTAGAAACACAATACCCCCCACTTCAAATTCATTTATATTGCGTCACAAACTTTGATTTATTTTAGACTGTTAAAAAAACTTTATTATATTATTTCATTCATAGACTCCCGTATCATACGAGTCACTCACTGCCCGCTATAGAATGCATCAAACTTACCTTAGCCTTATTTTTCTAAGGAACTCTTCATAACTTACTCACTTTTAATTCATCGCATTGTGTAATTATTACAGAGAGACTGGAATACTAGGAGGATATGCTTTTATCCTATTAGTTTTCCACTATTGTGTAGTACCAGATTTTTCCGAGTGAGTATTTGAAATATATGCATGTACCTATCTATGTACAATATATAAGTCTTGTCTCGTGCGAAAACTTTCGAAGCTTCAATGGGTCAACCTAGGATTATAACTATGATGTACAAACTCCTTGTGCAACTCCTTTTTGTAAAAGCTAAAATTTAAATTTATTTTGTTTCGTTTGTAACTACAGGTTTGACATCTTGTTCTACTATAGTTCAACCTTTCCAACCATTTCAAGTTCAGTAACAACTGTATCCTCAACTTCAAGTGGACTAAGTGTAGATGACAAATATATATGAGCATAACATAAATTGTGAACTGTACTCGCTTGAGAATTCGATTTTAAACAAATTTATTTATTACCGTATTTAAATCGCATGATTATTCTTTTCTCCTCATTGTTGTGAACTTCCTGTCTGTAGTAGTCTGATTTTGGGGAGACAAAACGTTGCAGAAGGACTCTGGAATTGCATAGCACTCGGTTGGTCGGAAACTTCCGCTCATTGAGTACATATGCAACAATACGATAATGCTTTCCAATAGAATATTTCTAAATTTTTGCGATTAGTTAGATTTTTTCCGAAATAAATATTACTCTTATTGGGTTGGTTTGTACTTTTTTGTTTCAATTGATGAACGTTTGTGTGACGAATGAACCCTTTCAAACATTGCTATACAACCAATTTACCTTCGTATACGAAAATTTAGCTGTGGATTTTGTTCTAATTTGTTTGGTCCGATTCGTTCGTTGCTGTTGCCTGGCAATCACATCATTAAATACTCCAAATTATAATCACAGTTGCAACTAAAACTACAACTGATAAAAAATCAATACGTAAATAATAACTAAGGCATAACTTTCAGTAATATGCAATTAATTAATCTTATTGTAGAATATTTTTCCAATAACAGTTGGTCACCACATTCGCAGTACCAAGCTTTTTTTTTATATCTAGTTGAGCTTAGATACAAATTGGTACTCATGTAAAATGGTAAAGGGGAGATGCGATATTAAAACGTCACATGATGGAGCAAATAGTATGATTATCCACCCCTTGATATCATTCCAGTGGGTACTGCTGTTTTTATTGCAGATGATACCGATATTTTTTGAAATGCTTCTTCATTTTTCGCGATCTTATGTTAAGATTTACTGGCATCCACGATTTAAGAATGGCAAATGATGGGTAATATTAAATCAGTTGAAAACTACCAAGTAATATTACCAAACTTACTTGAATGAATGTGACACTGTGGCGACATATTGTGGCATAGTAAAAAGAGCAGAAACTATTATTCTTCAAGAACAACAAACACATTCTATTGGATGTGTTCTATCTCTGATGAATGTCATCAGAAGCTGGGCAGAAATCCTGCAGGTGCAAAACAAGCATGTCAAATTGGATACCTAAAGAAAAGAGCAGGACAAGTGTGGTAAATGCAAGTCAAACGTGGAACGAGCTGAGCAGGTGTCAGGATGTAAGACAACGTCAAATGACAGCACAATTGTGAGTAAAGCCGGTCATGTGTTAGACAAGCAGAACAAGTGTGGAACAAGTAGTACGAGTGTGATACAACCAAGACAGCTTTGAAATAAGCCGAACAAGTAGAAGACAAAAAAGACCAGTTTGAATGAGTCATGGCAAATGTGAAGAAAAACAGAACAAGTTTGGGACTAGCAATCCAAGTGTGGCAAAAGCAAGATAAATAGGAGAGAGGCACGACAAGTATGATTCCATCAGAACAAGTGTGAGAAAAGCAAGACAACTGTGAGACAAGCGAGACACGTTTAATTCAATCAGGGTGAGTGCGGAAAAAGCAAGACAAGTCTGAGACGAGCAGGACAAGTTTCAAAATAAGCAGGACGAGTGTTGATCAAGCAACACAATTTAGCAACTCATTTGTGTAATAAGCAGTGCAAAATCTGTGACAAGCAAAACAAGTGAGGATCAAGCTGGACTAATTGGAAACAAGCTTGACAATCATGACAAGTGTGGGAAAACAGGACACATTTGAGACAAACAAGACAAATGTGGGACAAGCAGGACATGTACGAATTTGAAATAAGCCGGACGAATTGAGGACAACCTATACAAGTATTATATAATCAAGTCAAATGTGGCATAAATAGAGCAAGTTGGAGTTATGCAAAATAAGTTTGAATATATCAGTAAAAGTATGAGAAACGCATGAAAGTGTGGGGCAACCAGGACATGTGTGGGACAAGTAGGACAATTGTGAAACAAGCAGAAAAAGTTTGAATTTATCAGGACGACTCTGGGACAATCATAGCGAGAGTGAGACATGCAATTCAATCAGTATGGCTGTGGGACAATTGGGATAATCATTGGGAACAGCGGGACAAGTATGAAAGGTTTGAAATAAACCGGATAGGTATACGAGTGTGATAGAAGTGGGATAAGTTTGAAATTGGAAAGACAAACGTGAGACAAGCAGAGCAAGTGGGAGACAAAAAAGACAAGTGCGAGACCAGTATGTTACACGCTGGACAAGTTTGAGACAAGCAAGAAATGTTCGATTCGATCAGGACGACTGTGGGACAAGTATGAAACAGGCAGGACAATTGTATGTCAATCATGACAAGTGTGGGGAAAGTTGGTCAGGACGGACATACGCGTCAAGTGTGTTAAAGCAGGACAAGTATGAGACAAACATAAGAATAGCAGGATACGTGAGGTACAAGTAACACAAATGTGGTAAAAGAAAGACAAATACAAGATATGAAGAGCAGGTTCTATACAAGAAAGAAAAGTTTGATTCAATAAGGACCAGTGTGGAACCAGCCAGGCAAGTGTGAGACAAGCAGAACTTGCAGGGAAAAAGTGTGAAACAAACAGGGCAACTGTGAGACAAGGACGTCAAGTGTGATAAAAGCAGGATAAATGTGGGACTTGTGTGATATAAGCAGGAAAGGTCTTAAATAAGACCGGCTAGTTTGGGAAGAGCAATACAAGAAGGACGAATGTGAGACAAGAAGGACAAGTGGGAAACAAGTAAGCGGACAAGTTTGCAGTAAGCTGAACAAGTATGACACAAGCAATACAAAAGTGGTAGAAAACAAGTGAAATGTGAGACAAGCAAGATAAGTTTGATAAATCAGGAAAATTGTGAAAAAGGCTGGATAAGTTTGGGACAAGCATGCGATAAGCAGGATAAGTGAGGACAATCAATGAAAGGTTGGTAAAGGCACGAAAATTGTGAGACACGAAGTGCAGGTCTTAGACAAGAAGAAAAATTTTGATTCAAGGAATACCATCGTGGATCAAGCAAAATAAGTGAAAAAAAGCATAACAAGTATGAAACAAGCGGGGCAAGTGTGGAACAAGTAGGTCCACTGTGATGCAAGCAGGACAGGTTTGAAAGAAGCAGGACAAGTTTGGGACAATATAAACCAAGATAAATATGGGAAAAGAAGAGCAAGTATGAAACAAGCACGACAAATATGATTCAATCAGAAAAAGTGTGAGAAAAGCAAGAGCACCCATATTTGAGATAAACAAGACAAGTAGGACATTTGTGATTCAAGCAAGATAGATTCGAAATAATCCGAACGAATTGGGGGTGAGAGGGACAAGCTATACACGTATGATAAAATCAAGTCAAATGTGGGATAAGCAGAGCAAGTGTGAGTCAAGGGAGACGAGTTTGAATATATTGGTACAAGTGTGAGAAAATCAGGAAAAGTGTGGGGCAACCAGGACATGTGTGGGACAAGTAGAACAACTGTGACAGTTTGATTTAAACAGGACAAGTGTGATACGAGCAGAAAAGGTTTGAATCACTCAGTATGGCTGTGAGACAGGTACGGAACTATCAGGATAATCATTGGGAACAGCAGGACAAGTATGGGACAAGCACGACAAATATGATTCAATCAGAAAAAGTGTGAGAAAAGCAAGACAAGTGTGAGACAAGCAAGACACGTTTGATTCAATCAGGACAAGAGTGGAAAAACCAAGGCAAATCGGTGACAAGCATAATAGTTCAAGCGGGACTAATTCGAAACAAGCTGAACTTGTGTGAGTCAATAATTACAAGTGCGGGAAAGCAAGACATATTTGAGATAAACAAGACAAACATGAGACAAGTAGGACATTTGTGATTCAAGCAAGATAGATTCGAAATAATCCTAACGAATTAGGGGTGGGAGGGACAAGCTATACACCTATGATAAAATCAAGTCAAATGTGGGATAAGCAGAGCAAGTGTGAGTCAAGGAAGACGAGTTTGAATATATTAGTACAAGTGTGAGAAACTCAGGAAAAGTGTGGGGCAACCAGGACATGTGTGGGACAAGTAGAACAACTGTGACAGTTTGATTTAAACAGGACAAGTGTGATACAAGCTGAAATGGTTTGAATCACTCCGTATGGCTGTGAGACAGGTATGGAACTATCAGGATAATCATTGGAACAGCAGGACAAGTATGGGACAAGCACGACAAATGTGAGTCCAGCAATGCAGGTTTGAAATAAACAGGATAGGAGTACGAGTGTGATACAAGTGGGATAAGTTTGAAATTAGCAAGACAAATGTGGGACAAGCAGACCAAGTGGAGACAAGAAAGGCAAGTGCGAAACCAGTGTGGAACATGCGGATACGTTTGACCAGCGTGTTAAAAGCTGGACAGGTTTGAAATGAACAGGACAAGTGTGATGCGAGCTGGAAATTTTTAATTCGATCAGGACGACTGTGGGACAAGTATCACAAATGTAGAACAATCATGATAATTGTGGGAAAATTTGGTAGGGACAAATAGGACAAGTGTGATAAAAGCAGAACAAGTATGAGACAAGCAAGACAATTGTGAAATAAACAGGACAAGTGTGGGACAATCAGGACAAGCATGAGATAAGCAGGATACGTGAGGTACAAGTAACACGAGTGGTAAGAGCAGGTTCTAGACAAGAAAGAAAAGTTTGATTCGATAAGGACCAGTGTTGAACCAGTCAGGCAAGTGGAGAAAAACTGAAGGTCTGGTCTGAAATAGGACCGGCTAGTTTGGGACGAGCAATACAAGAAGGACAAATGTGAGACAAGCAGGGAAAGTGAGGGACAAGCAGGACAAGTGTGAAACAAGAAGGCGGACAAGTATGACCCAAGCAATACAAAAGTGGTAGAAAACAAGTGAAACGTTTGACAAGAAGAGTAAGTGTGTTACAAGCTGGACAGGTTTGAAATGAGCAGGACAAGTGTGAGACAAGCAAGACAATTGTGATGCGGGCAGGAAATGTTTGATTCGTTCAAGAGGACTGTGGGACAATCATGATAATAGTGGGAAAAGTTGGTGGGGACAAACTGGAAGAGTGTGATAAAGGCAGAACAAGTATGAGCCAAACAAGACAAATGGGGGACAAGTGTGATAAAAACATGACAAGAGTGGGACAATCAGGACAAACCTAAAATATGCAGGATACGTGAGGTACAGGTGTGATAAGAGCAAGACAAATGTGAGATATATGAATTGCAGATTCTAGACAAGAAATAAAAGTTTGATTCAATGAGGACCAGTGTGTAGCCAGTCATGCAAGTGTGAGACAACCAAGACAAGTGAAAAAAAGAACATGTTTGAAACAAGCAGGGCAGTTGTGGGACATTCACGTCAAGTGTGATAAAAGCAGGACGAGTGCGACAAAAGCCGGGAGAGTGTGGGACTTGTGTGATATAAGCAGGACGGTTCTGAAATAAGACCGGCTAGCTTGGGATAAACAATACAAGAAGGACAAATGTGGGACAATCAGAGAAAGTGTCGGATAGACAGGACCAGTGTGATAAAAGGAGGCGGATCGGCTCGAAATAAGCTGGAAAAGTATGAGATAAGCAATACAAAAGTGGTCGAAAACAAGTGAAATATGGGCAAGAACTGTAAGTGTGGGACAAGCAAGACAAGTTTGATAAATAAAGCGGGACAGGGGTGTGAGTCAAGCATGACAAGTTCGGAACTAACAGAACGAGTTTTTTACAAGCAGGACATGTTTGAAATAAGCAGGAAAAGTGTAAGACAAGCAGGGCAAATGTGGGACAAACAGGAGTGCAGGACTAGTTTGATACAAGCAGGAATGGTTTGAATAGAGTCGGTCGCGTTTGGGACAGGGACTAATATTGTGGTCAAAGCAAGTTAAATGTGAAAAGAGTAAGACAAGTTTGATCAAATCAGGAAAAATATGAGTAAAACAGGTCAAGTGTGGAACAAATAGGACGAGTGTTTTTTACAAGCAGGACAGGTTTAAAATGAGCAGGACAAGTGTGAGTCATGCAGGACAAATGTGGGTCAAGCGGGATAAGTTTCAGACATGGGAGGAAAAATGGGACAAAGGACAAGTGTGGGACACGCAGCACCATAAGGGGCAAACAGGGGAAAATGTAATGCTAACTGGACTAGTGTGAGAGAAGCAAGACAAGTGTAAGGTAAGTCGGACAAGTGTTGGATGAGCAGGAAAAGTGTGTGTTAAGCAGTACGAATGTGAAAAAGACGGAACAAGTGTAATACAAACAGCAGGGGCAGGTTTGATATAAGCACGAAAAGTATAAGACAAGCAATACAAACGTGGTAAATCCAAGACAAATATGGGACGAACAAAGCAATTTCGTGAATTGCAAGGCAACTATGATTTAATCAGGACAAGGGTGGGAAGAACAGGACAAATGTGAGACAAGCAGGACAAGAGAGAGATAAGCGGGACCGGTTTGAATAAGCCAGAGAAGGTGTGAGACAACCAAACCAAGTTTGATTCAATCATGACGACTGTGGAACAGACAAGTATAAGACATGCAAAACAAGTTTGCGACAAGCGGGATAAGTTTGATTCAATCAACATGACTGTGGGAAAAGCAGGCAAGTAAGAGATAAGCAGGACAAGTATGAGACATGTATTATAAGTGTGAGACAAGCTTAAAATTTTCAGGCAAATAGGACAAAAGTGGGAGTAAAAGGACAAGTATAGGATACGCAGCAAAACAATGAACAAACACGCAGAAACGGTTTAAATTAAGCCGGACGAGTTTGGGGCAAGCAATACAGTTGTGGTCTGATCAAGATAAATGTAGGACCAGAGCAAGTGTGGGAAAAGCAGGACAGATGTGAGTTAAGCAGGACAAGTGTTGGTTAAGTAGGACAAGTGTAAAGCAAGCATTACACATGTGAGAAAAGCAGAACACGTGTGATACAAAGGCAGGTTTGAAATCAGCAGAACAAGTGTGGGACAATCCTTACAAATTGGGGAAAAGCCGGACATTTATGGGACAAACAAGACAAGTGTGATAAAAGCATGACAAGTATGAGCAATCAGGACAATTGTGGAACAAGCAGGACCATTGTGGAACAAGTACAAGTGTGAAAAAGGCAGGACAAGTGTGATGCATGCAGGAAAGGTTTAAAATAGGCCGGACGAGTTTGGGGCAAGCAATACGATTGTGGTTTGACCAAGATAAATGTGGAACGATAAGAGCAAGTGTGAGACAAGTTCGATAAATCAGGACAATTGTGAAAAAAGCTGGACAAGCATGAGACAAGCAGAATAAGTACCAGGTGTTGAGTATTTATTACAATTTCTATCGGGAAGGCACATATATCGTAACATAGACTAACCGACTTCAGCGTGGCTTTTAAAAATCTTGTAATTGCTGAACCGAAAAATCTAATTATCAGAGTTGTCGTGATAGGGAATAGGTGGAAGGCTACCTATGGCTTGACCTTGTTTATTTTTGAATGACCTCGGAAATGCAGGTGGCTTAACGATGGCCTGGGCAGACCAAATTTACCCTATATTACCCATGCTTTCATTTTTACCCTACTATTCGTGGTAAAATCGACTTGCGCGCGCCGTAGTTTCATAGCAAAAATGTTATTAAGCTTGTGAGCATTATGATGATATATATGCCTACGAAAGAGCATCAGAAATAAAATCAGTGAAGTTATGAACACAGACAGATGCTTGCCCGGCCAGTCTACGTCTTGCATTGTTCTAAAAACCAAACGAAAATATCACAAAGGTGGTTTACTTATCTATTATTTCCACTATGGGAATTTCTTCTAAATGCACTTCTTTCACGAAGTTACGCATTGTCTGTCTCTACTTTTGGAAGTTGCGCCATAAATATAAAGAGCCGAAAAGAAAGTGCCGCTGTCGTGTGGGACCGAACTTTGATTGCACTCGATCTTGTCTGATCTCGGGAGTTAAGTAACGTCGGCCTCGGTTAGTACTTGCATGAGTGACCATCTGGGAACACGGAGTATTGTAGGTTTTTCTCATTTGCCAATTATAATAATGATTTTTTCTGATTATAATGGATATCCGATATCCTGCTTGTTTCACACTCGTCTTGCTTGTCCCACATTTGTCATGCTTGTTTAACACTTGTTCTGCTAATCTCACTTTTTGTTTAGAATAATAGATTAGGATCTCTTTTGCAGATTTTCGGATAATGAGATAATAATAGAGTAGGGCAGATGGGGGCGCTCGCTCTCTGTTGTTAAGGGTGAAGTTCTTGGATCAGCAGAAGGCGAAATACTGCAGAAGCATTTGCCATTTTGGTATCTAGGACCAAAACTCAGAGGATCGAAGATACCACATACCGACCTAGCCCTGGCTGTTAACGAGGGGAACTAGCAATTAACGACCTTCTTTACAGAGTAACTGTTGGGTTCTGAGAAAAGTATAGTTTTAAAGATGAATCTAAAAGAAATTGATGGAAATGTGCAACCACAAGTGGGGATTGTGGCTTAATGTTTCCGAATACACCTGAACATGCTTTGGACTAGATTCGAACAGTTTCACAAATTAGAAAAGGGGGGTTACAATCATTGCTATTTATTATGATGAATGATCATGCTACGCCATGTCAAAGGCATTGAGATGCGAAGGAATTCAAATTCACACGTACGGTCGGTTTTGTAGCCGCATTATGCCCGTCTTTTTTTTTTGAAATTGTGTTAACCTGATTGTTTCTTTTGCCTGAAAAGTCAATCATACATAATAACAATATCAAACCTTGAATAAATTTTAAATATGTTTCAGCAAGACTACACATGCCACTGTGTTCAATGTATTTATAAATTCATGTAACGTAACATTCTATACTGTATATTGAATCCTGTACATCCTCACACGATAACACCTTATTTAATTGTTCTATGAATATCAAGGAAAAATAGCTTTTAAAGTCCTTTAATAACCGTCGGGGGAGCTTTCTCGTCTATCATCACATTTTGCAGCTATAGTTCCGTCGTCCAATCTTGCAATAGTCTGAACAGACGTAAGAAAATCTTGTTCGACATCAACTTCATGTCCGAGATCTTTCAGACCTCGCATAATTTCCTGGTACAGTAGAAATAAAATCATTACAATTCCTTCGTCAATGTTTTGCATCAAATGATGTGATACACAATGTATTTGCTGCTGTGGCTTTACTTAGCTTGTATCATATGTTTTTGGTCGTTTCGCTAAGGCCAATTTCATCACTGTGAAGGTTTCCACTTGACAATAAAATACCCGTGCTAAATATTTTTAGGTTTTGCGAGTTTTTTTTAATCAAACTGTACCCCATGCTTGTTTAGCTGAAATTTCTCAAATCTCGTGTTAAACAATATCTACATAAAAACTCTAAGACGGGCTGGCTTTTGCTTTTAAGTTAACATGCAGTTAGATGATGTCATGCTACTAAAACAAAACTAAACTAAACTAAAAGATAAAAATTATTATGTGCAAAACAATCAAATTAGCCATGAAGCATATTCCATTCAAGTCGATTGAAATCTTTTTCATCGAGAATGAGCGTATTATATGATACACTTTACCTCTTTCGTCCCTTCCTGCACGTACAATATATTTGGCTCCCACGCATGGTGTAATCTTTTGGATCTGACAGCTTCGTCAATATTTTTTCCAAACCAAAAGTGCTGCATAATAGTCTAAATACAAAAGTGAATAATGGGTGATATTAATGCAAATACTTCTTACTACATAATAATTGTGATGTTAATACGAAATATGAATAGCTGCATTCATTAATTGATGATTAAATAAATCGCAACCATATTTCATGCCATACCATTATAATATTTTAAGAGTGACAAGATTTTCAAAAGAGAGCTATATGTTGCAGTTTACTTGTGTCGTAGCAGAATTATACTCTGATCCGGTGTGAAATCAAATTTGTTACTCCCGTAGTATGTGTACCAGGTTAGGGTTAGGCTATAATTTTATTCCGATTTTCCTTATTTTAGTTTTAGTACAAGTTCGGGGACTGTTTTTGTCAGCCAAGTGAATAAAAGCCCATAGGCTTCCGTCCCTGTACACAACTTAGTGTAAAGTATGCGAACAAAATTAATTACCGCCATATTGATACACTTACTTCTGGATCGCCCTAAATATTTTTCAGCAACATGAAATATTTATTGTAAAAGGTTTTCCCTATATTTCATAACGAAAAATGTGATGAAATAGCCAACCATTGCAATGGAATTTATAATTCGAGAGCTCCCTGCACCTCCCGTTATCATTTTCACTTTTGTACCGTCTGACGATTTTTTCAATATTATCGCCGGAGTAGTTGAAGAAAGTGCTCGTTTCCCTGGTTCAATTGTGTTGTTCGAATTTTCTCGAGCTGCAATAAAAGTATGGGAGCCAAATTGACATTTATTTTTCAAATAAATATTTTCGATTCATGTAATACTTTTATGCAATCTGTATTTAGCTCATATTTTTATACTTACTATCTATTGTAAACGCACAGTTTTGATTATTAAATAAAATTCCAGTCCTTTGTCCTAGAATATTGCTTCCAAAGCTAAATAGAAAAAGTGAATATTGTATTACAATAAAATACTATTCGAATAGAATTGATACGAAATAGAGCAGTGCTCGTGATATTTTCACATTTGTGGTTATACCTCGATAATGAGACCTGATGTTCAATAACATTGGGATGTTTACTAACTTTCACAGAACAATTCATTTGCGTAGCCAATTAGTTGAATTGAAACATAAAACTCACAGTCAAATACAAGTTAATGATGTGTTTTTATTAGTATTAATCATAAACTTCTCAGTAACGGCACTTATGTAGTTCTTGACAAACCACCAATCCAAATCGTTGCATACAGCACAACAAGCACCAAATGATCAAATGATATATTATACTCACGCATATGTTATAGAGCTCGTCATCGAAACCGCACTTCCATCTTCTCCAATAACATTCAAATGTGCCGTCCCTGGCTTATCGGGAACGGTGGCAAATGAACTATCTTGATAATATTCTTTAGGGTGTGTTTGAAAATCGTCTATTTTCTCTCTCACAGTTTTGCAATATTTGTCCGACATCATTTTGTTAACAATCTAGAGTCAATGCATATCAACCTTTTATATACAGCATTGAATGCTATGACGCTTAACCATGTATATAAAAATTCTATCTGAGAGCAGAAAATCGAGGGAAAGGTTTTGAAGGTTAAGAACTTGGATGGATAAGTATGGATATATTCCCCCAATCGCGATTTGTCTGACATCCTCCGAGGTCTATTGAGCTACCATATCATATAGTCAAATTTAATAATATCAAATCTATGGTTTATATTATGCAACTTCGAAGTGCAATTTCTTATGCAATTCCAACCTGTGTGCAGCTTGAATAAAAGGCAAACAACAATACATTCGCTACCCATGCCTCATATCAGTGGTCACTTAGGAGGTATTAGAGCTAAGCAACAGGAAGGAGACCGTACAAGATTAATTTTGAGAATTATGCTTAACCGGAACATTTAATTTGACTTTGAAATCACCTCGTTGACTTCTTTATGGAAATTCGGATCACCCAACTTTACTCTTTTGCAAAACGCAAACTTCATGGCTTCAACAATCCGATGATAAGTCAAAATCTCGTTATTCTTCAAGTCGTCCACGTCGAAATTATAACCTTTTGATAAGATAACTCAAATAACCATCAACGACCAGCTTTGGTTGACAAATATAGGGGGCATACAATTGCACATCGAAAAATGGCTGCATGAAAGCATAACATGAAAAACGAAACGTTTCCAGCTATTGATCAAATGAGTACACAATCAAAAAACGTCAATTCTCTGGGTCATTGGCTTTGGAACAAGCTAAAAAAAATGCATTTTGCAGCATAATACACTTCTTGTTCGCCCTATGCCATCAGTGAAAGTGACTTAATCACCGATTATGTTGATTTGCGATGAGTTACCTACTTGTGGAATAAATGTTATTTACGATAGGCACGTAAAGATCATGAAGTATTGAATAAAAAAAAATTCATTTTTGACACGATTGGAAATTGTAGAATATTTTAATTATTCCTCACCTTCAAGAATCTTCAATATAAAAGCAAGTACAGGTCCCCCGCCGTGAGCGCCTGTTGTCACTAGAGCAAAGTCATCAAATTTGATTTTGAGAGAACGTTCAATTAAGACTCTAAACACATATCAGTTTACAGTTAAAATATAATATAATGAATATTCAGCGAGTATTTGTGGTAAATAAACTGGTTGATTTAGTTGAATAATTCATATTCGAATAGCACATCAATAAGTTAAAGTTCCTGTAGGAGTAAAGTTGAAACAATAGCAAGCTGCGAGGTTTGCTAAAAACAAATGCAAAGTGAGTTAAATGAGAGTGGATATGTTGCTTGTCGCAACTGTACTGAATTTCTCATAAGCTGTTAGCCTACAGGCCAGATCATATCATCGTCAGTTGGGTTGTATTTTCACGTGAAATTCTGGTTGGAAGTAAACAACAAAGAATATACGATTTCGTATAGTAGTATAAATAAACGAGGTCATATAGCAACGAACCCCCATATTTCGATGTTATTTCCCCAAATTAATTAATGCCTAAACATGGCTACATCGAAACATTGCAATACTTGTATTCCTCTAAATCTTTGGAGGTGATAGTTGACGGAAATCCAAATCCGTCGCGTATATCTTCCAGTATGGAATCTGTCAGTGATCCTTTATAGAATGCATTCGCTCCTTCTTTAGCTATAACTCGCAAAGTCTTTGCCAACTTCTCATTTTTAATAATATCACCAGCTTGCTTGAAAGTGCCATTTGGCCAAGAAAGAAAGATTCTGTGAAACAAAATGTGGAAGTAGAATGAAATAAATGTATGTTTTCGACACGACAGATAATGGTAGGAATTTCATATGTCGTTGTATTTGCTAGCCGTGAACTGTAGTTCGCTCTGTACTGTTCCCGTATCACATATAGTTAAGCACATCTGGCAAAATATTGTTATCGTCTATGCCTAATTAGTAAGTCCAATCCGTAACCGTAAACTTAAAGTAGTAGAACAATATAGTTCACCTTAGATCTTCATTTTTATTCGTATTTCTCATCATTCTTGTCAACCATTTACCACATGACTTAGTCATTTCGAAACCAGTTTCTGCTGCGTGGATAGCGGGTTCAAACAATCGTGACCATGGAAGTTTTCCAAATCGCTGATGTGCCTCCCAGTACCCCAGAACCTCACCAGGGGTGGCAATAGAGGTACCACCTATTTTCGTTAGAAATAAAGTAACAATCCTGTAGAAAATCATGGCTTTTTTAATGATGTTTTAGAATCACGAATTGCCGTTTGAATTGGTTCCATTACATTAATGATGTTTTAGAATTACGAATTGTCGTTTGAATTGGTTCCATTACATTTGAACCCACGTACACTTGAACCCACGACGATTGCACCTGCACATTATTGTACCTATGAAAATTTTTGTTGTTTTATGGATATTTAACCCATACTAACCCTAACCCATGGGTTTAGCACCTGCATATAGATTGAACCCGCGAATATACACATGGGTTCAATTGTACGTGGGTTCAAATGTACGGTCACCGTTTGAATTGACCTCCGAGGTACACTGAATCCGCAGATTCTGCAGAAAAAATATTTCTACTTTGACGCTGACATGAAAATTCTACAGTAATTTCAAGTGGCTTCGTGTTGACAAGTTTTGCCTCCATTCCAAAGTGGTGTTAACCACAGATTGAGAATTTGTTTAAAAGCCACGATATAAGGTGATATAAGGGTATAGAAATATCCCTCCAATAACAAAGTCGTTAAGTAGGAAATCCCGTAAGTAACCAAGGCACAATCCGACGAGGCATATAAGAGGCAAATAAATGAAACGTCACGCACAAATACTCGATTATAGGATACAAACAGGCCTATTATATAGTGAGTAGCAATAAAATATACCAAAGATTCGGTCAAGAAACAAATTATCGAAATATTGTAACCCAGTATATGTTTTAAAATGCTTACCTAATGTTCTAGCAAACCGTCTGGACTCTGTATCCTTAAAACTGTCAAAGCTTGCTTGCGAAGGAGCGGTTGCTTTTGCATCAATGAAATAATCTTTTCCTGTCGTTGCATCATAATAAATCATGAAGAATCCACCACCTATGCCGGCGCTAGAACAAAGTATTGATATTAATGCAGTGAGTGTGAATTGTATTCATCGCTGTGTTAAATTATAAGCGTAACACGCAACAATGGCTTGCTACACAATATCTACAATCTGGTCATATCATTTACAATTTTACATACAATACCAGAGAAGGTGATCCAACAAGCAAACCAGCTAGAGTTGATATGCAGCGCTATATAGAAGCATGTTACTAATTGATGTTTGAGATTTCGGGCTAACTGGTTAGTTCAATTGGAAACATCTTTTGTGATTGGCGAATAAAATGAAATGGGATTTCCACAATATAGAAGCAGAATTATCATGTCTACAATGATTGATTACAACTGCTGACGTGGTTGTGACAAGTAAATTAGTAGCAATAAAATATTAACGAGAATATCGGTCAGAGACCGAAGACTTATCGATCGAAAGTTAGGGAATCCCTCAAAACAGAAACTGCGGTTTCGATTCATGCGTTCTTACTCCATAGTGACACCGTGTGTCTGTGTCCCATCATTAATTAATTAATAACTCGCTAATTATACGACATAATTTATCCAAAATCAATAGGCTTCTGATCCGATATATGATGAATGCACATGCAAAATTTGATTCAACCTCGCTTGCGTGTATCTGACAGACAGACAAACAAACAGACGAATACCTATCAACATACTTACCACCGATCTTAAGATCGATAAGTAATAAGTCAGGTAAAATGATTCTATTTTTTTGCGCCGGCCGTTTGAATAAGTTAAATATACCCGTTCCATGGCATTTATTTATGGTGTTCCTATACATACTAAGATTACCTTTGGAACGAAACGACTCCCAATGTTAGCATAGACGCAATAGCAGCGTCAACAACTGATCCTCCCTCCAGCAAAATATTTTTTCCGACCGTGCATGATAGAGGATTATTGCAAACTACAGCAGCTGATTTGAATTCTTTATACGTGCTTGCGGTTCTCATCTTACTTGGCACACAGTTAAATATACATGGAACATTCATTTAATTTCTGTAAAAACAACTTCAAGCCAGTTAGCTTGCTCAATAGTTATCAACGTAATCGATGCCAGTATAATAAGATTTTGCATTAGGGAAACTGTAGAAGGCCCTACCCGTTCAAGATATAAAAATCGAAACTCT
This sequence comes from Styela clava, assembly GCF_964204865.1. NCBI lineage: Eukaryota > Metazoa > Chordata > Ascidiacea > Stolidobranchia > Styelidae > Styela > Styela clava. The sequence goes on from NC_135257.1 coordinate 1,496,322, forward strand.
TCTGCACCAAGTTAAAATAAGGTAGTTCTTCACACTTTACTGTAGAAGTGCAAAATAAAATGCCTTGAGCAATAAAAGTCTGAGGGTGACAACATTACAGTTCCAACTTCCATTTCAAATCATTCACTGACTCCGTTCCAGACAGCATTTCCTGAATTTTTACGTTACGTCTGCCTGTCACGAATATTGTAATTCGGCTGCTTGCGTCGCTCCCGGGTACGAGGTTTACCACATCATCAAGCGTCGTCGTTCCTTTCCGATGTGATAAATAAGCAGATCCTGCGATAATAATATATTCTGAGTTAATGCTGAGCGAACAGTATGATTATATTGTTGACACATTTTAAGCAATAGAAGTATTTCCATCCGGCATTGCATCATCTCATTTTCGTTTAGCATTATCAATATTGAATCGGCAATAAGAAGCAGATTGCATATTTTGAAACTGAACTTCGGACATGCATATTTTCACGTTTATTTTCGTGGAATATCTACAGACAAAACGTATTTGTAGAGGCTTTTTGGCGCTTCAAATTGAAAATCGCCCTAATTAACAATTACAAAATGGAGGTAGGCCTATATAATATACGTGTCCATTTTTCCTCAGTTTGTCTAACAGTATTGACAGCAGAATGCACAGGCATACAGGAACTTTAAGTCGGAGAAAAAGTATTCATGTCGGGGTGTCATTAGTATTTGTTTATCGTAAACAACCATGATAACCAGTGTTCCCTCTAAGGTGTGCGCGTGTGCGCGCGCACACAGCTTTCAGAGGCTGCGCACAGACGTATTTCGATGTAATGTAACAATGTTCTCGGTTGGGAGGTTGAGAAAGTTTGTTGTTGGCCCGCCCATTACCCGGTTAGAGTCATTTCCAAAAAAGTGCGCACAAACCAAAATTTCTGCGCACACATACTACAAAAAATTAGAGGGAACATTGATGATAACCCATATTAAGTTCGTTTCAAATCAATAATGTTACTGGGGAAACTTGTAGAAAAAAGTTACAGCTCTTACCAGCCTTTGGTACTAATATGGATTGATTTAAAATTTCAAGTATATACCAAGCTAAACGCAAATATATGAGTCCGTGATATTCAACTTGATTTTGGAGCGGAACACACCAATGAAACATTTCAGAGACTTGGAAACTTGGTTATATATTAACAATATACATTAACACATACTCTCAGATTTGAATGGCAACTTGCGGAACCCCTTTGCTGTACTGGTCAAAATCTAGGGTTGTGCGGAACCCCGGTTGAAAACCACTGATATTATTAATGTATATAATATCAGTGTATATATATAATGTATATTAAAGCATCTATCTTTCTGTAGGGTGCGTGGAAGTATTTCCCTATGACTCCGCGCGTGCAGATTGCACTTTTTTAGCTGTACGCTTCCAAGTCTCTAGTTAAAACGTGTGAAATCTTGGTTGTGTACTGTATTCTTCAATTATTTAAAACAGCGACGGTAAAACAATATAAAAATAGCGATAAACAGTAAAATAATTTAACTTGGTTTGAGAAAGAAGCTTGTTGTTGCAGTTGAGATGCGTGTTGCGAGAGAGCCCCCAGTCGAGTTTCAATCCAAAAAACGCCCCAAATTGAAACGCGTCACTCGGCCAATCAACGGTCGACGTGACCCGGACCTACGTGTTGCAAGGCAGCTCCTGATTATTAGAAGTCACAAATTCAGCAGTTACGAACAGTCAGTAGCGCCGGTCACTTTATAGTTGAAACAATGGCAAACAATATCGGTGGCGGCCTCTTGACTCTTCTCAGGCCGCTGGCAGCCTTACCTATTCTAAAAGCTGATGTGGCATTGAATACCTCAGTAGCATTAGTTTATCGTAAATGTATGAGCGACGAGCAAGTTCAAGAAATTTGTATTCGTTTGTAGTATTTCATTGATTAAACATTGAACTTTTCCCAATATTTGAAATAAAATTTATTAAATCCGTTAGCGACTGTTTGGCTGTTTTTTTGTTTCAAAACCCATTTTCAAATTCTAATTCAGATATATATATGTATCATTTACTGGTTTTCTATATAAAATCTCCTTGACAGTCTGCCATGCGTGTTTGATGTCACCGCTGTTATTAGTTAATTTCAATGAATAATGATTTTGCTTTGATTTTGGTAATATGTTATGCTATTTTTTGTAGTGTGCACCTTGCCTTGTACCATGTATTTTATATTTTTTTGCATTTCACTCTTGAGAAGATGTGATGGATATATTACCCTGTGTAATTCAAGGCTTTGATAGCGAATTTTTATTTTTTTTATGACATTAGGAGACCATAATATAAGTGCGTGTGTTAATTAGGTACATTGAAGTTTTCAGTTGGCAGTTCTGTCTATATGAAGCCATTGAGTACATATATGCATATTTCGATGTCGAGATTAGACATTTTCAGTTCCTTGCGAGTTTTGAATTTGCATTTAGGTGCACTAGTAAAAGTAAAGGAAGACATGACATGACAGACATGAAAAATGATCTGTATGTCATGTAATTTAAGATGACGAACAAAGATCAATCGCATCGGTGTAAATATGGTCAATTAAAACATACGATGTGGGAGTCGAACGCGTTATTGTGAAAGTGGCCAGATGAGACAGAAGCATGTAATTGTACAGATCCTTGTTCAAATCTCTCAAAATTGTGTAAGGTTTTTTTTAAGCTATCTGATTTTCAATGTAACGAGTTCATTGTTTCTGTGAAATTAGAAAGATCGCAGCGAGAATTCCATAAATACAACCTATATATATATATATATATATATATAATGGTTGTTGGTGGGTGATCCATGACCGGAATCCACAAATCTTCACAATGAGGAAACGTGAGACCATACTCCTGGGTTTCCGTGAATGAAACATCCGAGCGTATTGAAAACCTAACTCCTTCAGCTTTGGTGGGAGTGGAAAATAAACGAAGTTGTAGCAATCTATACGCATGTACCTAATAGTAAATAGGAGATATTCTTAATCTGGTTTTGGTCATGTCTATACTTTGGGAAAGTTGCTAAAAGTTCATCAGCATTTGTACCGGATCATCAATATGTATTGGCAGTGATTTTACATTGCTGGAGACGAATAAAATCTTGTGAAATATACTGAGATAAAACAATCCCAACGATAGAGAACTCTACATATTTAGTTGTAATGGACGTAAAGTTGTAGGCAAACTAAAAGATTCCAATGATGGCAAGTTTGGACAGAAGGTATGGCCTTTTTAATCAAGGCACGTTTGGAATGAGTAGGAGATGGTTTACCATATTTACATTGTATGTATGAATCACTCCGGTATGGAGAATAACATACTGAGCCCAAGTTATCATATAGCATTGGTAATTTTGATAAAATAAAATGAAGGCATAATAAAAAATAGTCTAACCTATTGATTTTTTAAAAACCCTATTCTTGAATTTTATTCTGAATTTTCCATCTGAATTCCATAAATACGCGTAACCACGTTATTTTTTAGAGCTTCTGCTTCGAAAAATAAATTCTTGTGGCGATTGGTCCGGTTTTCAGAAATAAAAACTTTGAAAATGTCTTTATTATTCGTTGTGTTAGAAGCAGACTTCCAATTTTCACGGTCATCGACGATTTTCTGACGAATTCTCCCACAAGTAATTGGAGCAAGGATTGGGGGTGATTTTTTGATTGCGAGTAGGAAACCAACGTCTAAAAGAGATGTCACTAGGTTAAAAATTCACTTTTATAAGTTTTAAAATCTTCAACACCAGTTTGTCAGTATCTTCATTTGGTATTCGTAGTTACCAGAAATCCAGGATACGGTCTTCTAAATATTGATTTGTTGTTTTGGCATTTTGATTGGACATCCACAATTTTGGTGTATTACCAGATGGTCAAACGTCTTAGATTGCAAAATTTGAGAATTTTTGGTAATAAGGGACGTGAGCCCCACTCCCTAATCACAAATCGATGCGTGCTGGAGTTGTATAGATTGTCGAGTTTACAATCTTCACATACATGTTCATCGTGTCTGCGCCTAAAAGAGCAAGATTAGATAATAATGATACACAAGACGTGGGGACCAGGTAAGACGATTATTCAATATCAATCCATTTAAGCTCCTAATTTCTCGTAAATATAAATCGGATGAATGTAACTGGAAAGACTCAAATTTGAAGATAATAAAAACTCAATTTTGAATGAATAACGGTGTCTTCAACTGTATCAACATATTCTCTGTGATTTGGCAAAATTTGTAATATAGGACTATAATTTAAGTCACAAAATGCAGTTTCATTAATTAGGCAATGTTTTACAATGGATTAAGTGGCAAAGGCTTCCCTAATCAATAAGATATGACTTCCCGTCACGTGGGATTAGTAGAAAGTGATCAATCTGCTGCTTTTATTGGACACGTCAGTGGACATAACGATCGTTTCGATATTATGTTGTTGTTCTTGTTTTTCTTCTCTTTCGTCATGATAAAATCGCTTTTCTTTTCGAATACTGGACCAATAGCTTTGAAATTTTCAGTGGTTAAAGATTAATTTTTCCGCCAGAAGGCTATTACTTTTGCATATTTCAAAAATTTCTGTGGACTTGAGATTCGTTTTTTATATGTCAGAATAAAAAATAGCGACACCTTGTGATGTGTCCATGTATTTGAGCATAGCTCTCTTGTTCTCTAAATGCTGCCCTGCCCGTTTGATGAATTACAGCGCCATTTGAACACTATTTCGATCTCGATAGAAAGAAATTTTTTTCGACACTGGACAGTAGAGGATTGTTCGTGGAAATGGAATAAAATAAAAGTGACTTGTCACAGACATGCAATAGAAATATTGAAATGCTATGATCTAAGAGGTTTAACATTTTATATTAAATGCACACAACTATGACTTGGATGGCTTCAAATAATTTGTACTCGCGTACACACGTCGTAACCAAAATGCCAACCAGGCGACAATCCCTCTTATACTATTTGTCCTTTGTATACCATAGATCTGACATTGTATACTGTTGTTGAAATGTTTCACTTTCGTGTCCATATAATTGAACAATGCTTTCTGTACCTACAGGTCTACCATTTCACTTGTAACCCTTTCATTCATGACTTTTTCGTTTACAACATTAATCAACGTTACAACGAAATGCGCCATAAGTTCTCCAAGTACCGAAAAAGCTCCCATTTCCAGTTCGAGCATAAATATTTTGCCTTCTATACTTGTCCACACAACCTGCAAAAAAAAAATTTTTTATTGATAGAAGATGCCTAAATATATTCATATCGCTGGATTGAGATCTATTGTATAGTCTTGTTAAGATGGGGACATTGATAAAGATTGTCGTACTAGTTCTTTTCTAGATAATGATGAAGATTTTGCAACTAGAGACTCAAATGTGCACAGATTCAATTGATTCTTCCAGTATATTTCCAAATACCTAGTGGTTTCAGAATTGAATCTCGAATACTTGAAATATTGGTGATGGAATTACTAAAAACATACAATCATTCACTTAGAGTACAGTTGGTTGTGTGTTCACACAGAATAAGAAACCTGTGTCATAAATAAATCACTCGTATGTAAAACAAATATGCCTCAACGAAAAAATAGACGGACCTCGATCTTTGGTGAACGAAAAAAAAACATGGCGGCGATCCAAAATTTTCGTCTGGACCGATTCCAAAAATTCACTATTCGATTTAAAATGCCAAGCTCTGTTTGCAATCTTAAAAATTAAACGCATAGCAAGATTCATCATCAACATGATTTTCATTTTCTAGATCATACTTTGCTTTCACGCATGAACTTCAAGAAGGAGACAGGGTCGAAGACTAGTACGCCATTTTGTAGGATTCTCCTCTGTGTGCTTCTCCCCTGTAGAATCAGAATTACTTTTATTTCGTACAAAATCCAATCCATATCCTACTGCAAATACTTGTCTCATTCGACATACAAGAATTGCAATAAAATAACCGCAGGAGATTTTACAACGATTTACACCAATTTCATGAGCGATTGAAAATATTTTTTTCAAGCGACAAATGCATTCTATTTTCCAATGCTTTGTATAAATCAGAAGTCCGACTTTTTGTATTGAATACAACTTGGTCTGTTCTGCAAGTTAAGACTTTAAACTGTCATCAAAAAAGCTTTAAAATAGCGGATTGGGTAAGAGCAACTCCTAAAGTTGCGTGTAATATATAACCAGGGGAGTGACTAGGTGGTGACCAGAACGTTATGGGGCGAGGTTGTTGCTTAGTTTGATGATTAAAATAATGATAATACAAACATTCAACTCTTACTTGACCTTTGATTGATTCATTCTCATGTATACCACTGTATCTATAATTTGTTTATCCCTCTTATTATTTTTGAAGTTAGGTATAAGGGGAGAAACTCGCCCCGCGTAGCAGAAAAGTTTGACACGCCCCTGCATGTGAAGCAAGCCATTTTCTGTGGCGCATTCGTATTACAGCATGTATTTTTATCTAATGCCTTCAATACCTGTCCCAGTGAATGCAAGATACGAGACCCATTTCTTGATTTTCAATAAATTACGCAAATATTCTACAAAATTGAAAAATAGATAAAATATAATATTTTAAACTCTAAGCAGTGTGTGTGCTAAATGCATGTCTTGTTTCTTCAATTTAGTTGTTTAAATAAACATTTGTGGGCGATTCTCCATGAATTGTACGACCTCTTAGCAAAATAAAGAAAGTGAAATAGTTCCCGAAAATTGATATCGCCATCCCATAATTTCATGATGCTGTTTGTCAACAATTACCAAAGCAATGTAAAGCATTCAAGCATTGTTCCAGAACTATACTGTTTGTCTGTTAGACACTTTCGTATGTTACGCGATATCTCGCGAAAGCGAGGTTGAATCTGCTCTAAATTTTGCATGTGCATTCATCATATCTCGGACTAGAAGCCTATTTTGGATGAATTATGTTGCATAATTAGCGAATTATCAATTAATTAGTGATGTGACACACGGTGTCACTATGGAGTAAGAGCGAATGATGCAAAACCGCAGTTTCTGTTTTGGAGATCCCCTAACATTCGATCGATGGGCTTCGGTCTCCGACCGATATTCTCGTTTATATATTTGTTTCATTTTGTGACTCCTTCTGAGATAATCAGTATTGTTTTCCCCGTCTCTCATCACCATTTTGTTTTATTGTACATTGTGTAAGTCTATGTAGGCCTACTGAGCGTATCTTATATGCGGTTTAAAAATTTTAAAATTTGTAGCAAGGCTACGTCGGGGGACAAAAAGACATCTATACCTGAATTTAGGTAACGCAATCAAAAATTGACAAATAACCAACAAAACCACGAAAGCAATCCAACGTTTACTCCCAAGCTCCAGCGCCGAAGGCCTGTTTGGGTGGGAAAAGCTTTTCTGTGTGGCCGGTAATTTGAATTGGCACGCCACAATTGACATTTTGCTGATTAGTTAATGATAAAGAAGTAGACGAGTGAGTCGATGCTCAGAAAAAAACATCGATTCCTTAACCCGTAATGAATCCCTTATATTAAAAATATTGTTTTTTGGACATGTGGGTGACCTATGGAGGCGCAGTTCTTACCACTTCATGGCAGCTCTTGCCACGAGCGTACCCCGCTGTCTCCTGCCATGGTGTTGTGGCGCTATTACCGGTGTATTTACTAAGTCATGTACAATATTTTAGTTTATCATGCCAAATTATATCTACTTAAATCTAAACCTAACCCCAAATTCACCCAAACTGTATCCATAAGAAAAACGTTCCAACTTACCCAATATTTATCACCATCAGGGGCAGCCTTGCTATTACAGACACCTCAATGATTACAGCCGACATGCTGTGGTTACGGCAGCAAAATTGGCGGCATTCGATTTGCTGCCGTTACGACCATTGAGGTGATACACCCAAAGTGTAGTCACTTTGGATACACCTCAATGGTTACGACGGCAGCTCGCTGTTGGTTTGTGGCATTACACCTCAGTGGTTTGTGGCAGATAAAAAGTCAGTCGCCGTGGGTTTGGTCATAGCGGTTATGGTTGGGATATCTCGCCCATTGAGGTGTATATACCCACAATGATCTCGCCATGGTTTTGCGGCACTTCTAGACGCCACGAAATACTTGAAACTGCACTTGACCTATGGATCGTTTTCATGTTTTTGGTAATCTTGTTCTTGTTGGACTTCATCTTTGTATCGTTTTTTAAAAAATCGCTTCTCTCCTTTATTACTAAACCAATTGCTTTAAAATTTTTAAAGAGTAAAGATTATATTTTTAGCTAGAAGGCTTACTTTTATTTATCGTTTTTTTTGTGTGCTATAACGCCATCAAAATTTGCCCTTATGTGGCGTCACGTGTCCATATATTTGAGCATAGCTCTCTTGTTTTATTTTGTGCTAGATTCAGCCTCCAGAAATATTCATTTATATACCTTATTTATACAACTCAATGACCTATCCGTAGTAGTATATATTTACGCCTTATCATATCATAAGTCAAATGTGACAAAATATTTTTTTTCTCTGACGTCCGGACGTAAAGTCTTATTTTTTCTGCTGAAAATCTGTCAAAATGACATCGGTGTACCGGTATGAGATGTGCATTTTAATTGCGGGAATGTACCACTGCTGCACTGCGTGATTCGCGGGACGACGCTTGAGCGCCTGTGGTAATTATAGCACTTCTGAAGATAAGAGGCTCGAGAACAAACAATAATCAACAATAGAACCGGTGCGTAATACCCAGACTGGATTCCATGGCAGGTGCACGCCCGAGGGCGCTAGCGCTCCGCAAAAATGCTCGCGAGCGAAATCAATTTTGCACGCCGAAAATTTGCAATTGCTCACCAATGTAAATCGGTTTAAATGGTTTTAAAATCAATAATCCAGTAATATAAAGATGCCAAAATATTATACCTCCACAATTGTCGACAAATACCAGCTTGCAAGATTTGGTCTGATCGAAATATTGCGAAGCAAAAAGACCATGGAGTATGGACCTTTCCCCAACCTTTGACCCGCGAAAAATTCCTCTCATTGTTACATCCTTTTTTGCATCTTGCTGATTGGCCAATGTCACGAAGTAAACAAGGAAGTCGATGCTCGGGGAAAGGTCCATATCGTGTTGAATGATAGGAAATAGGAATCCCGTGAGAATAGTTATGGACGAAAAGATCGCCTCCGCACCAATGGCCAAGTACGGCTCTGATTCAGCGTATTTTTCATACAATAATTTTACACGAATGTACTGAACAGTACCGGTATCTAAAGTTGCTCAAACACTCCCAAAATTAGTGACAAAGTATGAAAATAATGTTTGGGGTCAAAGATCAAACGTCCATTTTGCTCTAATTTGACGTATTTTTTATCCATTAATTCTACGTAAAAACACTACCAAAATTAATGACAAAGTATGTCCATTTTGCTCTGGTTCAACGTATTTTTTATCCAATAATTTTACGCGGATGTACTGAACAGTACCGGTATCCAAAGTCGCACAAACACTCTCAAAATTAGCGACAAACTGTAGAAATAATGTTTGGGGTCAAAGGTCAAACGTCCATTTTTTCTCTGATTCAACGTATTTTTTATCCGATACCGGTAATTTTACGCGGATGTATTGAGAGGTATCTGATGTCAAAGTCAGTTGCACGCGAGTGCAGTTGTTTTGCACGTCGTGAGCTATAATTGCACGCCAGGAATTCTTATTTGCACGCGGGAATTTCTGATTGCACGCCCGATTTCTCGTTCAAAAAGGCCATGAAATCCAGACTGGCGTAATACTGATAAACCGTTCCAGCATTCCCGTCTCCAGATTGCATTTTACTAAGTAAATCCAATAGTATTCGCAATACCAGAATGCAGTAATACGACTTGCAGAATATTTTAAACTGTCGTAGTTAAGCTACGGTAGGTGTTAATCACTGACTTATGAAGGCAGTTTTTAATGGTCAGTTGACTGTTTATGGTAGCGACTGTGGTACCTATACGTCTGTACGTAGCCTACAACCTACGGTACTACATACCGTAATAACTCTAATTCTGGTGAGAATGAATCGGTACTTGTAGCTAAGTTAGACTATAGCCCAACTGTTTTTTAAAGTTCTAAAAGACAAAGTACCGTACTGCGCTGCCCAGGACAGTATTAAGCTTATCTTATAACGGGATATTATCAAACTTTAGATTGTTACCGGTAGACTATAACTGTAATTGTTTTGAAAAGAAAATGGTTCGCAAATTATCAACTAAAGATGTGGGTAAAACTGAAGAACCAAAGAAATCTCGAGGGAGACCAAGGAAAAGTGAGGCTATTTGTATTTTTTAACCAAGTCCTGAAGTTGAATTTTTTCTATGGCAAAAACCTATTTTCAGATTTTATTCTATAACCAGATAACAATTTTCAGATTTTTGAGAGAAAGTACTCAAAAATCACACCATAGTTTATTATGACTGTATGGTGGTACAGTAGGAACAATATTTTATTAAAATTTTTTGCAATTTTTACCAGTTTCTGCAGTTGAGAAAGGCTCAAACTCTGGGAAGCGTAAACTCAGTAAATCCGTTTCTGAGGAACCAAGAATAAAACAGAAGAAGATAGAAGGTAATAATATTTATTCCTATATATATATCACAGATAACATAGACCACATGCTGATATGAGATACTGGCTGTATTTGAATCGACACCTCTGTAGCCTATATAAAACTTTGATAAAATATATTGGTTACAAAAAAGTTTTAGGCATGAGTGAATGACTGGTCCTTTGAATTTTGCATCCATTAGATCACCAATTTTTATATGTGTAATAAATATAAGTTGGTAGAAATGCTCATATTTTTCATTCCACTTTTTTTTCAAAAGTACATTGTAGCAACAAAACGATATTTTGTAGTCTGACACTCTACTTTTGACTTTCAGTTCCCAATTTATTTGAATTGGCTTCTGTGGGAGTAGCTCTAACATTGGGACAAGGAGATACAGGCCAACTGGGACTAGGAGAAGATATAATGGAACGAAAAAAGCCTGCTTTGGTGAGAGGAGAACTTGATGGAAAAAAGATCAAGAAAATTATTGGCGGAGGAATGCACACTGTTTGTTTGACTGACGATCATAAGGTATAGCTAAAAATCATATATATATACCGTAACTCTGAAAGTCTGAATATGACTTGAAACTGAAGAAGGTTGTTGGACACTCCAGTTAAAAGTTATTTGCACCATGGTTGATCAGTTATTTCGAACTACCTTGCAATCTACCTTGCCTGAGTTAAATGAAAAATTCTATCCTCTGCTATTTTAATATTGTCGGTTTCTCACTCACATGTTATTTATATAATTTTGGACATTAACACCCATGGATTTATAATCGTAGGTTTACTCATTCGGTTGCAATGATGAGGGGGCATTAGGAAGATTAACATCTGACGATTCAGAAGGATTTGAACCTAAAATTGTCGGTGGAAGTTTAGAAGGAGTAAAAGTAATTGATATATCTGCTGGTGATAGTCACTGTGCTGCTTTATCAGAAGATGGAAATGTATTTTTATGGGGCTGTTTTCGAGTAAGTATAAAAAATTATTTTAATTTATTATTTTTAAACAAAGACAACTGCAGAACAAGCAGGTATTAGGTAGCCTATGTTATAGGATTCTGAAAACATATAGGACTCTGAAAACATAGACGCTAATTTTTGTTCGGTGCAAATTTAATTGGGCCCCAATTGTTCATAAAAATTAATGATCATGTCGAATCTTTTCAATCGAGTTTATAAATTTCTTGTGATTACAAGATTTAGGATGTTTCATTTTTGTTCAATTGTTTTCAGGATAATCACGGCAGACTGGGTTTAGCTAAGGAATGGGAAAAGTGTGGCGAGCCAATCAAATTAGACCAAATTCAAAATTGTGTTGTAGCAATTGCCTCTGGATGTGACCATGTTGCAATGATCACTGACGAGGGAAAGGTTTGTCATTTCAAATTTTCTCTAATATTCATTCAGTTGAACCTTTGTATCTTCAGAACTAAATCTGTTGAAAGCAAATTGAATTTTTTCAATTTATCTGGAAATCGTGGGTTCGTTTGTTTCACGAGTTGAGTATTTGCCAATGTACATCAATTAACTTTAACATTCTCTCGTTCAAACCCTAAGTGTAATGAATTAAGTAGGGCAATATTAAGTAAGGCAATGCCTAAGCAGCCTAATTTGATCTTGCACTGTGAAGTTATGTTACGTTATGTAGGCATTCAATTTTCATAGACAGCAAAAATATTATTTCTTTGCTTGTGTGCTTATTCATTAGAAAAAATGCATGCTACTTTTTTTGAGACATATTACCGGTTTTCAAACTAATATTACAATACTTCACAGGTATTTACATTAGGTTGTGGTGAGCAAGGACAACTTGGAAGATTGAGTAAATACGCATTAAGTAGAGGTGGAAGGAAAAGTGCAGGTAAGAATGAAGTGATACAATATGATAAATTAGTCATTGATTGCTAACAATCTTAGACCCAAGCACCCATATATAATCATCATCACCAAAATGCTCACTGTCATTATTGAGATAGCAAATATGACGGAATCTCTTCATGAATTAGTGTAATAGCAACTTTCATCTAGTCCACCGCAATCTCTATGAAGCCTTATTGTGACCCACCAGGGGAGGGGTCAGGACACCCAGTTTAAGAAACCAAATCTAGTCTTAAGTCTGTCAGACTCAAACAGAGGTTCCTCGTCCAAGTTACAAGTAGAGCTAGGAAAGCAGATTATTTACTTACCAAGTTCAATGTTCCAAATTGATGGTCATGGCAGACTTCTAGATAAATTTAATAATACAGAGAAGTGAGAGAACAGAATAATAATAATATTCTACAGATGAAGTCTCATCTTCTAGTACTACAGCAAATCCAGAAGTACCCATGCCAAGAAGCAGTTTGCGTGAAAGATTAAGTTTTGCAGGTATAATGCGGTTTTACAGTTGAGATGGTTTTATCTTTACAAAAGATTTGTCATAAAATGTGATTTGGATATCGACTTAGAAAATTACTATATGAGTTGAATGGTAGTTCATTAGAACAGTCTGAATCTGAATATTTTGCTTGAATGCAGAGCTAATGGTTATAAATCCCTTGGACAGCAAGATTCAGGTTTAAAGGATAGTTTCTGATTGATTTCTGTAGATTTAATACAAAGATAGTAATGAATTGATTTATTTTAGGGTGTGTTTATCAAACAGGATTGGTAATTGTATTACTGATACTTCAGTCAGATGGATAAAGACCGCCCGTGGGTTCGAATTATATAGACAATTGGGTTATATAGACAATTTGAATGCCTGATTAGCCTTGGCAAAAGCTTGTAATTGCTCATTGTTTGAGTGTGCCTAAGCTTAACCTACAGTAACTTATGATGAATGTCTATTTGAAAACTAAGCAATGCAATAGATTGAGAACGTGATTATCAGTTGGAGGGTCTTGTTTGTTTGATTTTCAAAAATGGGAAAATCAATTCCTGGTTTCTTGTTTGTTTGATTTTCAAAAAATGGGAAAATCAATTCCTGGTTTTGATTTTCTGGTATATTATATTATGATGTAACAAACTAACAATACTATGACTACTATTAGACTCAAATTCAACAGAATTCAAATAATGCATAATTCAAACAAGCAGGACTAATGTAATACCGATTCGACAACAGGCTGGGCTTGAGCTGTGTGGTCTGTTGGTTATCACCTTCTCTCATTTGGATTTTGAATTGAATCAAATTTTGAACGTTCTTTTGTATCATTTTATTTACGATATATATTATTCTCTCTTTTATAAGAAGAACGATGTCTACGTCCTAAACCTGTAACAGTGCCGAAAATAAAGGGGAAGTCAGGAAAACCAATGTTTTGTGAAGTTTATTGTGGATCATATTGTACATATATAGTTTCAACGGATGGAGATGTTTTTGGGTTCGGTCTTAATAATTATCATCAGTTAGGTAAGTTTAAGCATGCTTGCAATATTTGTAACTTTATATATGAGTAATTGTGTTTTCAAGCCTTAAAATTAATTTCAATGTTTAGAGTGAATAGATTTTGCAATATAATTATGTAGTCATGCCAAGTTGCAACTTTATAACAAATTATTTATGTTGAGTTATCTTCAAAAGATTTGTTACATGCATAGAGTATCTCTATTTTATCTTCCTGTAAATATCAGATTTTTCGACTTTCACTTGGCACCACTACTTAGCTGCTTAGATAAAGACTTAGAAGAACATTATTATGATTCTAAGACAATTATTAACTCCAAAGATTTCTACTCCTGATCTGAATTTTAATTAATAATTGTAATTTTTTTTATATCAGGTATACCAGATGGAGAAAGCAGGTATATGCCAGTTTACATTCCCACATTTTCTGAAAAGAAATGGAGATCAATATCCGGTGGATTGCATCATTCTATGTTACTGGATGAGCATGGTAAGTTTCAGCTTATTTCTTTATAAAATCTGAAATCAATTTCCTGTTTTTGTGGGACCTTGCTTTGAGGAAACTTTTAGCTGATTACCTTCATTAAGATTTAAATTACAAGTTTGGGAAACAGTTCAGTTATAAAATATATTATCGACGCTCCAGAAGTGTGTGTACCAGTTTGGAGGTAACCAATTTTGTTCGCCTACTTTACATCAAGTTTGTGTAAAGGGACTGAAACCTATGGGCAGAGGAATATTCACTTGGCTAACACAGACATTCCCCGAACTCGTAATGGAACTAAAATAAGGAAAATCAGAATAAAATTGTGGCCTAACCTTAACCTGGTACACATACCACAGGAGTACCCTTTTATCACCTGTAAACACTAACAACTTTTGTATTATTATTTACTACTATGATATTGAATCCGATTTTCAATGTTTTTAATGAATCGCTGAGCAGATTATAATATGTTATTCACTTTTTCTTTTGTTATTACAGGTGATGTTTACTGTATTGGTCGAGGTGACTATGGTCGGTTAGGCCTTGGCGAAAAAGTTCTAATCGCTGATAAACCAACTAAAATTGAAGCATTACAAAATATTGTTCAAATTGGAGCAGGTCCCTGTGTATCATTTGCTGTTGATAAGAATGGGAAAGCATTTGCATGGGGAATGGGAACTAACTTTCAACTTACATCAGGTATGGAATCCAGAAACTGTTTTATTATTTATCATTTATTCAGTTTGATCTTTTTCATTTCTCTTCAGTTATATATTTTTAGCCTGTAAGTTGTAATAGACATAGGATTGTCATACTTTAACGGTTTATTTGGTAAATGGGTAAAGTACGGGAATAATTCCCAACTCAGCAAATGTAGATGTATCATATCAAGTAAACCGAATAGGCTAGCCCTAGTACACAGAGTTTCATGTACACAAATATCCCTGAAGATTCAACAATATAGTTTTGAATACATGCTGATTTTAAATCGAACCTGTGGTGAGATAGGAAGATCCTCACAGATTTGTTCAAAACATAATTTAAAAAACAGTGTAAAATAGCTGCACTTGAAAATTGTTTATCTGGGAATTTGACATGTGATGTACTGAACATTCGTGCCACTGTAAAAATAGGTTTAGCTATTCCTCCATCATGCTCACATTTGCAATCTACACGGGGCCACATCCATACTGACTGATTTGAACTTGCTGGAACCTATACCCAAGCCAGCCAGGCTCATATCTGGACGAAAGAATTCATCATCATGGCTTCATTCACTATAGTTTTTTTTCTTTGCAAATGGAAAAACGTTATCTTCAGTTGAAATAATGAGATAATGAAAGTAAATGTTGTTTTCTGCAGGGGAAGAAGATGACGAGTGGACTCCTATTGAATTCCGGGGAAAACAGTTGGAAGAAAGATCGGTTATTATGGTTGGTGGCGGTGGACAACACACTGTATTACTTGCCTGTGATAAAATAGTTAATGGGGAATAATCCCCAACATTCAATTCTATGCAGAGTAGTTAATTGGAATGGGAGCATAGCGCAAACAAAATGCTGAGTTGTGAAATGTACCAAAAGTGGTATCTGAATTATGTCTGTGATAACGCAGGATATTCAGTCTAATCTCAAGTGCAGTCTGTTTAGCACAATTTCTACATATTCTCACTTTTATACTTCATCACTGCCTAATTCATTTGCAAGTTCAGCTGTCTTTGTTATACCTTTCTTCAGATGGAACTGTGGAATTCCATCTTTATGAGATTTATATCAAGTTTTTCTACAAGCTAGCGCAAGTACCCTATACCTGTTCAAATTATGTGTAATGATTGTTCTTTGTTTCTTTCATTTATCTGCGCTAATTCAAGTTGCCTGATCCCAGCAGCTTGGAAGAAAATGTTCATTGATTTTATCTTTGTATTCTGGTTATTTGGAATTATTCTTTACATCTCATTTTAGTTCAGGTTTATTAAAACTAGATCAATATTGTAGTAAATTGTATTGAAAAGAAATATTCTTAAACGGTGCTCTTGTCAAGTGTTCAATTTTGGGTTTTCATTAAATTCTTTGAACATCCTGGTACAGTTATTATTATTTATTTTAAACAGAACTTATTGTAATTTGAATTGACTCTTTCAGTGAATTCATCAAATACACCTTACTTTATATGATTTTACTGCAGAAAAACAAGCATTTTTTACAATCATAAATGGATGTCTGAGGACTGTAAATAGGGTTAACACTGGACTGGATGGTCTAAATATTCTTCAATAAAATCATGGATCACACAAGTAAAACATCATTTCGTTAAACTGACTGTTCTATTTTTGATATAATTCTCACACCAGTTGTTTGAAATTACCGAATACACTGTTTTATCTCTTGATATTGTTCTTCTGTTTTGATTTACAATGCTGCCAAGATCGCTCCAATACATTCGGGGCAATTTAATTTTTTTATTGCACTCAAGTTTATCCGCCAGGAAAAGTCTTTTTTCTCCTTTAATCGTGCGATAAAAAAAATTTCAGATGGGAATGATTCAACATGGTTTACACTGGAAAATGTTTTGGGAATTGGTATATCACAAAACACTTGTAAAACATCCATTTGTAATATTTTATGGTAATGCGTGTCCTGCGTTTTAGTTTTACAATCAGAATCTAATTGACAGCTAGTTGAACCGCACATGGCGGCAGTATTCGGTTTCTGGTTTGCAGTAAAAAGCATTTTGCGGTGAATAAAAGTTTTGATTTTGTGAAGACCCCTGCTTATTTTAACTCGAAATATGAAGTGTATGGGCTTAGGTAGGACACTGGACCCAGTGGAAAATCAGCTCTCATACTATATCGGGTAGCAGTTTTTGACTACGTCATTCGGTGGGTGGCCCGTCCGCGCAAACGGAGAGCAGCGATGAGATGAAATTGTTTTTTTTGGGGGGGGGGGGAGGTGAAACTAAAATTTCTCCATCTCAGTTTGGGGAACAATGAACTGGGGTTCAGTGGGACATGCCTCACTGGGAACAATTCTAGATTCAAAAATATTTTTCTGCGTGTATTCGAAAAAGTAAATTATTTTCTTTTGGCTGGAGTTGGGCATTTTACTTGTCAATATATAAATGTTGGTTTTATTGGACGCTGTGAACAGTTTAGGGAATAAAAAAAGTACACTTTCTTTTTTTTTTGAACAGCACTCAAAAACCCGTATTTGATGTTTATATGGCCTCATCGTCGAGAATGAAAGTTTTAGATCTTATTTTCAATTGATTTAAGTAAGGCATCATCCCCAAGTAAAACAATGAATTTATTTCGGATTAAATATTCAATAGCAGACTTTTTAGATACGTATGTCGCTAAAGTAGTAGTTTTGTCATTTGTGTTGCCAAAGGAGAAAGATCTGAAATATATTGGGAGAACATTAATTTAAAAAATATAATCTCCAAATTTGAAGTCCCACCGTTCTTTAGATGAAGATGCTGATTTTTCACGGCATATTTCGTTAAATTTAATAGACTGCCCTATTGTGTACCAGAGTGTGTCGGAATCCGGTGTCTCGAAAATGTCGTGTCCGGCTTGTCAAACGAGTTCCACTTCCAATTGTCTCGCGTGTCCTCCTTTTCCCACGTGTCCTATTTGTCCCAAAGTTGTGAATATTGCCGTATAGATGAACTATGCCCAGGGTTACCATATCGGGCTTTTTTTTAGCCCGCGTCTTATAAAGTAACATATGCCTGTTTCTAAGAAAAGTTCTTATTTTTGAGTTGCGTTCTCTTTTGTCTTAAAAACACGGATGGCCCGTTCGTGTTCTGCGTAAAAGCTTCCGTGAAAACGTTACTTCGATTGATAAATTTATAATCTATCCCATTGTGTTCAAATAATTTATACTCAACAAAGTGAAAACACCCTGTGAAATGACCTTATCAATCAATAAAACTAGGAAGAACGGAGAGTTTTCTTGTGAAGTGTGTGAAAACAAAATGAGTTTTGCGCCTGGCATGGTCGTCCCCTCCAACTGCTCTTCGGCCCCTTTGGTGGGCCACGAGCTCCCGGTTGGAAACCACTGCTTTAGAGGTTGCGTGTAGGGACTAAGGATGCTAAGTATGATTATGAGTGTTGATGATGAGTGTTCGATTCTTATCCGATTCATCGGCATAGCATACCGAGAAAACATACCCACCTAAACGATATCATATGAAATCAAACGCGATAGCGATGTTCAAATATATAATATAATTATTTCAATCGTTTTTCTATTTATTTCTTTTTGTGGCACTTACATAAGGCGGCGTAGATATAGATTAGAATAATCAACGATTCCAGCCGAGTTTGAGCTTAAATGTAATGCAAGTTTTCCGTTTTTTATCAGACTGAGATACTAATGCCAGAGTTAAGAGAATTAATTTATCTCTTCATTATTATATATGATGAAGATATGATAGCTCCAAGATATATATTTTATATTTTCACCAGCTTTACGTGGATATGAGTTTGAAAGTATACTATTGGTGATGGCAGTTGATTGAGCACAAAAGGAATTACATTTTGAAAGTGAATGTAGCTTAATTTGTGATCCACGACAATAACAGAAAATACAGGTTGTGCGACTTATAATCGTGTTTGGTCGATAACGATACCTCGTTTCCATGGTATTCTGGTGTTCTGTAACAGGTATTCTGTTATCAAGGGAAATTGTTAAAATGCACTTCTTATCATATTCTTCACTTCTTATACACACATCGGTTTACTTATCTTGAAAATATGCTTTCCTAAATTAATGTTTATTTCCCTTTGATAGCAATACGGATGATGCCTCGTTTCCAGGGAAAGGAAAAAAAATTGGATATGACTCGGCGCCATATCGCCATACCGGAACGGATGACGATAACCTCGGCCAAAGATCTGCAATAGGGTATTCTTTGTCGCAAGTTTATCACCTAGTGAATTCAAACACACCCTGATTTTACATTCATTCATGTACATTTACCGCCTATCTTCGATTTATCCGTAAAACTGAGTTAAATTCTCTTACTACGGTAGAATATGAATGAGGGTCACGCTAATATACTCCTTAGTTTGTCATAACAACCTAAGATATTTGGAAGCCATGATACGTAGAACGCCTTTAAGCGCTATCATAGATAGGTAGGCACACTCAAGCGTGGAACATCTGTGGAGATATGAGAATCTAAGGTGTAACATCGACAGGTCCACTGAAACTTATATCTGCGGGAAGCTTTACACACAGCTAAGCTAATTTATCTGAATATCTGCAATGCACCATAGTTATTTTTTGCATAATTAGTAGGCTAAGACTAGGTAATGGAAAAGTCCTATAATATGCAACTGTTTTAGAGGATCTCTGTCGAACCTCTGGAACAGATCCATCGTTAGAAACCGGGTTAAGTCAGAAGGTAACTCTCACTGTACTTGATAAAACTATTGTGATTACTATTCATAAAATATCATCCTTATGCATAAGAGCAGGGCTTCCCAAACTAGAGGCCGCAAAGAGAACAACATCTTTACACAAATTACCATATCTATTGTTCTCTTTCAGACTCTTGAGTCAAAATACAATTAATAAAACTAGCGTAAAACAAAAATCTCACGATTCCAAGTGAATACATCATCATACAGTGTTTCCCCGAAAATAAGACTGTTTCTCAATTTTCTTCAGAAAAATAACACTAGGGCTTATTTTTGCGGAATGTCTTTTGTTTTCATTTTTTATTAAACAAATTAGAGAATTACGAGATTTTTAAATATACAAAGTATATGAAGAACAATTTTTTTTTTGCGCTATCGACTAAGTCTTATTTTGAGGGGAGGGCTAGGTCGCATTTTCAGGCTTGGTCTTATTTTCGCGGAAACACGCTAGAATCATCGCGCTTGCATAACAATGTCTATACCGATCGTAGGACCCGGTTTGCTCGCGTAACGATGATTTCATGATTGAATATTTAACATATTTCATTTATTCATTTGCTAAACCGAGTTTAAGCGAACATTTTTTTTACCTTTATAAATTAACGATGACAAAATTGTGTTTTATTTTAAAGGCAGTATTTTTTTCGTGTAGGTGCACCGTGAGATTTTTCTCTGATAATTTGGCGCCGCACGAACCGCTGCCTTGTGCTAAGTTTGATCATTGAGAGTGAGTAACAATGCCGGATAAGGACCGTGCCGTCGATGGCCAGACACCATAATTCATTGATATTGAGGCCTTCAAACAACAAACATTGCGCCACGGCTGGACTTGCTGCAAAACATTCGCACCCAGCACACTGAATATATAATTGAGTAATATTAATCTGAGTAAATGTGAATTTGTTTGCGTTATCGAGTAGGCCTACCAAAAGTTGATAATTAACTGTGTCAATAAAATATTTCGATTTAGGCATTTTAGCATTAGGCTTGTTTAATGCAATATTAATGTTCATTTTTTTAGCATTATTAATGTGAACACGGGCTGCGAAATGGTTTAATATATTGAAAGGGGCCGCGAGCTCAAAAGTTTGGAAAGCTCTGCATTAGAGATATACCGATATCCCCCTCATTGTCCATACCGGTATCGATCCGATATTGCTTATATTCCGATAATATACAATTACCATCTCGATTTCAAGGAACAGAAGAGATAAAATATTTGCCTGCGAATTATATTTACATTGATCATTATGTCAGCTTGAATGGGTATTTCAGAACATATGAAATTGACATTATATTTGTGATTCAAATACATGCATGACGTGTCATTAGAATCAATGCTAACAGTAACAGCTAACAGTACTTGAATCAATTGCACCGCAGATGGCTCTGCAACCCAGTACGTATGCAAAGTTGCGCCTCGGCACTTTTATTAAACAAATTAATGGTAGTTTTTGCAGAAATTTTGTTGCGCAAGGAATCGCGGTGTTTGATTTGCGTAATTTATAAAATTGTAGTTATAGGAAATTATATTTGGAACAACACATTTTTGAGACACCCGTCCGAATGTGCGCCACAAGTGGGTTGCAGTGGGACACTCGACAAGCGGTTTTCAAGACATTTTGATGACAAGATGTGTGTCGCTAGAGAATTTCATCGTCGCTGAATAAGAACTACATTTACACCTCTCTCCATTAGCCTCGCAACGCCAAGTGAATGTGTAGGTTTTTTACGGCTCAAAAGATGCAAAAGAAAATAAGTGGTCCAACCTGCGCCCATGCGTATTGTCGTCTGTAAAAATAGATGAAACGAATAGCTCTTCCTTCAGGGCTGCGTAATGCTCGTGAGTTTGTCCAGAATTTATGGCGCGAAGCATGTTAAAACACAGCGCTTTTCCAGGATATACCAGGACAAGAGAAACAAATTAGGATTTGGGATGAGTCCGAATTTATCTCGCATAAATTTGCTCGATGCGAAATCCCGAACCCTCTACTGCTAAATCTAGTGTGATACAGGGTGACTCCAAAAAATAGAACCCATGAATTTCTTAATTCTACAAAAAGGGAAGAAATTGGATAAATTTTATTTTGTTTCACCCGATCATATGTTTGTGTATGATTATTTCAGGAACCTCGGGCGCTTTGTACAAAAGTTATGCTCCCTTTAGCTAGAGTCTAGAATATGTTCCGCATTACCTTCTTGGCATTAGAGGCAGACTTGCATCCGTTGTGCGTAATTATCAGTCAATAATGTTAACTGGAATATGGCATGGCATCACGGCACGGGTAATCAACCATCGCACAATCGGTCCGACAAAAAAAAATACTACTCATTTTAGTAGACTTACTTACGTAAAAAGTATCAGTGGTTCGAGGCCAAAAATTAAAAAGCGAATACGTTGCGTGGTGGTGTACACACACACTGGCTGAGAGTTGGCCGAGCGTGTGATTTCAGGAAAAGCTGGTCAGCAGTGACGTCGAGGCACCTCACTCATCGTACTTGGAACCCTCCAAATTTTCATCTGTAGGGGTATTTGAAAGACGCTGTAAGGATTGGATAAATCCTCGTGCAATCGGTGAACTCATCTGCAATTGCAGCAAAATTCAGAGAAATCCCTATAGAGGAGTGCGTGCGAGTGATTGACAACTTGCGCAACTTATAAAATTTCCGGGGAAAAATGATGCAACATGGGAAATCGATATACGACAAAAAACTTATTATTTGTAATATTTTATGGTAACGAGTATCCTGCATTTTAGTTTTACAACAAGAATCTATTTCGAAGCTATTTAAACCACATATTACGGTAATGTTCGGTTCCTGGTTCGCAATAAAAAACAATTTGTGTCAAACAAAAGTGTTGATTTTGTGAAGACCACTGCTTATTTTACCACCCAGCAGGTCATTTGAAACAAATTCTAGAGGGGGCCTAACTTTTGTACAAAACGACTTCTGAAACTTTAGCAGACAGTCATGCACAAACAAAAGTTCGAGAGTAAAAAAAAATAAAGTTATTTAGGAAATCGAGTTCTGTTTTGGAGTCACCTTGTATATATATCACAAACAACCATATTCACACGCGTTTCAAACACGTGCAAGTTCTCACTAGACTGGGTTGAGGTTTGTTTCGTCAGCGTCTGTTCAATAAGACTCCGCACCCATGCTCCGTCTCGCTAGAAACTTTCGTGATATTTTCTGCATTTCAAAAAGAACAAGATTGGTTGAAAAGCTCGCATAATTCGGTAGTGAGCACGACATAATCCCCGATGCATAATTAGCAGTCCCATCAGTTTTACCTCCTCTTTTCAGACGAAACGCCATAAAATAGAACAAGATTTTTTTTACCAATATTAATTACAAAAAGAGAAAGAATATTGGAGTAGATACCCGGATACCCGGGTCAGTGACAGATGATAACATACGGTGTGCATTAGTACTTTATCCAACTTGTACGCAATTGAAGGATGTTCCCAACTCAACGCTCTGAACGCTAGACCAACTGCCCCGTTTGATCGTTACAAACTCCCTTAAGTTTCACACAAATTTTCAGCTCCAATGACAGCACTCGACTACAATTTGCTTGTCAATTCTTGGAGTTTTGAATGATTCGACGCCTCGTCCTGGGGTTCACAGGTTGAGAGCCAATTCTAATGACGCCAATACAATGTATTCAGTGAGACCCAAGACTTTCTAGTTCATCCAGTATATTATTGGCATATTTTGAAAGATCCAGCGGTGATACATCGGCTAATCGCACGTCTTGAGCGATTGACTCCATTGCGTCATCAGCAAAAGAAGGAATAGCATCTTTTCTCTTGTACAAATGCATATATCATAAATGCTATATACATCACAATAAAGAGAATTGTAACTTTTCTGTTCAATCTAAATATATAAGTTTATTTTAACTCTCGTTTTGTTAAAAAAATTAGTTTTACGTTTTTGTATAGTCTCGACGAGTATATATGCATTTCTTTGTCAGATGCTGACTACTCAGTTTATGGTTGGACTTACATGAATATACTACTCCAGCGGTTCCAAACCTTTTTTCAAGCGACCCAAATTAAAAAAAGGAAAATGTCGCGACTCAAGTATAAACGGCATGTAGTTCTTTTATAGCCGCAAAATTAAATTGTTAGTACAAACTATCGTTTTTACATAACATTTAATTCACCAGAATTTACTTCAAAGTGAGGAGGTCGCATTGTTTCCTATTAGCGAGTTTTCGAATTTGTAGCGTGACTTTGCTCGATCAAAATAGAGTTTTTACACTGTGATAATTCCCACATATACTATTGAGCAACTCTTCAATACCAAATGGAGATCAAATACAAAAAAATTCAATATAAATTGAGTGGTGAACTTTTGAAAAACAAGCGACCCATTGGTTGGAAAACACTGTACTATACAGTGTTGAACTGTACGTAATGATATTTCAAAAAAAAAATTACCATCAGTTGTTTTTGTTCAAAAAATTAATGCACCAAATAAATAGGCATTACAATGAATCCATCTGTGCACTTTCCGTTGCTGGATATAGTGCAACAAAACACGCAGGCATTCGTCATTAAACTCTAGGTACTCCCTTATATAGGTTAGGGTCAGGCCATAATTCAATTCTGATTTTCCTTATTTTAGTTTTATTACTAGTTCGGGGACTGTCTGTTTTAGCCAAGTGAATATACCCTCTACCTACAGGCTTCCGTCCCTTTACACAACTTGATGTAAAGTAGGCGAACAAAATTAGTTACCTTCATATTAGTACACATATATACTTGGAGAGCGCCAAACTTTCCAATTATGGTCATTGTCGAAGAAAGGATAAGCTATGCCTTTTTTAATGTATTGTATTGTACAGTAATAGAAACAAACTTACTTGAACCGAACAAACATAAAAACTGCAACGGCGACCAGTAAAACTAATAACAATATAAGTCCAAATTTAACATGAGGAACAATCTTGAATGGAAGTGGTAAACTTTCGAACAGGCACTAGAAATGAGAATATTTGGTTACGATAGTTAAATTATAACTCCTAGCCTAAAATCCTCAATCATTGTGCAGTAAGATAATCAATAAACGCAGATTCTCCCCATGTATGATTAGATAATTTATTTGAAAGTTTGCCTGGTTGAGTACGATAATATATTACATCAGCCGCAATCTTTGTGATTTTAGATTTTTTTCATTCGAATGTTCATTTTTCGAATTGAATCAACTCTGCATATATTTTGATTTATAATTTATCGATCTCGATCGGTAAGTATGTTGATACGTATTTGTTTATTTGTTTGCACTTTCGTATGTTACACGATATCTTCGAAAGCGAGGTTAATCTGCTCCAAATTTTGCATGTGCATTCATGACATCTCGGACCAGAAACCTATTGATTTTGGATGAATTATGTCGTATAATTAGCGAGTTAATAATTAATTAGGGATGATCGCTATTGAGTCAAGTGCCAAGGAATCGAAACCGCAGTTTCTGTTTGGGGGGATCCCCTTACTTTCGTCGCTGCGAACGATTGTGTGCGTACCAATGCCCTGTTTGCGATTGCGAGAATAACTCATGTGAAATCGTAATCCGTAAAAATTGTCGAGTAAAATATTAAACATGCGGGAGATCGATAAGTCAGGCTTTTAATGAAAATCGAATTGTTATTTGAAATAATTTATTGAAAGTTGTTACTAAATATACCTATTTATCAAACTTAATAATTTATGGCAGTTTACTTACCATTTGTAATGGTGATAACAAACTGACTGGACTTGATGTTACTAGACTTGTGATGAAGAATGGTAACCCCAATCCAAGGTTTATGTCGAATACATTTGAACCAAGTGCATTTGATACAGCCATATCTCCAAAACCTTCTTTTGCAACAAGGACTGAACTAATGGCATCCTGAATATAAATAAGATTAACAGTGACAAAGAAAAATGGCTTGAAACCTCCACTGCAGCATTTGAGAAGATTGGATTCACGACTTATTACACATTTCGGCCTTCAATGCACCTGGTATTGACACACTTATAGTAATAGGAGTACAAGGTATTATTCGTAGGTTTAGGACAGGTAAAAATTTGAACCAAAGCCAAAAATATTTACAACCAAGTATAAACGCCTGTATCATCAAACAGAAGATAAGACCCCACTTCAAACTGCACAGCCCTAGCAATGACTTAAGTAGTCATATCAGATGCCTATTTAATATCTAGTCCACTGGGTGGTGTATATCCTCTGATAAATTCGAACCAACTCTAACAGAAAAGAACTTACCGGCACACTCGTTCCAACAGCTACCACGACAAGACCCATTGTATAAGTATCAATACCGAGTAAGCAACCAATCTTTTCAACTAGTTCAATCATGATCCAACTGACAAGAGCAATCCAAGCAATACATAGAAAAAATGAGGCAAGGTACCATTTTCTAAACAATAAAAGGTCAATTATTAAGAGATCTTAATAGCAAATCAATACCAAAAAATATCCAAAAAGCGGGGGTGTTGTGCCTTGGCCTGCCCAACCTTCTTGCAACAAAAGCCTGTGACTGTTAATGAATTAGCTTCTTATTTTTTCTATTTATCATTTTTTTTTCGCTAAATATTTTATTTTTTTAAAGTATTTTAATCAGTATTTTTCCTTTCGTGGTAGCTCACGTCGACATTCGAGATGGAACTCGAAAACACGAGTACACGATGGACTTTTTATTTCTAGAGTAACTGAATGTAATGGGTACTACGCTATAGTGTATTCTTTGTGAACTTCCTATCCATTCTTAAACTGATTTCACGTGATAAAATGAACAGTTCAGAAAGCAAACATAATCAAAAATTCCCAAATTTATATTTTGGTTGGGATATTCCTTGGCGACCATTTTAGGAATCAATCAGTTGCCAGAACTTGTACTGGGATCCGAGAACCATTAACATCAACACTTATCTTAAATTTAGATTGTTGTATTTTACTCCTGCCGTCACTATGGCTAAATTTAGACGTATTACCTTTTCTGCGGAGTATCGCACTTGGGAACTGTCCACGTGAAAGCACACACCCATGGAAATGATAAAATGTAAACGACGTACATAAGAACATATTTGGAACCGGGAATGCATCGACTTGAATTTGGTCTGTAACAGATAATTTATATGATAAAGACTTATCGTCAAGTCGGAGCTGGCTTGGAAAACCGAGAAAATAGAAAAATGAATGTATTTCTCACTTCTCCGGTGGTGGATTTTTAACAGCAGGCAAGCAAGGGAGAATAACAATTGTTGGTACCCCGTCATCTTCTCCTGCCGCTTCTTTTCCCATCTGGATATATGCAAGAACACTAGAGTAAAATCATTGCAAACGAAGTTTTAAAGTAAACAGCTAGGGGAAATAATTCATATAATCATCTATTACATTTCAGCTTATTATGGGTATCCAGGAACCATAAAAATGAAATAGTCGATACGGTCATACGACGAGCGCTATAACCGCACAGTATTGTGGTAAGAATTTGTACGGCCAGACCGGATGTTTAAATTCGATGCATTTTCCCTCTATCTCCGTCAAAACTTATAGATCGGGCCAATTCATAACTAAACAAATATTTGCAGTATCCACAATTATGATTTTTTGTTTAACGTTTCAAGTCACTCAGCCAGTTAATAATCAAAATTTGGGACAAATAAATGTGCGAGCGTACAGCTCATAAAAAATTATTAATCGCGTCCGGCAGCGCAATCACTAGATGACAAATTTTTCTTGGCTTGGGTGGAGTCTTTTGGAAAAAGGGTATATGAATATATATATTGTTTATGCGTCATCACGGGGTTGGGTTTATATTGCGATGAAGCTGTACCATGCGTCACAGACACTGTGTAATGAATATAAAGCGTTAAGTTTTCTGTTGAAAACATAAAATATTAATATGTTAGAAAATCAAATTGTTAAACATTGCGGTGAGCAAGTATCTGCTGCTGTTAAACGCTAAAATAAATGAAATCTACTATGGCAATCATTTTAGTTTCTGTTTGCATGTTCAATAGTCCACACCTACAACAATACACGATTCAATAGTCCACACCTACAACAATACACGATTGTCTCATTTGAAGACACATTTCGCAAGCTTATCAAATACTGTAAATTTCCAGCCTAGAAAAACAAACACATAAAAAATTACTTTTCTCAAATGTTTGTTTTCCGGAAATAGAACTAGTATTTTTGGCTATACGTATGGATATTATATTCGTGTGTATCGTTTTCGTCAATGTTGGTATAACGTGAATGTCAACGAACTTGACTACTGGCGTATTTCTTTTCGTCTTTATTTCATGCGAGTTTGGATTCAATGTAGAATTGACCCCAATTTGAACCCAGAAATATAAGATTGATCCAGATTGATTTAATATTGGATCGAAATGGAACGAAAATCTGGCTATACGTATGGATATTATATTCGTGTGTATCATTTTCGTCAATGTTGGTATAACGTGAATGTCAACGAACTTGACTACTGGCGTATTTCTTTTCGTCTTTATTTCATGCGAGTTTGGATTCAATGTAGAATTGACCCCAATTTGAACCCAGAAATATAAGATTGATCCAGATTGATTTAATATTGGATCGAAATGGAACGAAAATCTGAAATAACTTCAATAATGAAATAAATTCTGCTTAATTTTTAGCAATCACTCACATTCTTTTTGATAATCCCCAGTTAATAGCGGCAGTTTTGCCAGTTTCATGCAGAATAACACACAAGTAATACTTTTTTAACTACACATTGTCTATCTATGAGTAACCATAATGATATTGAATACATTGTTCAGCGACGGCGGTAGCTCAAGTAACATCGGATAATTCAAATAGCAAATTTAATTTACATTATTCACATGCTCGAAAGGGTATTGGAAATATACGATACGATTCTTGGAAATGTGATATATACGGTACATACATTAATTATTAAAAGCTTGAAAAAGTTAAACACGTTTTAAGGTGGAAGATCAATCTTATATCAGCTTTGAGAAACCACTTCGTCGCTGGTTATCTCTGATATGCAATACTGATTATCTTAGATGTGATTCATTCTGTATGGCCTATCATAGCTGTTCAGAATTTAAGATTTCTTGTCAAGCTTTGAATATGCAAGTAGAGTTAACGGGGTGTATATATAAAACAAGTGGTTACCTCTACTGGCCCGCCTACGTCGATACTTCCTGCCGTTTCATGAAAAGTTTCGGATACAATTTTAACGTCCTCGTTTTCACAGTTGCACTCGGAATTGCTAACATTGTTGGAACCGTTTACATTTTTTTTGACTGTAGACTTTGAATCAAGCGTCAGGTTTAGGGTCACGAGAGAATCGGAACGCTGTCTGGAATCACAATCTGTGGCCGATAGATTTGGCAAGTATGTATTCTTTTCTTCGACAACTCTCACGTCATTGGCGATATTCCGAGATTCATTATTTTGAAATTGGCTTCTTCCATTTATAACTGTGACGCTTTCCTTCACCGATGTACAGGATGGACAACGAGATACAGGCCTAGATATACGAGGACTTCCATACGTCACGCATCCCATGTTACAAGGTTGAGACGACACGTGTATGACGCACGATGTGCATGTGCTAGGCTGTGGTGACGCACCTCCTCCGTTGTTACTGCCACATATACATATACCGGAATCACTGTTATATGTCAAATATAAAAAAGTCATACCATACAAAATAAAAGTGAAAGGTGTAGTACAACGATTCTACATTCTCAATGCTCAACTGTGTAAAAACACGAGAAATGGTACCGGCAATTTATGGTCTTGTCACGTGACAAACCTCACCGTTGGTTACTATAATATTTCATCAAAAATGGGATAATACACTCGAGTTGACTATCCTTCAACACGAAAAGAAGTTTGATTCCAAAATAGAAAAACACTTACTTGGCACTTTTAGATTCAACTGACTCTGCTCTCGACTCTGGAGTTCGAATTTCCGGAGTCTGTGAAGAAAATTAATGAAAATAGTATGACGAGTTCTTAAGACATGCAAAACTTCACTGCATGTTGAAAAAAATAAGAATGTAATACCGGTGTCGAGAGTGAGGTGGGCGGAGGCGCTGTGGGAATAGTAGATTCTTTCTGTGACACCATTTTTTCAGGTGGTGACATATCCACTGGTGCTGTTGCCACTACTTCCGGCCCCACTGCCGCCTTCGAAACTGGTTTCGGAGATGGAGATCGTGTGGGTGGAGGATCAGGAGTTTTTGGACAAGTTTCTTTTATCTCTAATGACTTATCAGAGTCTTCAGGTCCGACCCGACTTTCGAAACATGAACTGAATTGAAACAAAAACTGTGTCAAGTTGAAGCTAAAAATGTGCCCAAACTCCATCTGAAACGTTCCAAAAAGTATTGCGTTTTGATGGTAACCAATATTATTTTGTATGTAGCTTTGATCGACGTAATTAGTTGTTTGCTACAAAATATGTAACTGGAGTTTCGTTTAGTTCGAGTAGATTATCAATTTGAGCGAAATTTGACGTACAATCTTCAAAATATATAGAGACATCGCAGCATTCCATTATTCAATAAAACACTTCCAGATCAAAGTTGTGAGTGTGCTCGATTTTTGGTAAAATGAAAGCGATGCCAAAACGAAAATACAATCCTAGGACACAAAAAAATAGTTGTTCCAGGCCCAGAAGCCAATAGGCTGAAATATCCCAGTCCATTTATTCTCACAGCGGGCGATATTGCCCCCCTATGGGCGAAAATCCCTCTCAAGTCAGAATTATCGCAAAACCTGTTTTCTTTGTTCCAACGGAGCACATTCATCTCACTTCCGCCTCGGTCGGAAGAAGAGAACGACAGAGGTCGACTTTGGTTTTAACAAGCTGTTTCTCCAAACCAAAGCATAATCTAATCTGGTTATCAACCAATTTGGCTGAGTATGATTCAATACCTCACTTACTCACAATACTCACAAAAAAGTAGGATGGCGTACGTTAACTATATTTCTGCAAATTTAGTTTGTCGTTATCAGCAGCTCAGCTTAATTACGAATAGTCATAGTATATCTCACCAACAATTCCATTTTCCCATGCAATCCATAAGTCGAGCGTTAAACTTCATGACAACAATATATAAAGCGTATAATACGAGCAGCATGAGTGATTCCCAGTATGTAAATTGAGTATCAAGTGAAAACACGATGAAGGCAACAATCGACATTGCGTAAAAGATTGAATCTCGAACAAATGGTCGCCAGTCGAGACACAGTACCTGAATCGTGTAGAATTGTTTGTTAAAAATGTTCGCAAGTCCTAGAGACAAGCGGTGACAAGGATTAGAGACAAGTCCTATTGGTGATTCCCTGATTTGATTGTAATTTCTACGAAGCAATAAATTTATTCTCTTCGGAAAAGATGCAAAGCGATCAAACTATTTTAACCCACCCGGTGAATTACTTTATAATGCAAATGCACTAAATTTGTCCACTTAGTGCTTTAGCATGATACTTTTATGCTCACGCGACGTCGTCCAAATTTCCCCATCTTTCTTACTTTCTGTGGTCTGATGTGCCCATTAAAATGTGATGGGAATGTTTCAAGCATTGCGTTTGTTTGAAACTTCGAGAATTTGAAAATATTCATATTTCAAACAGCAAATCATATTGTACAGAAATCACGTATATGTTCTTATTATGCCATAAAAACTTAACTCAACACATGAATGCACGTGACTGGCAATATTAAAATAGTATTATATATGAATAATAATCCAAAAGGGCGAAGACGACTTGACAATAGCGTAAACAACGGATCGATTATTCAACAGTTTGAATGATTGTTATTTTTTGACGCCAAAATGTTATTATCATTACCTTGGTTACTATGCTAAAAAATATATATCATTGAATGGAAAATTGAATTTTTTTTATATATTATTACAACACGAATGTGTGTTCACGCATATAGTGTTAACAAAAACCAGTAATAGTACTGTCGTGCATTAATAATTGTCCATAGAAATGGGGATTTCTTTCAGATGGAATAAGATGTGCTACAAAAAAAGCTTGGAGAATCACTCTTCCGTGTAGCTGGTGGTATACAATGCAAGGTTTTGTGCAAGCGTTAATTGATTAAATATTACGATGCGAATGCCAAACAACGAGTTGTAGGACATAAAACTACAGAGCAAACACAATCAAAACAAAGTGCATGCTTGTATTTTTAATATAAATTTGAATAATAATGAATAAGTCTAAAGAAGGACTACAAATCGGAATGCGTGGCATACCAGACCCTATACTATAAAAAGTGAAAGTTCACTATGTCAAATTTATGCATTAATTAATATATCGATATATGTATTGTAATTTATTGTAATTTATTGTAATCCAGCTATACATATGACCGCTACCGAAAGCTTATTTTCCTAATATTTGATCAACAATTGTTAAGCAAGATTACAATAAAAATCAATCCGAAAAATCCGTCAAAACCATACGGGATTACGTGGATTATCACAAATCCGTCATCTGTTAGCAATATTTCCGATGGATGAATAAGCAGCGGTGAGATTCGAATTTTTTGTATTGACTCACTATAACTGATTCTCCTATTTCATGAAATATATGTGTGTCACTACGTAAGCTGCATCAACATGACCAGCGTAATATTAATCTAATATATAAGTTTTGAAACGTCAAATATAACGATAGTCGTCAGCTGTGGTGCGCCGTGCACGTAAGCGTTTTTCATCTAAAAAACGCTTGGTTTGAATTTGAACGCAATTGAAGTAAAGCTTTTTACGAAAAAATTACAAATGAACCGATACAACACAACACATATTTTCACCAAACTCATTTAACAGGGTGTAAAAGCAAAAAAAATACAAAAATGAAATAATAGTTTCACGTTGACTACCTTTCCTGCTAAAGCGGCCGTCAGAGCAATGATGATCAATAAATTAAAGACAGCGGACCTACAAAATAAGAAGTATCATGTTTGAATAAAGTAACATTCATTATACCTAAGCCCCCAGAGTTATAAGTGACGTGAATACAAAACTTATAAGGTGGAAAAAAGAGTTCTGTCTACTACTCAATGAGAAACTCAGAATCTAAAGTTTACTGTGGACTATATCATTTCGACTCACCCAACGATTGTGCCGACTCCTACGTCACTTCCAGCACCAGCACCAGCAATTGAAATAAATAGTTCAGGAGCCGACGATCCGGCAGCCATAAACGTGGCACCTGCCACATCCTCGCTAAGATTGAGACGCTGAGATATTGCCTCGAGAGAAGCGATGAAAAAATCGTCACAAATAATCGCGAGACCTCAATTTAAAATATAAAAAGGAAAATAAAGACTGCAACCGTAATCACATCTTTATGTTACGACATACCTAATCCTTCTTGGTTGTTTCAATGTGAAAATGGGAAGTTTTGGGTAAATTTACCATTTGTTGAATTTACTCAAATTTGAATCAAGATATATAACAAAAGAGCAAAATCGTAACGTTCTACAATTTGCACACTGTCGAGGTCAGCTATAGTCACGTACAGGACGAGCCAGAATTGATTATACCATCAGTGCTCGGTCATTCGAAAACTAGTTAACTTACGCACAAACGGAACAACTTAGTTGATATGCGGAAAGCAATCAAATTGAAAGCCTCAAAATTTACCTGGATGATTCCTGACCTCAAGGGTGTACACTTGTCTGCACTTCTCGAATGCATTGATATAGCGTAGACACAAAATCACAAAATGACTAATGTTACTTGGCGACTTTGTGCAAAATAAGTTGTGGTGAGATTTGTCAAAACCTTAAGTCGGGCCATATAACATCCATAGAAAAGTAAGCGTCAACTGAATGGCAATTTTTCTGAAGACTTACCAATGAAAAGAAACAAAATGATTATGATGTAGAGCAAGACCCACAACGCTGGTACTCCGCTTGTTATTTCTCCTGCACATCGGTTATGATGTCCATCTTCTGATGTCTCATTTCCGATATGATTAGTCGTCTTATTCCTAGAAATAATTTTTAAATCAATTGTACCAATAAAAAGGGAAGATCTGAAAAACAGACCGATAGAATCGATTACTAGAATCGATACTACCAATTTCGAACAATAATGGTGGATATTGCTAGTTTTACGACATTTCTGAACAAAAGTTTCCGAAATGTGATTTATTTTGAGGTATATCTCATTATCATTTATGAAGAACCCAACCAACAATCTGACCTAAATTCAACTTTCGTTGAGATATGTTTAATGAACGATTTCTTAAAAAATAAATGCATGCTCACTTTCCGAAAGTTAATTGAAACACAGGAATGGATCATGCTTGACTTTGCATTGGCTCAATAAACATGACTTGTCCAATTATAAATAGTCATGATTTAAACACTAAACAATAAAGCGCATAGCTGTTTACTGTTCTTTTTTACTTTCTATAACCAAGATGCGAACTCCAAATTCTTGTGTGTTTTGCACGAGGATATTGTAATCAAAAATGCAGCTACATGGCGCTTACGCATCAATCGATAACTAGCTATTCTCAGTCAAAACAAAGATTCACATCAATTTTACATTAGTTTTCCATCGCCCCTGCTCACAATGAGTCTGTTCCAGTTTTTCGAGCCAAGATGTTTGAGTATCTTTGAAAGTTCCACACTAATCAAAAATAGTTGCAGAGCATCAGAGGCTTTTGCTTTTGCGCTGATACCCTCGAAACCAGTTAATCACCTTCGACGTGCCGCTAACAATAAATGGACAATTCAGCGCTACATTCTAAATCAGTAACGTAAACGCAAATCAACTGGAATGCGAGTGGGTAATATGTTGTGTGAATACTTTTACTTTTATGTGTAAAGTTCAGTAAATGCACAACATTTAACAAAATGTTTCGGTGTTTCGACGTCAAGTTGTTCAATGCCATATATGGCAAGGATAAAACGACTTTGGGGAACGTAAATAATTAATTTTTTCAAGAGTGAGGTGCATTATAACGGGAGTGATTTTGAAATTGAAATTTCACCATCCAACAAATATGACAATATCATTTTAATCGCGAGAACAGCTGCTAATGCGATGTTGTGACATATTTACTCTGAACAAGGATCCAGCAAGAAATCAATGAAAACCCGTGGGATTGTGGTTGGACCCGATATCTCTACAAGAGATGCAACATAATTTGATCCAATATTGAGAATATTTTGGTACGCGTCAATGGTTGTAGAGTTACGTTATTCACAAAAACTGTACGTAAATGAAGAATTGGTAATTGGAATATATATTTTTGTGTATCAAGAGTATTAATTATTATTATAGTATTTGCATTCTTGGATACCAAATATGAAAAATATTTCAGGTCCTAACGGTGGTAAGTTCCATTATTTAGAATGTTAAGTCATATGATATTGCGCAAGAAAACTTTGAGAAAAAGACCGGGTCAAATATGTCGTGAGGTCACTCAACATTCTAAACCAAGGTACTTTTGAGAACATAGTCAAAAGACCGTCGAGATGAATAATTAAATAAAAACAAAATGTTGCCAAACTAGTTTACCGCCAACCGATTTTGAATTATTAAAAAGTGCCATCCGCAAAGCTCTTGTACGATTACCTCCGTTTTAATGCAATATTCAGTTAGGGATGTTTTTTAAATCTATTTCATACCGGAACAATTTTTTTGTTTGTTTTATTGCAGAACCGAGCAATGTTTTGTTGAATCAAAATTTATATCAGCTTCATACATACACTTTAAAGTGGAAACACTATAAATTCAATTAAAAATGAAAATCAGTTTAATCGGATAAACCATCAAATATTTTTGTCGTACAAGCCCATAGTCGAGTTGTACTACGCATTGCGCATCACGCTGTTGGCAAAAAAAGGAACCCAACTGTATAGGCGCTTTCTCGAACATAAATAATAAATAAGGTTATCTTAATAGCAATTCATTTTAAATTTCCCGATAAAACTTCAAAATGAATCGATGATTTGAATACCTCCATAGATATGTTACATCTCAATGCTGCAAAGATTTGTCAATATTTTTAGTATAATAAACATTCAAGCTAGTATATAGTTATATATATATATATTCATAAATATTTATGTTCATAACAGGAGGATAATTGAATAATATTAATTACATTTTTGAAATATTAAGCAATGCAATAAAGGCCTCCGGGCCAGGTCATATTTTGGAAAGGCACCGGGACCAAGACAGATTACAATTCTTTCGCTAACTTTGAATAAATTCACACCATCTACTTACTTTTCCGAATCCAACGCATCTTCGCAAACTTGCAGTGCGTTCATATATATGATATCCATTTCTGATTGGTCATCGGAAGTTGGTTCATTTGATACACCAGGTCGATGTTCTTGACCATGATCTGATTCGGGATTAATTTCCGTAGCAAGAGTTCTCACCTCGACTTCGGCCTGGTCGATAGCGTCGTTTTCAATTTGATTATTTCTAACGACGGTGACGGTTTTCAGCTCAGCATCGGAGGATGCTGAACGGTGCCTTCGATACTCGCCATAATGTTGTTCAGTCTGCGAATAAAAATCCCTCCGCCGTCGAATTAACCTTGCCTCTTCGATCGGAACATTCGGTCTGAATGTGTCTTCTGTCAACAAACGTCTACCATTCTGTTGTTCAGACCTTTTAGGCTCAACTAATTCATCGATTTTGCTTTTAGGGTAATATATAATATCCTCATAATCTACAAATTCCACCACACGCCTGTAATATATCTTATTCATAATCTGTCCGGCAGTTAAATTTAAATCGACGACTTTCGGCGCGGACATTGTCCAGCGAAAGACCAATACGACCGCGACCATGAACACGAGGGTAAAAATCACCACCATTATCCTTGTCAATAGATTTCTGTTTGTTTCGTTTTGCTGAAAATGAAATGCAGAATACTTGTACAGAGTTGAAATCCCACGATTTCTATTCCACGGCATTTTCGTCTTCAAAATTCGTCTTCAAGCGGTAAAAGCCAATTGATATCACACATACATGCAGTATTGCTATTGCGATACT
Organism: Styela clava; assembly: GCF_964204865.1. Lineage (NCBI taxonomy): Eukaryota > Metazoa > Chordata > Ascidiacea > Stolidobranchia > Styelidae > Styela > Styela clava. Next base: position 1,533,290 of record NC_135257.1, read on the forward strand.
ATATTAAATTCGTCTATATACTGCAAGCTGTAAATGCATATTGAATATTTTATAAAGCTACCTCAGCTCAGTAACACGACGCTAAAGAAAAGAAACTCCAAGACACCAAGAAATGAGAAATCGCGAATGGAGGAGACAAGCGATCGTTTTCAGAAAGGCGATGTAAACACATGCCAATAACAATTGACGAAAGGAGATTAGTTTATAATCAACGTTGCTTGTAGATTAACCATGCGCTATTTCCACTTACAACTTCAAAACACGATACAACAGAAAACAAAACTTCAAGCCACCAAGCGATGAAAAATCGCGAATGGAGAAGACAAACGATGGTTTTCTGACTGGCGATGTGAACACATGCCAATAACAATTGGCGAAAGGAGATTAGTTTATAATCAACGTTGCTTGTAGATTAACCATGCGCTATTTCCACTTACAACTTCATAAATAGTCCCCAATCAATTTGGCTCAAGTATGATACGATGATTTAGTTCCACACTAAATCTACGTAATAACAAGAAAGCGGCATATTGATAACAGAAAGAGATTAATTTCACAACTACTCGTGTTAATAAAATAATACAATCGGCTGCTAGATGAATAACTAATAATTCCTAATCTTATAATCGTACATTTAAGCCACAGAGCTATCGATTATACCCCAATACTTTAAGTATTAGTAATCAGGAGTTATATTTGCAACAATAATGAATACAATGCTAAGCTTACACTTTACTAGTAACTCATTACCAGTACCTTAGGATATATTCGATGGTATCATTTTCAACACAGAAATAATTTATAACGACGATACTGTCACGCAGTTCGATATATATCCAACAATAAAGACTATGTGTTTAAATACAGGTTTCAGTGAGACAAAACGTTTCGGAATAATTTCGCATTACATGAATGGATAAGATCATTGCGACACAGGCTGACATAAGCAGATGGGAGTTTCCAAGATTTGTAAAAAATCAAAAAGTCTCAAAACAAGCAATTGGTAAAACATGTCCACCGTAATTATTTTTTATACGACGATTATTCAGTCTTTTCGCTCCGAGCAATGTTCTGTACAAACAGCTGATATCTAACGATATGTAGAGAGAGAGTCATCATCATTTGGAAGTCACAAAGACTTTCCGGTTTGGTATTGCTTACCCAATTTACTACAACATGGGTGGGGTGGAGGCACAGGATTTCAACCCAAGATGTGTAGTCTGTGATGTCAACACAATTGAGTCCAACGCTTTAAACGCTAGGGCAACGCGCCGCCCAAAATTGCATGAAAATTATTTCCGAGTGTACGCGGGAGATAGTTTAATCATCCAAACCAACGAATAACAGTTTGTTTCTATCCTAATCGTTTTTGTTTGAAATGTAAATACTTTCTTCTGGATTTAAATTCAATCGTGAAAAATACATTGTGTTGATCAGGGGCTAAGGCTTTTTTTTTAAATCATAATCAAATTAAATGTAATTTTTAACAGACACCTGAAGTAGGACAATACCACCTTCCTGCTGCAGTTAATTGGACAAGACGCGTCGCTCGATGCATTCCTTTAATGTATTCAATGTATGAAAGCATTTATAATTAGCAGTTAGAGCTCGTCCGAGCTGTAATGAAAGTCAGGTCTTGACGCAATCGGTAAAGTGAAAATATTTCTGATTAGAATGAGAGTATTTCCCTACTTTGCGTGCGCGTAATTAAGTGTGTCTGCCAGCAAGGATATTATATATATTTTGTCTACATGAAGTTTGCGGAGGACAATTTCTCGTAAAAGAGCATCTCATTAAAATGAATATGTTTCGTATGCATAAAATTAGATTAAATGTACGCAAATTTTGAAACATTCTTAATTTTAATTTCGAAATAATTCATGATGTTATTATTAAGCCCCTTTCTCTCCTTCTTGCCTTTGACAAGTAAGACATTTTTCTCGATTTTAAAACCGAGTAGCAGTTTTGATTCTCTAGTCTAAACTCACTTCAAAATCCGAACGAGATTACGAGGTTTTATGTCTATTCATGTGGAGTTCGAATTTCGATATTTAACTGAAATTGTGATGTCATAATATAAAGTTGAATAAGAATATCTTTAAATTAGATTTAATTTAATTCATTGTCGAAATGGATATTGAAAGCGAAGTTCCACAGATGTTGGAAATTTTAGTAGCAGAAAGTCTTGAAACATTTGGAAATTCCCAAACTGCCATGAACAACAAAAGGCCTGTATTGAAAAATCGTCACATGCTCCACTATTTGGCGTGCGAGAGCAATAAAGCTAAAAAATTGACAATAAAACGGCAGAAGCAGATTGCCAAAGCAAAGTATGTAGAAGAAGAAATTCGGAGATGCACGAGGAGTGTAGAATATATGAATGAACAAGTGAGACACTGGAGAACTATGGGCATGCAGGTTACTGAAAAAATAAGGATGTTCGAAAGAGAATTAACAGCTCTTGATGATGAAGGAAGAAAAAAGAAAAATTTGATTTTTCCTATCTGATTTGAATAACGGAAAAAGAATTTCGCGCACAAATGAATATATTGACCAACTGAAGATATACATTTTCCGTTTCCAAGCATTCTCATATTATTTATATACTGCATATACTTTTTATATTGCATTGTTCAGTGCCATTCATATTCTGCTGTATGTCTGAAATTCACTTCAGTCGACATAAAGCGGTCCTAAAGTCAAAACTAGTGGAGTGTCTCAGCCTCTTCCCCAAGTATCAGCGTCGAAGAAGAGATTCATATGGGTCCAAGCTCCAAGATCACGCTCCACTTAAAACTTACATCAAGGCTGTTGATATAGGTAACCTGATACAGATCAGTGATAAATCCCCTTATAGTTGTTTCGTTTCTACAATACGGTACCAGGTTGGGGTTAGGCCATAATTTTTTCATTCCAATTTTAGTTCTTTTACGAGTTCGAGGACTAGCCAAGTGTCTCCCGTAGTATTTGTACCTGAAATTATGGCCTAACCTGGTACACATACTACGTTCCGTTGTCCGCCATCTTGGCTCACATACTTCGGGAGTACCTACAATACTTTATGCATAATACCCAACAAAAAATTACAGACTTTCAACACAGAAGTAACCTCGTCTTTCTCAACGCAAGAAAATACTCAAATCTACCTTAAATGAGAAAAAAATTTTTCGCAGGAAGGAGTAATTAATAATTGGGTATTCTTCTTCGCCCGTGGCCGCCTATTCCGTGGTTCGTCATATGGTTACGCCGCCTTATCGGCTTCTCCCTCCCGGGTTAAGGACCATTAGCATAAGGTGTTATCGATTTATTACATAAATCTGAAAAAGTTGAAATTAAACCATTCAGCGAGATAACGCTCTGGTTCTGGAACGAGAAAGCCAGGTTAACAAACAGTGAACAGCTGTCAAATACCTAGCAAATATCTTGCCGTTGAGTGGCATCACAAAATGATGTCATAAAAGTTCTAAATAATATTAATATAAATATCTAAAGAAATGTAAATATTTACGAAAACCGAAGGAACAAAAAGGCAGAAGTAATCAGAAAGTGCATATCATAGACAACAAATCTTGCCGATTTAAAAGACATCAAAGCTTAAATTGGGTAAGTATACTGACATTTAAAAAGTAGTCCGATTCACATGGTCGAACTTCAGCTCATTTTACATTGTCGTTTATTGTCGAAGATGATTCATTGCGCAACACAACTACGATCATGTAAAGAGCCTATGCATAATGCAATTCAAATTGAGCATGTTATCTGTGAAATAGTTTTCAGAATATATCGATAAGGAAGTCAATTTTTGCTGAGCCGCTCCAACTACAGTTTCAGAACTTAAAACGACTGATTCCGATATAACAATCGCCTTCTACATTATATTGCAGTGCAGTATACATTTTCAATTCTACAATAGGTAGATACTGCCACAACATACAAAGCCTTTTTTATGCCTCAGATTTCGAATTAGACTCAATGAGGCAATTGAAGTAAGATCAGTAATTGCAATTTCCAACAAAATTACTTGATCATATGAACCTGCCAAATCTATAGTCAGCATACAGTCAGATACTGTAGGATTCATACGGATAGCTCTTCTCAAGAATGAGGGTCATGAGGAAACCAAGACACAACTAAATCTTCGTTTCTCATACATCTGTCCACAAAATGCAATTTCGTGCTTTATCCCCAGTGATAAGATTTCCACCATTCCATGAGCAAGATATAACAGGATCACTAAAAAACAGGATCACTTTACCCACATTGTTATGTTCAGAAAGCAATGAAGTAACACTCATGCACATGACTGCTACAATTCTTGAAATATACTTTTCTTGTGCCCATTTCAACAAAATGTTTAAAAAAATTTTCTACATTTTGATTCATAAAATCAAATTTTTATAGATTGGTGCAAGAAATGACCTGAATAACTTTGTCCACTATCCTAATGATGAATTATATGATTACTCAGTAGGATTGAAAACAATTATACAATCAGGCAATGTTTCGATGTTTGTATTATCACACAACTGTGACATTTTATCAGATGAATAAATACTTTACAGTTTACACCAAAATTTTTGCCAAGTGGAGAGAGCACACTAGGGATGTACTGATATATAGGTATTGTGTTAGTATTGGCTAAAAATAAACTGATATTTCCGATATATTCAGCTCTTTGTTCTGAACCAGAATTTTTTGGAGGATAAGTTAGTAATACAACTCACTCATGCTCATGCACAGTGGTTTCCAAATCTCCACTTGAGGCGTTCCATACAAGTAACGTCCCATCAGAAGATCCGACAGCAACATATTCTCCACTTGGACTAAACGCACATCTCGAATAATCTGTTGCAACTTTGAAGTAGTCATGGCTTTATGAAAACAAAATGTATAGGAAACGACTAGCATACACAAATAGGCACTAAAATGTCACAATGATTAAAAAATGATTCATAGAATAAATAAAAGCGCAGTAATAATAAACACATGATGGTACATTGGGTATTATTGAATTTTTTGAATATGTTATATCGTAACAATGTTAATAAATCTTTGTCTGCAAAAGTAGATTAATGATGTAATTACTGAAAATGAACACCCCAGACCCCACACAGCCTTGATTAAGGAGCTTAAAGAAGGAGGAATTTGGCTATTGGGACAAAATAACCTCAATAACTATGATGCACCATGTCTTATTTACAGTGTCAACAGTAGTTAAACTCCTGTTGTGTATGTTCTTATCAATAATTACTGAGAAGCAACACATCGTTCAAATGCCTTTATTTGAAAATTGTCCTGAAGAAAAGTGAACAAGCACCCATGGGAGGATATACATTAGATACATCCAATTTAGTTGACAAATTCTACAAACCTCAGGCTGTGTAACACTGATCTCTTCCTTAAGTCAATAATTTCTAATGTATGATCTTTGGTGCAGCAGACAACAGAATTTTTATCGAGTGGTGTATCCAGTGATGTGATTCTGCCACCTAATGACATTTCTGAAGTTGCTGACGAACCAGACCTTTGAAAACAAAATGCTTTTCTATCAAACCTTCACTCCTAAAATGCGATATAATATTAACATATAAAGCAACTATGATTGTAAAGATTACAATCGTCCCGACTCCGCACAGCCTACCCGAATTATTGTGTCGTGGATGCGAGAATTGGATTGGAGCCTGGGCCCATATCGTTCACCCTAAGTCAACACTAACATAGTTGGGCCTGGGTTGTTCCATAAATGCTGGTATGGTTGTTCATGTTTAGTATTAAGCCAAAATTCTGAAATTGAATGTTTTAGCCGGTTCAGGCAAATGTTGTCAACTATTGAGGTATTTTCAATTTGTTCACAGTAGAAGATAAGAAAAACATTTAAACAATGACTAACCTTGTGTCATAAAACCTTAATTTCCTATCAAAATGACCACTTGCAACGCATTCACCAGATTGATCTGTTGTGACAACATCATTACATGAAGAACCGGCAAGATATGTTTTAACACAGGAACCACTTTTTAGATCCCAAACTTTAACTGTTCTATCATTACTGCCAGAGACAAGACGGTGACCATAACCAAGATATCTTGCTGATAAAACCTTGCCTTGATGACCAGTTAATGTCAACTGTAAAACATATAAGAGGAATATTTATTGAAGATAAAATGAATGCTGGCTACTTACAGTAATAGTGTAAAAAATTAGATAGGATGGGATTTTTATATTTATCCCAGGGTAGAGGAAAGGCGATATGACAGCTTATCATATGGCGTTCCTCTAGATAGGCTACTAGTCCATGTCAGGTACGGGATCAGTTAGCCAGATATTTGTTTCTTACGGCGGCGAGGAGTCCAGCAATCCTCGCTGTTCGCACACATATGTACTTCCAAACATCGATGTGAATTTTTTCGCATGGTTTGTCAAATTTGAACATAGAATTTCTTCAATAAATTACTTTTCATAAAAATCAAGCAGTGATACATCTCTCGAATGAAATATAGATTTTATTTTCTCATTGCATTGAATATTTTCTGCGCCATTGAACCCATTGCACTCAGCATCAACTTTTCTGCGTTTTGTTGCCATAATTATAATTAATAATTAATGTATAGTTATAATTAAATTGTAGGCTCATTGAACAAGTATCTGGTCATTAAATTGTTCGGTTATAATATAATTTAGTCTACACGTGTCTCACAATAAATTCTGTTGGGTAAAGAATATTATCGTGAAAACAGCCGTTTTGTAGCTGTAATTCATTGAAGCGTCACTCACGGACCGGTTTTACTCCCAGGCCGCAGGTTGCCGACCCCTGATGTAGATAATATCATAAACTCGATGCAATGAAAACAGAGTGAAGGTTTCAGATATATTCAACTTACTTTTAATCTTTGGATAGACATTGTCCACAATCGTACTGCATAATCACTCGAACACGCAATTAATAATTGTTCCTGTGGATCAAAATCTATATTAGTTATTCCACCATTACAACCTCGTAGTGTGTGCTCCATCATGCATTTTTCTAAAATATAAAAATAGAGGTCATCTTATTCACTTTTTAAGATGATCAGACTTGGATCACCTGAAAATTAATTACTTTAATTACAAGCATATTCAATCATAATAGTAAGTAAGCATTTGGATATCATCCTGCCGTGTGCATTGAATCAGAGATTTTCAAGATTTAGAAAACGCCAATATTATTCAATTAAATGACATACCGGTAAGCGGTAACTGTAGTGAAGATATTATAATTTTGAAATATTGGAAGCTCATTTTTAAAAATATTTAATTTAGACAAACCTCCCACAACGCTCCATAATCTGACTACTTTATCAGAACCACCAGTCGCTAGTATTTCACCAGATGCTGAAAATTTAACAGAAGATACTTCTCCTTCGTGAGCTTTCTGAAATATAAAAATCAGATTTTTTAACCAAAAAAGGTAACAGATACTTTTCTTCTAGTGAAAAATTTCAAAAAAAAAGTGGTGGATAATACACCAATTCGATTTAACATTGATCTCATGAAATAATATATTTTGAAATGTCTACTCGGATGGGCATAAAAAATCTGACATGAATGCCATTCAACAGATATGAAAGAAGTTGTATGTTTAATTTTACTCCATTTAAAAAAAAACTTGATGATAATTAACTGCTATTACGCTATTTGAATAAAAATTAGTCGATACAAAATTTAATAATAATACTAGAATATGGAAATGTCGTAGTTTGTCATATGATTAATAAGCCATCACATTGTATTTCCCGGATAAAAATATAGAAGGTTTATCGTATTCTATCTGGTTTAGCCCAATAACACAACAAATTTCCTAACTTAGATAGGTGAAACCTGTATTTTGGGGAATCTTTTTGAGAATTTTGCTATTGAAGTGTATTTTATTTTGTAGTACAAGTTTCAAGAAAGAGCACACAAATAAATGCAGCACTGTTTAACATATATTTGAGTGACTTCTTGAAGTTTCTATAATAACTTTCCAAAATCAATGAACAATTGAACATAGCAATAAACTACTATTTACGAAGTTGTCGGTGGCCAATATTATAAACAAAATATGTTTCATACCCATTTACATCTACTTCTTGAGGGTAAAGTGACATAAAGACATCCTTGATGTGCAGGAGACCTAGGAGTTTCTATTCCTGTTTCCTGAGATGTAGTTCTTGCTACTGGTTTTGGTCTGATAGAAAAGAAATTGTCATAATTGGGAAGATTATGTATGACCCAGTTGGCATAATGGTGAGATGTGAAAGAAGTGTCAAATGCATTGTGTTATATTCTAACTATTCAATTGCACTGTATTCTAAATCAGCGCTCTTCAACCAGGTATAGGGTATACCCAAGTGTATACCGAATCATAAGTACGACTAATAAACGGTATACGAAGGGTGAACAGCCTAAGTCAGGGCTTCTAAACTCTAATATAAAATTATTTAATATTCATATGGAGACAACAATGCTAACGCGGCACACATGAAATATAAAATGTCGTTTACGCAAAACCGACTTGAGCACATTGTTACATCACAAATTATATAGATAATGCAGGTGTCTGGGTTGATGATTTCGGCTTGATTTCACTTGATTTAAGTTAAACACGATTCCTGTTGACGCTAGGGCCCTCAGTCAAATATAGACCGTGTACAACTTGAACATATGGACAGTAGCTCATTAGATTGCATTGTGATATTGCAGTATCGTTAGCTTTAGTTTTTTTTACCATCTGTGCTCAAAATTTCATGTTTATTTAGGCCTTGAACATACATTGGTATTTGTAAGATATACATACAATTTTCTTGAAAAATTTTAAAAGGTATACCACCATATAAAAGGTTGAAGAACCATGTCCTAAATACTCAGTTCCTTCATTACATGAATTGCATAAAAAAGTGAAATTTAATATGTGCAAATTAATTGAAACAAAATAAATCAATATGTCACCTGAAGAAATCTGAAACAGCTTCTCCGAACCTAGAGAAAGGAAAACTACAGAGAGAGTTAATCAGATTATTCAGACATAACTGCACTTTAAAGTGGCATTACAATATGACTTGAACAATAGGAAATCGTATAATAATATTTATAATGATTTGTCAGTTGAATAGTCAGTATAGATTAATCAGAAAATTGGATTTTGTATTCATGTAATTGGAATATGGATATTAGTAAATGTAAGACTGGATAAATCAATAAACAGCCTCCAAAACATCCCACAGTTTGACTATTGTTATTAACAGAAGTGAAAGCTGTATAAGCAAAAATGAAATGATTGGAAACGTTAAACTGGTAATTTACACAAAAAAAAATAATTGAATTGCAATCTATAATAAAGTAAGTACCCAGATCTTTTCTGTGGACTCCCGTCTGCGGATGGAGGTGATCCATTGCTGGAAAATGAAGAAAAAAATTTATTATAATCCTTATTATTGTGAGTCTACCGTACATTATTGTATGGTCGTAATGGTCTAGTGATCACCCTATTATAGAAGTATGGAAATTTTAGAAATCTCAAATCAAGTTTGGTCAAGCCACAAGTTGAATTTCGTCAATTCATCCAGAATCCAGAACTAAAAACTATATGACTCTATTTATGCTAATACTAGTAAATCCTCAAGTAGGCCTATCTAAAAATATTAGTTATAAACTTTTGTTGAAGCATGAAAATAGATATTAATCGAACCCATATAATAATATTAAAATAAAAATACAGAGATATCAAATTACTACTTTCATCTGTAATATACCGGGTATTAAAATATACAATTTAGAATTCAAGTCCATAATTTAGCACAGACAATCATTGCTCTAATCTCATCTACCTGGATATAACTCTGCTGATATTTACCTGGTAGTGGTAGGTAATGCTGTTGATACAGATGTTGTTGTTGTTGTTGTCGCTGTAGCAGTCATAGAATTTTTTCTGTTACAGAAAGTACGACTTCAATGATATAATGTATGATATTTTAAAAGTTACAAAAGAATATTATTTTTACTTTTTGTGCAATTAAATTTGACATAAAACATGATACTCTTGATCATTTATATTTCTATAACATAACTCTTTGATAAACATTCCGGTTTATTAATCAATGAGAAAGCCAAGTCATCAACTGCTGAGTTGAAGTTCGGTTTTATTCAAACTGTAGAGTCAAGTCCCCGTATAAATAAGTACCATCCGGTCAGAGATCATGAAAAAGGATTTTGACCAAAGAATTTAACAAGGAGATTCTGACCAATGGTCAGTGACCATGTAAGTCTGTTGCGAAAGTGATGACCTGGATCATGTTGTCATTTCTGACACCAGTCAAATCAACGTGTTTGGAAAAAATATGATTACGATATATCGAAACTAAATAGATCCCATCCTTTTATAAACATGAACCTGAAGTTAGGCCTACATAATTTGCTACACAATATGTTTATCAAGCTTACTTATTCATATTAACATTGGCTCTTTCTTTTTCAATTTGCTCCGCTTGCAAATTTTTTATTTCAAGTAATTTTTGAACGAGATCAGAATTTTCTGATTGGCTATCTCGAAGCTTTGTTTCCAGTTGATTGCACATCAAATGTAGAGCATTATGCTCATCTCGAAGTGTTTGATTTCCCTGAAAAAAAAGAATCATATAACAATGAATATCACAGAGACAGAACTTTTTAAACTAACAAGACAATTCACCCCTTATTATTAAGCTTGCCTCAATCAAGTATCATTCATAATAGGAGTAATCTTCCTATATCATATACGTGCTTTACTAGAATACAATATTGAGTATATTGTAACTCAACACTATTTGCAGAGTGAATTAGTTTAGTTAAATCTAGCATTCTACCAAAAATTAGCTTACAGCAATCTCTATATATTTGTTCCATTTAACCTAATTATTAAGGATCCCAAATAATCTTGAAATATTTTTTAAATTTAATTAAAAACAAGTCAAGTCAACCCAAAAGAGTGAAACTCTTTCAAACTCGTCTAACTTTTTATTGAAACACTTTGGTGAATCACTTCAAACTTTGATCAGAAAACCAGCTACTTTGTAATTTTTTTTTTTTTAAATTTGTTTTAAAACCCTCGATTTAAATTTTCATTCTTCAAAAATCAGAATCGTGGAAGCAAATATTTATCGGAAAACAACCTGAAATAATTCATCATATTTTTGATTAAGATTTTCAAGTTCTTCTTTGAGTTTTTTGATTTCTTCATCTTTTTCTCGTAATCTGCAAATACAAAATATTTTTTTATTAAAATTTCTCAGATTTAAATCACAAGCAATCAGTATACAAAGACACTGACATGCCTAATAGCGGAGATGTCCATGTCAATTTATTTCTACTTTGCACTATTCAAAAAAGAAAAGATTCACCGAAAAAGTTACTTCAATATTACATTTTCTTAAAATCGACTTTTCCATATCAACATAATTTTTAATTGCTTTACACAGTTTATAACAAACAATTGGTATGTAAATTTGTTTTTGCATGTGCAACACAGTTATGCATTTACCAGTTTGTTTTTATTTTCATGAACAAAACATACCTATCATTGGCAACATTTTTTTCTTTTTCATTTTCTTGCAAAGCAAGATTTAAATTATAAAGTTGTTGAGCATTTGCTCCTTTTGTCCGATGAACTTCGGTTAATTCTTCTTGAGCTCTAAATAACTTCCGTTCTATCGCAACATATCGTTCACTTTTCTCAGCTCCTCCACTACAGAAAAGAATAACATATTTGAAAACCTTCACTTCCACACCTATGAGTTACACCTATCAGTAAAATGAAAACTTATAACTGAAAATTGCAAATAAGAATGGAAACATATTGAAATAAATGAGGTTAGCATAGTATGATGTTATAAAAGTATTTTTATATTTTCCCTGAGGAATTTGAAGGTTATTAATAAGATAGCTTATTCATATGAAGAACAAGCCCTCTCGTTAGTGATCAGTGCATGAAGAGTATGGGCAATGGGCATAGTCAACAAGATATTTGTTTTCAATGCATCGACACTCACACATGGCATTACACTGCGAAACATATTTATTTACCATAGTTATCATAGTTGACAAAATAATTTAACAACCTAGTCGAACTGTGATAATCCTACGAATTGTCAGTCTGGTATATTAGGATTGTTCGGAATATCCAACCGTAATCCTATCTGTGTGATAATAAATAAAAAACAAGTACCCTGCTTCAGCTTTCACTTGTAAATCCAAATTATCTTGTTTAAGTTTTTCTAGCTGAATATTAAGTTGAAAATTGTCATGTCGAAGTCCAGCAACCTCTTCAAATAATTGATTATCTGAAATACGATTCAATATGGTAAAATTCATTTAATTAAATAATGGGGTAGTTCCTACAGTTTTTGATCAACTTTTTGCGACTACCAAAAAAGACAAGTGCAGTTTTAAGTATTCTGTGGCGCCTGCAGCTGCCGCAAAACCCTGGCAGTATTTCCATACCAGGGCCGCTTTGGCCAAACCTATGGCGACTGACTTTTTAGCTGCACACAAACTGTGAGCTGCCGTTACCGCGGCAGCAAATTGAAAACCAATGGCAGGTAAAATTTTGCTGCCGTAACCACGGCAGGTGGGCCGTAAAGACAGGGCTGTCCATGATGGTGACAAATATTGGGTAAGTTGGAACGTTTTTCTTATGGACACAGTTTTGATGGATTTGGGGTTAGGTTTAGGGTTTAAGTAGATATAATTACGCATGATCAATTAAAATCTGGTACATGAATTTGTGAATATACCGTTAATACGGATTACTGAATAATGAAAAGCGCTATAAAACCATGGCAAGAGAGGCTGCGGTTCGTTCTTGGCAGGAGCTGCCATGAAGTGGTAAGAACTGCGCCCTCAAAAAAGATGTCATATGCAACCAAGCATGGAAGAATTTATTTGATGATCAGATCTTCAAAAAGTTATTAGGCACCAGTGTTCACTATAGGCGCACTTTTTTGTGAAAACTGTGAGGCACTTTTGCAGTTTTTGTTAGAGACTGGAAAATCACCATTTTTTTCTTTTTTAGGAGAAAAATTTCAAATTGGCAAATAGAACTTGCGAGTACTTTTGTAGAGCAATTTTTTATTACAAAATTATATTTGAGAAAATCATAGTCTATGTTGTGCAGAAACGTAGATGAAGCCTTCTGAGTTATCGCAATAACTGTCAAATTCTTGTTCATAACACCATCTTTTAATTTTACAATTGCTCTGACTCTACATCCCCGCAAAGACGGTCGACTGCCTAGACCAGAGGTTCGAAAGTGATGCGGCCCCATATGCCCAAACAGCACAATTTCTTGCTGCAAATATCCGACTGGAAATATATAAAATGAAAGCGAAAGTTATTCAGATTTAACTCATCTGAAAGCCTGGCCCTCAGTATGATGGGTCCCAAATATGGAGGCGCAGTTCTTACCACTTCATGGCAGCTCCTGCCACGAACGAACCGCGGCAGCTCTTGCCATGGTTTTATAGCGCTATTCTGTATTCAGTAATCAGTATTAACGGTATAATCACAAACTAATGTACCAAATTCTAATTGATCATGCGGAATTATATCTTCTTAAACCCTAACCCTAACCCCAAATCTATCAAGACTGTATCCATAAGAAAAACGTTCCAACTTACCCAATATTTGTCACCATAAGGGACAGCCCTGTCCTTACGGCCCACCTGCCGGTTACGGCAGCAAAATTTTACCTGCCATTCACCATTGGTTTTCAATTTGCTGCCGCGGTAACGGCAGCTGGACATTGGTTTGTGGCAGCTAAAAAATCAGTCGCCATAGCTTTGGCCGTAGCGGCCATGGTATGGAAATACCGCCGTGGTTTTGCGGCAGCTGCAGACGCCATAGAATACTTAAAACTGCACTTGCAAATATGACTGTATGATGGGTCTGGTATAGTATGCCAGTTTTAACTTACGTGATTGTATGAGATCTGCAAACCGGTCATTTGCTTCATTTCGTTCTTTGAGTTTTTTGAAGATTATCTCACGAAAATCTGGTTCTGTCATTTCTTTTCACAGTGCAGCAGTGCTACAGTGTTTGTTTCTGATGACGAGGAGGAATTGAGTATTCCTGGTTTAATGAGACACTAATACAAAGATGTCCATGCAACTCAAAATTACCAGACTACAGAATTACCTTGACCTAATCTCTTAATTTAATTTTTTTTTTAAAAACAAAAATGACAATTAGCAAATGAATATTTTACACTATTATTAATAAATTAAGACATAATAATCTTACCATACAGCTATCTCATTACCTGGGACAAAAGCATTTACATTATAAACACTGGTACAGCAAGATACTAACTATGTCCGGTATCTATACAAACTAAATATGTAAATCCTATCTTATCCCATTGCAGAGAATGCATAATTTCGTCGGGCAGGGCAAAGTGATCGTTTATTTGGGTTCACGAGCGACACTGTGTGTTAAACTAAAATCTCGTAATGTCGCTGTCGAGCAGAGTGGGAATACTATGCTACGTGCGGTATGTTAGTCATTGGCTACGTGCTACCGGTATGCTAGTCGTTGGTGCTACCGTAGGCTGGTATTGTTCACAAACTTATCACAACAATGCATCAATTTGGGATTTTTTTGCTGATTTTGCAATTTTACACTTTAATGTTCTCAATATTCCAAACTTGCTGCTGCCTTTCAACTATGCATTTTATTATTTGTTTTGTTCATTTGTTGTGAATGTTAGTTAGTTCTATTGTCTCCTTATCTGCAATCATTGAGTATTGTACTCGCAGAAATATACTTCGTTTTTTAGGACACCATGATGATCAATTTAAAAACTAGCTAATTCAACATAAAAAGGGTATACATCAACAAAACTTGCAGACTGATGGATCATCCGTGATGAATCTGAACTGGCCCCAGTGATAAACAACCTCAATAAAATTTCCTCCCAAGCTATAATCCATGACTTTAAAAGGGTGGAGGCCGGAGGCTAACTCGCCATGGAGGCTAACTCACTCGGTATTGTACTGCCTGAATAATTAATCTTAAGCAGGTTTAGCCCACCTCTTCATAGATCCAACATGACAATTCTGGCTGGGGAATTTGGCATTAGGTGACTCCAATTATAATCAGCTTGGCGATATCTTTTGAGAAATATTTTTCTATCCACAGTATATAACTCTTGTTGACTAATTCGGTATCCAATTTGGCAATCCTCATAAAATTTATTAAATTTGTGTGGCAAAAATTTTACTCATTTGTATTTTATTTGTTTGTGTATAATTTTTTCTTTCTTTCCGTGTCTCGGTGATTGTGTATGTGTGTGTGCGTGCCTCAATTAATTTAATACTTTTGGATGAGCGAACACGTACTACTCCTTTCATCAATAACAAAGTTTCTATAAAGTGTTATAGTCACTTTGATCAATACCTTTCCGCCTAAAATCTGTACGCTTTACTTGAGGTTTTATTCGCCCTCCCGATTTTATAATCAGTTTTATTTATTATGTTTTCATCAATTATTTTATCGTCTATTGCTGATTATGGAGTCGAAATAAACTTATACTTATTATAATTGTGTTTATAAAAGCATAAGATGTGTTCTATAGCTTTTTACTTATTTAGATTTGTGCTACACACAATCTAGAATTTGCAGCATCCAACTATTCAAAATCACCTCCATTTATATATAAATCCTGGCGATCTCTCAATAAACCATGATTGAATACGGACATGTGGATCGTTGAATTTCATAAATCAATGACGAAAGAAGTAGCTAGAAATTTATTACACTTAATTATCTACCTAAATTTTGCTGTTTTTTCATGTGCGGCCTTTTTTCATTCTGTGTGAATTTCCACCGATCCCTTCAGCAAACTTGGTGCTCTATAGCTTTTTAGTAAGGATAATGATGCGTAACATTTGCGTCCGTTAATAAGAACTGTTTGCTTTTTTTTAATTTTTTGTGGGTGGGCACGTAGCTACTTTTTTTATTTTAAGTTGTGCTCGCCTACCAGGTAGCTCTGCATTTTGTTTGTCTGTTCACTTTTTGTGTTTGTTTATGTCAGAAAACCTAAATAAAAAGGATGAATGAAATTTATGCAACAAACCAGTGCTCACAAAACTTTTTGTGTAGGGTGCACCACAAAGGGTTATCCTTAGCGGTGACACACTTTTAAACCGAAAATAAATGCGTGACACTTTGTAATTTGATTTTAGTTGAAGCAAATTTTAAACTTACTCTTTTAATTAATGACATCAAACTATATAATTAGCAAATTTGTGACGGCAGGACGTGGAAATGAAAGATATTCTAACCGAACCTATGCATGCAATCCTAAAATAAATTCGAACAAAATTAGGCTTAGGTAGTTGTGGCCGACATTATGATAAGCAGTCGATGTTTTGTTTTTATTTTGTAAGTAGACAACGCCGATATATATATATGCTTATTTTACCTGAAATTAACCTCATTTCTTTCCTTATATTTAAATTGCTTCATATTTATATATATTTTTTTTTATTCAAGTATTATACTGCAACAAGTTCAACCCAATGGGTCAGCACTCGATGACCTTCGCGGGTCTTACTTTGTTCCTTTGGGGAAGTCAAACCCTGCCACAGCCCAAAATCCCAGTCACATTCGAAGGAATGCATTGGGGTCCGACAGTGAGCAGTCGCTGTCAATGAAAAGGCAAAATAGCCTAGAATCCAGGGGCGACCCATTAGACAGACATGCATGGATATTTATGCACATGCACTGAAATTGCTAAACACATATTTAAAAACAAAAATGTAAAATAAAACGCTTCTTAGAGGCTCTCTGCAGGACATATACTCTACAATTCATATAACTGATTAAAATATATTTGATATTAGATAACGATGCATTTTTTTAAGTATTTAAGGAAAATTTTCAACGAGATGCTTTTGGACCTCCATTTCAACAACAAGATGACAAAAATACTGAATTTAATAATAAAAAATCTTCAAGTGGTATCATTCAGACGGGCATTTTATTCTTCAACTAATGAAGGTGATCTATCTAGTAATTGACGAGAAAATTATTTTACCCGAGTCATTTTCAATTCTACCATAAGTTTTTGATGGCATAATGACTGCTTGCGCACCTACGCAAAATCCGTTCTCGCGAATATACGTTCTTGTGAAACTCCGTATTTGCGAAACTATGTACTTCCATTTTAACAAAACAATAAAATTCATTCCGTTAAAATCGTTAGTCCCCCAAAAGTCGGTCCAAAAAATGCAACACACAAAATTACATTCTACAGAATATTGGTTCTCAAAAACTGTATTCGCGGAAATTTGTCGCCAAAATATATATATTTGAGATTATTTATAAAATGTCTTTGACAACATGATCTATTTGGGGGTGTTGGTAAATATTTCCAAGAGTATGAGCTTTCGAATGCAAATATTATATGGCTAAAAGTATGAGGTGAACTTAGTTCAGTTTTTTACATATCATAGCCCTCAATTTATCGTAGCTCTGTTTAGTTTGAACTAAAATCAGTTTTATGTTTTGAGAAACTCAGTAGATATCCCCTTTCTTCCGTCCTCTGGCCTCACAGCTGCCAAAAACATTTTCATGTACTTAGTGGTGCCAACCTCTTCTGCCAAGTTTAATCTGAAGAAGTATAATATTATCTGAATATAGATGGGCCGATTAGAAATCTCCGAGGAAAATTGATGCAGAATACATACTGTATCTGTACAAATCACCGATAGGCTATCTATGAGTGCTGCATACTAGCTACATTTTGCGAAATCTTTGTCATTGGCAAAACGTGAGTTCAAATATCCTATATATGAACAACCAGGACTTCCATGTCGTCCACATATTTAAATTATATTTCACACGTGTGCCTTATTAAATATATTTGTCCTTATTTATAATATCCTTCCCTATTTTTAAGTACGCCCTTATTTTGCCTTATTTTTCACCTTAGGGTCAAATCGGACCTAAGGTATAAGGTACACATTCATGATCATAAAATTGAGTTTTATTTAAAAGCAGCATTTTTTTTCTTCGTGCAAGTGCGCCGTAAATTTTCTTCGATACTTTGGCGCCGCACGAACAAAAAGTTTCGGAACCACTTGCATAACCTACACCCCTCATCGTCAAGTCCTGGTTATTCCTAATATTCCAAAAAACTTTAGTACGCTAACGAAGGTATCAAGGGACTTACTAACAGATAACACAATTAGTCGTTGGGAAATCTATTATTAAAAACGGCACTGAAGAAGATTTTTTATTGATATAGTAGGGCGGGGGATGATGGCCCCCCTTATTGAAAATTATCTATATTTCGAAAACCTTTCTTCAAATATTCCTAAAACTTTGCAAGTACAAACATAAGGGGCTGAACTCTTTAGCCACTCGGCGGCGTCCGCCGGTCTCCAACCATCGCAACAGCAGAAACGTTTTTGAGCGAAAAAAAAATTCGGGGAAGTTGGACATATGGTCGGATATGACGGACATGTAATAAAATCGCATCAAAATACTAGTATTGCGTTCTGTTTCTTATCAGAATATCAAAATATGCAATGTATTTGGAAAATTTTTTGGGGCATTCGAAAATTCCCCCTATGTCCATCTTACCCCTTAAATTCTTGAAGTTGTGAACCCATATAATTGTTCACGAAAGTATGATAAAACACCACCTAGTAAAGCAGCCAAATTTTATTTGATCATACTTTCACACAAATTTTAATCATAACACCAAAAGAACATCTGGGATAGCATGAAAGCTATCGTCATGGAATTTTACATTCGAATGAAAATATTTATACAAAAAAGCTTCAAGCAGAGCAGTCATCACATTGGAAGGACACAATGTGTTTTCCATAAATCCTGGCACAAATATCGTGAAGCCACTTTTGGCATTTCTGGCACTGAATCCATCCCTCGTCCTCTTCGTCGTCAAAATATTTGACCTTGCAGACAGCACAGAGGTTACTGTAACAATATCTTTCATGTCGCTCATTCTTACGTTTATTTTCTTTTTTCTTCCTGGGAGCTGCAACTTTCTTAGACGAGCTAGATGACATCGTTTCTGCGAGTGCTGTAGTTTTCCTGAACGAGCTAGGTGGCGTTGTTTCTGCGAGTGCTGACAGTTCGGCTACATAATTCTCACTTGTTAACACTCTAATTCCTGCCTGAATGGCTTTCTTTGCCTCTTGGCTCTCTGAGTGGCTACTGGAAGAGGCAAATATATTCAAATGATGAACTGGTGCTATCAGATCTCTGCTATTTTCTTGCCTCAAAGAATCACTGACGTTATCAAAAACTAACTGAACTCCTGGTGAAGTTCTACTTGAAAAAATCGTTAGAGAGCACAGAGCAGCATGGTTCACTTGTGACACTTTCTACCTCTGTCGTGGTGTTAACCTCATGAGATGGTACATCTTAGTCTCTATTTGTTATTTGCCTCTGTTTGATATTCTTTGGTATTTTCTCAACATTCTTTAGGATTTTCTGTTTCCCGTGCATCCAAAACTTGCATCTGGAAAAACATGATAGTACATAAGGGTAAGATGGCCACCCCCCCATAATTTCATAAGATTATTGAGATTATCCAAGAAGTGTTTTGACAGGTAAAAGCAATAACAAAATTAAAAAGAAGACTTTCTGGTATCTTATTCACAAAGAACGGGTTTGAACGGTCAAAGTAAATATAAAACCGAAAAACGCAAGAAATTTATTACCCCCTCATAACCCCCCCATTTTTACATGATCACATGCTGAAAGATATAGTTAGCTGCTAGATGGCACAAGTCGCTCAGTTAGTCCTAAATCATTGTCAGTAAGTATAAACTTACCAACAAACGCGCGATTCAGAGTTCCTTCGCTGAAAATGAGCATATAGTGCCTCCAAGAAAAACGTGTCCTTACTAAATGCCCTTTTTTCACCCTTCAAAAATCACAAGCCACGTGGAAAGCTACACAACTGACGAACTACGCCAAGCGCTGAACCGAAATGGCTAGAACGAATTCCCTCCTTAGCAACGAACTCGGCAATGGCATTTGCAGAACCAAGCCCCATAAGATGTCGCCAATAGGTCAATTTGAAAAAAAGTGTCCATCTAACCCCGTGTGTCTATCTTCCCCCGCCCTACTATATCAACTAGACTTGACCATTGAACATAGACGTTTGTTTTTTCTATCACACTTCCCTTTTTAGACAGATATCAGAACAAAAACCGAAACATGATTAGATAACGGATTTTAGTGTAAGTCGCTTTATTTCCAGTGATTGAATTCATATTTTACGAACGGATTTTCTTTTGTATCGAAATCACAAGAACAAGTTACCTTATTTCAGAAGTGCATGACAAACTAAAACAAAAAACAAGAACGGGTTCCTGATTATCATGACATTACAAGAACGAGTTTGTGCGAACCACCTGAATCCCACCACTGGCAACATCTACTGCAATTCATCTTCATTGCCACATATTTGGCCCTAACCGCTTGTTTTAGTGTTAGATGTATGACCGTTACCGACCACCGGTTACGTGGAACTATCATGCGACGGCGAGGATTCCACCAATTCTCTTGCACGTAATTATACAGTATACACCAGGGGTGGGCAACATACGGCCCGCAGGCCGGGTGCGGCCCGCGACGAGATTTTGACCGGCCCGCTGACTGTATCCAACCACACTCTGTAATGGGGTCCGACGCATCATACCTGGAAGTTGCCGATCGCTCTATTCTCACCGCACTGTCAGAGCGATCTAGTGAAATAAACAATTGCCTTAGCTTAGTGCACAAACAATGGACCTTTCCCCGACCTTTGACCCCCGAAAAGTTCTTTCTATACTTTACCATTGCAAAATTTTCGGGGCTTATTTTAAGAGTGGTTTCGCGAGTTGGCGCGTGTAAAATGGGGTATGTGTTTCAAACCATCATTATGATTCATCGCATCGCATACAACAATCTGTTTTTCAAAAGTATCGATAAAGAATGTCAGCCCAGTCTATCACAGCTATTTCTACACTAATTAAATTAAAACTCATAAGAAGACAGAGTGATCATTGAATTATCTGATATATATTTAAATTTCCGAAACACAACTGAAAATTGACGAATAAAGTTCAAAAACGAAGTAATGTTTACGATCACGCCTGAAAATCTGTCTGAGGGAGAAAAGTGTCTGAGCGGATGCGAAAAGGGGGCATTGTTACGTCACTTTTTGCACTTTGCTGATTGGCCAATGTCACGAAGTAAACAAGGAAGTCGATGCTCGGGGAAAGGTCCATTGCGTTAGCACACTTGTTAAACAAAAAAGCAGAGAGCGTTGTAAACATTCCCCGCTACTGTTATCAGTTATATTTAGATTCTAAATATAAATAGATTTTATATCAGGTTTTATTAACCATGAAATATCCCAAGAAACGTAAAGTTGACAGAGAGTGTCGAGCATTTAACAAAGATTGGATACCGAAGTTTTTTTTACAAAGGTTGGCAACAAAGCTGTATGTTTACTGTGTGGTCAAAGTACAGAGTAACGAAACATGGAAACTATGGCAATAATATATCAGCAGTGAAACGGCAAACTAGAGCAACAGAACTGGACAGAAAACTTGCTAGGCAGCATAATGTTTTTTAAACGCGATTTATAATTTTCTTTCTTGCATTAGCGAATAGATATGTGATTAAGATATTGAATACTATTCATGTAATAATCCGGCCCGCCGAGGACTTCATTTTCCCACATCTGGCCCGCCGACTAAAGAAGTTGCCCACCCCTGGTATACACCATGCGAACACATGGACGGTAATCAGTGGTGCTGTGACAAGCGTGTTTCTAACGCTTAGCACGATGCGCCACACCGCCGAGTCACATTATACCTTTTTACCTCGTGATACTGGCGGATGGTTTCCGTACATATAGACCCACGTACATTTGAACCCACGACAATTGCACCTGCATATATTGCACCTATGGAATTTTGTTTTGGTTTGCGGATATTTAAACCCATACTAACCCTAACCCATGGGTTTTAGCACCCGCTTATAGATGAACCCGCGGATATACACATGGGTTCAAATGTACGTGGGTTCAAATGTACGGTCACCACTGGCGGATCGTTATTGATTGTTTTTCAACATCGTAAAGAAGTGAAGGCAGTTTATCTTCGTTTCCCTCCAAAAGGTTTATTAAATTTACAGGAGGTTGACCTATTTTTCTGTGATATGCACCAATACTCACGAGTTCGGTTTATATAAAGTATATCAAAATTGATAAAAATTTAGAAATTTTTTTTGAGAACCATGAAAATTTAGTTTTTAAATTTTTACATTGAGGCGGAATGCATGTAAGTTTTCGTGAAACTTGATGACGACATATAAACGCTGAAGTAAAATTTGATAATGTCACTTTGCAATTTTTCATAGGAAAAGACTGAAATTATATTTACAAAGTGCGGTAGTCAAGAAGTCAGAGTTCAGCTCCCACACAATATTTAACACTACTGTACGACGATATGTAGTCAAAATTTCTCAACTGTTCAACCAGAAATCTTGAAGAGTAAATTTCTATATTAACCTTGTCTGATTAGCACGTACTTTTACGTGCGGTCCAAACATGACTCGTCCCTCCTCCGGTGTCATTTACCAATAAGTTGCCAATAGATTTTTATATCCGCGGCATGCGGTGGTATTTAAGAGTAGTAATGATTATACTTTGTCAAAGCAATCGCGAGTTAAGTTTAAAACAACAAAGCAAGACATTTTAATGTGCCCATATCAATGCATTTTAAACATACCCGTATCGCAAAAATAGGTATCAAAATTAAGTATATTCCGGCGGTTTATCTCACATTTTATATACGCAGATAGACGTTGTATTTTAGAGCAGTGCATTCCAAACTTTTAATTTCGCAACGCCTTCCAATGCATTACAATTTTCCGCGACCCCTGTTTACTTTAAAAATGCTATGGTGACAACAAAGTTATATGAATCACGAATGTTTGGCCATCGAAGGCATGGTCTTAATTCCTCATAGTTACTCACTCTTTAGCAATAATTATAAAATTCGGCATTGTTTTGCAAGCGTGACGTTTCTCTGATACTATGTATTGTCTCGAAATCGCGATATTTATGTTTTAAACTATTTTTAATAACTGTGATTTAAATAAAAATAACGGAGTACAATAGTACTTTGTTTTATTTAAATGTGTAATGAAATGCATTGAAAACGCACAATTGGCTTTACTTCGTCCGGCCCGCCACTGCATTTTGAATATTCAATGTGGCCCGATAGTAAAAATAATTGCCCAGCCCTGCCCTAAATAGATAATTTTGTCATTAGTTTTTTTTTTCATTCTTGTTGTTATGATAAAAATCGCTTTCTCATTAACTATACCGGACCAATTGCTTTGAAATTTCCAGTGGTTAAAGATTGTATTTTCGCTAAAGGGCTATTATTTTTATTTATTTTTTTCAAAAATTTCTGTCGGCGCTACGGTGTTCGTTTTTTTGTTTGCGATGACGACGTCAAAACTAAAAATTGCCCACATTGTGGGGATTCCGCGTTTCTTCCATCTGGTGGCCAGACGAAGTCGTGAGTACTGCGGTACCGTACCGGTAGTCTACTATAAATGATTGCATACCCGCATTACTTCGCTTTGGCTTCCGTGTCCTCGCTCTCTTGTTTTATATATATATATTCATATTGAGTCCTTGTCGTCTGTTGTTTAATCTCAAATACCAATCCACTATGGTGAGATAAGGATTCGAGCTCATGCGAAAGGCTTTAATCTATTTCTTTAGGCATTCACGACTGGGTGCATTCAGTATTTCATACATTGAAACTTTCAACTCTTGTGGGAATCTTTGTAACAACTGAACCGCACTGATTTGTTCACCGAATGTTAATTTGCATATTGCCAGAAATGAGATTCCTAGTATACTATAAAGATGAACTTTGGGACACTAAAGTATTTGATAGTGTGTTAATAGAATTTGCGTATCAGATTCTTTACTGTGCACCTAAGTACAGCATCATCCTAGATGTCGTCTCGCTTTAACTCCCCGTGTCTGATTGACTTTGTTTAGATTTGATGGAAATAATACTGTTGACCTCAACATTAGAATCAAATCTTGTTGACATAGCATTAACGTATCGACCCCCAGATTTACCCCAATCGAAAGTAAAATCATGAAAACAAAGTTACAAAATTCTAATAATGATGTTCGTAAAATCAAACTACACAACTTTTGCTTTCAAGAAAATGTTTCGTCCTATCATTGTCAAATTGAAATTCATTTTCCCAGTTTATTTGGTTACAGATTGAAATAAATAGATGTAAGTTTCAATTCGTATGACGTACACGATTATTGAGATAACAGGAGAGCTATGCTCAAATATATGTACCACATAGCGCCACATAGTGGCAAAATTTGATGGCGTCATAGCACACAAAAAAAAACGATAAATAAAAAGCCATCGAGCGAAAAATATAATCTTCACTCACTGAAAATTTCAAGCAATTGGTCCAGTAATCAAGGAGAAAAGCGATTTTTCAAAACGATACGAAGAAGAAGAAGAACAACAAGAACAAGTTACCAAAAATATGAAAACGATCCATCGGACTAGACTCTACAAATCAGACCAACTGTGTACTGTAGACTACACAACAGCACTTCAAAATTTGATTTTTTCCTGGTATGATGTGATTATTGTAAATTTATGAGAAGTCTCTTGAAATGCCCGTTTTTTTTTTTTTTTTTGAGCAATGTGAACAGCAATTCCACGCATCGGAAAAAGGTATTTGTTTGCTACATTGAAGATACTGTATATATTATACCTTTAATAGAATTAAAAATATATTTACATTGAATCATTGTCAGAGTATACCCTTACAATCACGAAGTATAGCCAATACCCAAATGACTAGTTGAGTTTCTTATATATCATGGCCAACAAAACATGTGGTTTTTCCATATTTTCCAAAATTTTGTTGCCTGTCACGGGATCAACATAATCGGCATACGTTATTTGTTTCTTAATTTCAAATCCAATATTCTGCGTGGCCCTCAAAGTATAAGCACTTGTGCAAATAGCAGTAATTATTTTCATTCCGCGTTGTCGAGCAATATTTTCGGTCCTGTATGAAAGCAAGATAATTTTCATAAATACCAGAAATTTGTGTCCAATAGCTAACTGACTTCTCTTAGGATAAGGATACGAATTTACATATTTATCAAGGGGGAGAAGAAAGCCGATAAGACGGCTTAACCATATGGCGAACCACGGTGTCTCGTCCTATTACCATTCCATGCCGGGTATGGGATTAGTTAGTTATTTGTTTTTCGGAAGCATGGACTCGATGGTGGAGGAAGTCGTAACCGACCAGCGGTTACGTGAACCACCCTACGGCGGCGAGGAGTCCAGCGATCCTCTCGCACATAACTATCCCGCATGGGATTCGAACCTGCAAACCCACGCATAGTAATTAGCGGTGCGGTGGCGAGCGTATTCCTAACGCTTAGCACCATGAACCACACAGCCGCGTGTTATTGTTATATCATCGCTTTGGACAAGGCCGTAAAAAGGTAGATAAAAAAATCCTTAATAAACCGAATATTTATGGGTAAGTTGTGTTCTAGACGTGATTCCTGCTGAGATTATCACTGGTTTTAGCAAGAATTCAATTTGATTGACATGAAGTGATAATGCGTCGGTGAGAGTCTGTTTATACCCTGGCATAGATACTATTTTTTTTTATAAACCATACCGTAATGTGTGATTCCATACTGGGATTCAGAGTTGGATCAATTGTAATTGTACTTGATGTAATTAATTACAGTTTTTCATGCAATTGTAATATACTGGAGGCATTTTCATTCTGTGTGATTGTAATTTGCTAAAATTTTGGCTCAATTACACTTTCAATTAGACTAAATCTTAGTATTTTGAAAATGGATAAACATCAAACAAACTCTTCCGAAACCTGTGTTGAACCACTTCCTGCATCATTGTCAGAGTTTTTTTTAAATCTTTGAGCAGCACTGAGGCATGCTGTAACAACTGCAAAAAGATACTTAAGTTCTCAACCAATGCTTCGTCAACCCCGATAACGCACTTGGAGAGATGTTCTCCCCATCTATATCCTAAATACATAAACTTCGAAAGAAAGCATCAGGAAAACACGATGAAGGCTAAGCTTGATCATAGGCAACCACCTATCAAGACCTTTTTCAAACTTCTTCCCAGCAATGGCAGAAGATTCAAAAAAAAAAAAAAACAGAAAATCAGAAAGTGAAGTAGATAGCTATTTGGTGGAAGAAATTTTGCAATTTGATGAAGACCCATCAATGTATTGGAAGAAAAAATCAGAAGAATTTTCCACGCTTGCTTTTTTTAGCCAAGGAATATTTGTGACTAACAGCAACATTAGCCCCGTCAGAAAGAGTTTTTTCAATTGCGGGTAACTATTATGCGGCAAGAAGAAATTTATTGGGTTCAGAAACCATTCGCAGCCTAATTTTCATCAAGTGCAATCCAACAGTTTTTGAGCAAGTGAAAATGTAAATACAAACCAAAATGTTATAATTGTAAATGTAATTGTAATTTGATATTTTTTGCACGAAGTAATTGTAATGTAATTGAAACATTTAAGGAAGTAATGGTAATTGAGGTGAATTAATGTAATTAATCAAACTCTGCTGGGATCATTCAGATATCATACTTTTTGTATGGTTTTAGGCGTGATATAGACATGCATAAGAAAACTCATATGTTACAAAATTCTAAGAACATGGACGCTCGCTTTGAACTTAAAGCGACTTAAACTCTGCAGCCAGTTTTTCAAATTTTATGAACATTGATTTTACCTTTTAATGAGTTCGGTAGCTATACCCCTCCGTTTGTTATCTGGTCTCACAGCTGTTAAAAAAAGCTCCATGTACTTTGTGGTGCCAAGCGTCGTTGTCAAGCTCGTCCCAAAAAAATATAATATCATCTGAATATAAAACACAATTATTGCATTTTGATGTAAAACTAATTTTTATGATAAAAACAGTTAGGTTTTTGAAGTACCTTTTTATTTAAAAAAGATTCGGTATTTAAATCAAACCCTAACCCTGATAAACCTAATTGTTTTCATAACAAATACTTGTTTTACAGCAAAATGCTCTTGTGGCGATTTTTCATGCGCGAATTTTCCTATGCGGCGAAATTTCCTGCGGCGAACTTTCCGGACACGTTCCAAAACTATTTTGATATCGTAAATAATTTGATGTTAAAAATTATTCTTGAATGATTATCTTCAAACTAAAATATAAAATGGATATTTTACAACAAAATATTAATTATCAAGGCAGATTGTACATGCTTACAGTATTTCCTAATTGAAAGAGAATGAATTAAAAACCATGTTTATATCACATGTACGCAGGCAAAACACACTCATCGTGCTACCTCGTGGTCTTGGCGGATCCTTATTGACTGTTTCTCATTAACATAAGGTAGTGAAGGTAGTTGAGATTCGTTTTTCCCCAATAAGTTGATGACGATTCCAACAAGGTCACCCGTTTCTTTGTGATATGCACCAATACTAACATTTTGCCACAGAGCATTCTGAATAGAACATGATGGTAAAACAAGAACCTGGTATTTTTGTTTTTCGTAACTAATGAATGCAATCAAGCAATCGGGACATGTGCAAAAAATATTTCAACTGCGATACATGCAAAACAGAATCTGGATTATACAACCGAACGAATTTCTGAATTGAAAATATTGATCGGATATTTTTATTGAATATCGCCTCGGCTAAAATAAAATATAATCCTTAAACCACGGGGCACTTTTTGGATCAATGAGGTGGGACAGCGTTAATATTGAACGTGGCAAATATATAAAGAATGATGAAAAGTGGTAAAACTAATTTCGCTATTGAAGAGCTAGAACCTTGGGAGGTCTAAGAGTCTAGAATATAGATTAATATTCTCTGTACTCTATCACGAGCAACCCAAGATAGGTACCCGTACCTTAACGTAGGGTGCAAACATGAGTCTTCCTTCATCCGGTGTCATCTGCAAATGGGTTGTCAATGGATCTCCGCCAACAAAATACTCGACCATAAAATCAGTGACCACTTTACAATCGGCGTCTTCCAACATACGATACTCATACTCCGCTTCACACATTATATTATTGAAAACTTATATATATATATATATATGACGCAATCCAAATTATATTCAAAATATTGAAACCTATATCTAAATTCACCTCAGGTCGCATTGACGGCTTTCCTCTGCTTATGAATAGATATGGAAATACTATTCTAGCCTAAACTAACTGACCCCAACTAATTTCTTTCGTGATGAGTGGTAACCTGGTATTTTAGCTTTACAGCTTTTATGCTCATTAAAAACATTGAATATTCTGATAACTGCAATTTGTAGATTATATTCCTCGAGTTATTCTCTGATTAGATTTCTCTTAGTATCAATCAGCCTTCCAATACACAATCTTCCCCAACCGCACGATACATTGACCGTGACCTTGATCAATTTCTGTCATTGCACCATGTATCATCAGAAGAAGACAACTGTCAGTCAAGATTTATCAATACGACATGAAGAATGTGGTAAATTTACTATTTTCGTGTTAGTTGTAGGTTTTAAAAACATACAAAACAAAATGTAACTGGGTTTCAGTAGTTCAATGAGGTATTTGTCGAGAAAAAAAAACGGTCGACAAACTGGTGCAAATCTTACGCAAGAACATCAGGCATCATATTTCATCCCATAATGCACGTTGAATAGATGCCACAGGTGAAATGCTCGTCCTATATGATTTTCACTTCAAGAAGAACTTTTACCAATCAATTTCTGCAAGTGCGCCATGTACTATGAGAAGAAGACGTCTAGATTTATCAATGTGACATGGAGAATGTGGTAGATTTACTATATTTTCTTGTTCTTTGTAGGTTTTAAAAATATGCAAAACAAAATGTAACTTCATTTCATAATGCATGTTGAATAGATGCCACAGGTGAAATGCGCGTCCTATAAGACATATACTTCAAGAAGAACCTCTACCAATCTGGCACCATTTATCTTTATATATATATTATAAAAGACGCGGCAAGTTCTCGCAAACAAAATTCCCGTGCTTGGTGATTTTTTCCTGTTAAATGGTATCTCTTGATATCTCCGTCATATCATAAAATAAACGAGTTCATTGCAATTGGAGCGCCATTGATATATTACGACTTTTGGTCAGTTGAACCCGTTTAAGCTCCTATCCATTCAAAATGTACTGTCATACCAGAGTATTAAGCTTTGATTGTTTGTGATCTTATAGGTCACAGAACCATTGGACAGATTTGTTGAATTTTTGACATTTTTTAACGTGCTAATTATCGCAAAACTTTTCAACAAATTTAGTATGACCATCGTTATTTAGAAATTTTATATAACCTCATTAAAAGGGTTAAATTGAAGACAGCAATCCATCACGATCAACGCAGGTTCGTTTTCTCTCAACAATAACTTTTTCAATTTTTTGAGGCAAAAAGTAGGACACTTTATGACATTTATTGGGTTCATGGCGACGACATCCTGAAAACGAATCATATTACAGTCTAATTCAAAGCAAATAGGAAATATTTCTGTTGGTCTAGCTCGACAATTAAAAACATTCTGCTCATAGATAGAGTATCATGACCCTACTGCTGTCCGGGTAAAGAATGAAGCAAAATCACAGCATAACGACTGGTTAGGTTATGATTTTTGCAAACATATCACGGATTCTAGACGCAACAGCATTCTTTTCGTCACTGCTTATTTTGTTTGTATTTTGCAGAGTTCATATTGCACCATTTAAAATGGACCTTTGAGCCATTTAAAGGTTCTTCGTGGTCTACGACCACTGAATAGTTTGAGTTTCATCCTTACATTTACAATTTATGCAAACTGTGTAGTGTATGACGTTAGTCGAACTATTTTGATGGCACTGGGGTAACGGAATCAGCGATTCACGCGCAAATAGTTCACCGAAACAGTACATAATAGTTAACAAGTACTTAACAAAATCATCGATTCTTCACGCATATACCAAAATCTCCAATATTTGAAGAACAGATCTTGACCTCTTGACAATGACGACCATATAAATGTTTGAGTTAAAAAAACATTGAGCGTTACTTTATATATATGTGGAATATACGTAGCATGGAATATACGTAACAACTACCGTATAGGTTTGATGGTTCAGATTTCTGACTTGATACGCAAATTTTTTCATGCTCTACGTAGCCGTTCACTATTTCGATTTGTACTATTGCATGTTTATATTGAAGACTTTCTTTTTGTATTAACTGTTTTACCTTCACTCTTTTTGCATTATACTCGTTCATTATAAAGATTCCTAAAATACTAGAAATGTATAGCATTACGTGAGTTATCAGAATTTACAAAAACATATTCATTTCATTGTAATTTAGAAATAGAAACATAGCGTCCTATGAACCTATACACACTCTACCGAATACTTCTTACATGAACCCACAACAGATGGCTTAATATAAGATCAATATACTAATAAATTGATGATATACTTATGCTTTAATTAATATATAAATTAATTTTACTATACTCTTCAAATTTGTGACTGATTGAGAATAGATATTTTTAAACATGCTTTTATTCCGTTATTTTGACTGTTTCACCTTTTCGTTGATCATTGAAGTAACAAGTGAATGAATAATTGAAATAAAAGTGATTTGTTCTTAATTTAATCGGAAATATAATGAAACGCTATATTCTAGTGTATAATTTAAAGTACGTTGTTAATTATTAGTTGCGTGCGGTTTTAATGAGGTTTTTTCAAATTTTCCTTAACATAAAAACTTTACATATCAAACGTTTACTACTCTAATATCACTCATTATAAGTATTTTTTGAAATTAGATAAGGTTCAATATTCATATTCAGATTTAAATTCAAAAGGGATGTTCGTTCTCAAAATAAAGCTGTTTGATTAATAATACAAGAAGATGTTCACGTTCATGCATATGGTTAAATTTAGATCTTTCATCGTGCTTGCGCTTGTAAATTTAGCAATCGGTATGCATATGCGACCTCTATCGTCATTTGAATGGCTTCCTCCGCAGAGAGAATACGCGTTTTCATACAACGCATGGCAAAAAGGAAGTGCTAATCAAATTTACCGATGACGTATTTTGCTTGGAACTGCAACAGATGCTACATCGACCTACTCTTTGTGATCCATTGTGCAATAATTTGTCCACGTTTAAATTATATATCATGAAGTTCGTCGATGCAAAACGGAACACCCAAGTGACTCTGATGGTTTTCGTTGCTAAGCAGTTGTTCTGCAGATCATCATCAATTTATTGGACACGAATTGTACATATGAATCGTTCTGTTATTGTGTTGTTGTTGTCCCTGTTCTCCATTTTCTTTTCAGAAAAAAATCTCATTTCGCTTCAATTATTGGAAAAATTGCTTTAAAATTCGCAGTGGTGAAAGAATTTATTTCTCACTAGAAGGCTATTACTTTTACTTAAGACGTTCTGTGGCCACTATGTGATTCGTTTTTCACTTCCAAATTTTGTGTGATGACCTCTATAGAATTAGTAAAAATTATTTGTAGCAGTTCTGCCACCTCTTTGTAGCAGTTCTGCCACCTCTATCGTGCTACATGCCACGTGCTACGCGAAAGTCGGAAGTTTTTTTACCGTTCCCTACAGTAGACGAAGTGAGGTAAGGTACTCTATAAGGTAAGGTACACTATTGCTTCGCTTTGTCTTTCGTGTCCATACATTTGAGCATCGCTCTCTTTAAAAATTCTGCTAGCGTATTCTGGTTCAAAATTGTTAACACATTGAGACGCAGTCCTGTACGGTAGGCTAATATGTACGGTACCTAAAAATCGATCAGTTCATATTGCATTTACGTGTGGTGAGTAAAACAAATAATACAAAATGTATGATAATATCGTGGACACAACTTAACACGGTGGGAAAATCTTTCAACAGGCCGGAACTGGTAATTTGCAGTTTTGCATCAGCCAGGGTACCGAGTTTGACTAAAGTATAGTTTAATTACCAATTTAATCTATTTTCTTGGTTGCTGTCGTACTTTTTGACAAATACACTTTTAGTCACATGTTTACACGCCAGCTATGGGTGTTTGATAAAATGCATTCTTTCAACTATTTGTTACTTGTTTTCCGCCTATCTCTAGTAGAATATCCACCATGCTTGCATTGGTATATATCTACAATGAGTAAACTTTATTTGTTTCCATGATATTAGCATATCTTTAGTTATGCCGAATATGTGAATGATAAGCTTTATCCGCTCCAGGTTTAATTTTTGATAGGATTACACTGTAAAATATTATTTAACTAAACCGTATTTTCAAAAGTAGTGACTGGTCGTGAACAGTTCGATAAATAATTTACTAAGTAAGATTTATTGACATAAAAGCAAACATACCTGCTGATATCACCAGAGTGAGAGTGATAGCGAGAAAGACAAATCTTGCACTAAAATCGATGGCAATAACATTGGAACAAGATTAAATCTTGTAGTTTGTCAAATACCTATTTTGCGATGTTCGACAATAACAGACTTGATTGAAGCGGAGATCAGTCAAAATATGTTCAAAATACTTGATTCAAAAAGGTAAAACAGAAGAAAAATATATATTTAAAATAACTAGGTTTGATGAAATTTCGGTGAAAAAATGAAAACGAAAGAATCAGACTCCTTGTCTCACTTTTTTAGATAGACTAAAAAACAAAAACTTTGTTTTAGATATTTGTATGCGCATCTAAAACCAATAAAATCAGATTTCACAAGTATCTGAAAATCCCTTTCAAATCTTTCGCTGTATTGCTGTAAAATTTAATTTTATTAGAAACTGTCGTATGTGACGCGTATTATAAAAATCAGTAATATTTAATTATTTTATAATTAAATGAAATAGAAATTTGTTATTTGAAATGTTTGAATATATTTAACATCAAACAATTCTTTTTTCGCCATGATGCTTCATATCCTTCAATCATATATTTGCTGAACGTCATTAACGTAGTTAATGGATTTTCGTTCACAATTCACATAGTCATCGACTTTTAGTTTGTTGTGTATAAGTACGATCCCTTCAATTTTGAATAATAACGGAGTGAAAAGTTACATTTCTGTGTAAAATATGAGAACTTTGTATTGTGTTAGGTTATTTCGAATAACCAAGAAACTTGTTTGAAGGCTTGAAAAAATTTTTAAACGCACAATTGTGTGATATTCATTAATTGAACTCATCATAAATATCAGTCAACCAAATTGGCCAATCAAGTCACATGCTATACAAGCGTGTTTTACCTGAAGTATTATTATACAGTTCATTATACAGAAAACGCGCGTATGATCTCCCACGTCAGTATAAACATACAATGATACAATTCATATAAAATGCTAGATATTTTCCGCTTCACACGCGATTGTGACACGTAATTTTCGATTGTACAAAGAACAAATGTTTATTTTACATGTATTCGATAATTTTTTCATTTAAATGCGCTGACATAGTGACTTAACAACTTAATATATATATCTTAAATTACCCTTCAAAATATTTTATTATTATATTCTAGCACATACTAAAATCAAATGTCAAAAAAACCTGGAATTACATCTTTTTCATTAATCTAATTATTTCATCTAATCATTACGTAAGTTATGTTACGGATTAAATCAATTTGAGTCAAATATGGTATAAAATAGATTTTTCTTTCTACAACTAACTTTGGAAACAAAGAATACTAACTCATCAAAATCCTCATACAAAAATAATTACTATAGGCCAAAATTATATGCAAACTTTGACTTCAGTGATATGTTTTCTTAAACTCACCCTGCTTTAACGTATTTCATTTCGCGAATGAACAATTTTCGGCGTCATTTGGTTTAGGTTTTTCAAGAGGATGGATAAAAATTAACATTTTGTGAACATTCCAATTTGATATTTCAGATCTTTTGTACAAAGCTCCCGCCAAAAGTACACCTCCGCCAACGCTAAAAATAAGAAAAGTGCTGTTATCATTCAGTTAGGTTTAGGGTAAGGAATGCAGATTGCGCTGAAAATTCAAATTTTCAAATCATTCCTCACCAAGACTCTACCTCTAACTAGATAATTACTAATTTGTTCAGCCTTTTTGCAGGCGGGCTTTGTACAAAATATCCTATATTTCTGATTTATGAAAAGAAGGGAGCTGTCCAATTTTTAGTCATAACTCACTTTCAAGCAGAAAAAAATTATACTTGGATTAGAATCAATCGCTCACCGTTCGACAATATTTATTTAAAAAATCTAGCATTTTTCTGACTGACACGATAAAATATTTTCTTTCGTTTGAAATGTCCTCGGATACGCTACCCCTTATTATTAAAAAGTTATAAACGTTCAAAAATCTAAATCTTAGACTTTTCTTTCATTGCTGCGTTGAATGCAAGTATTCAAATACTTTGTATTTCAAAAAATGTTGCGAGTAATTCTGGCCTCTTCCTTGTGGAAGGACACCACGCTTCAAAAAAATGGAAACATGGAATTAATATCGCCATGTAATAATTGTATTTACAAGTTGACTTTAAGTTTTCGATTGTGCATAGGAAGACCAGTACGTTGGAAAATACGAAAAAAATTATGTCTTTTAAGATTATTCAATCGACTCGCAGTGATTATTCAACACATATATATATCATGTAACTTATATTTAAGACAGGAAGGAACTATGTTGCTACATATTCAAGTGACGCCACGCTTTAACTTCCACCAACCAAATTCAAGGCACTATTAAACAAATATTTTCTCATAAGACATAGGCCTGGTTTATATACATTGATTCCACGCTCTGTAGTAAGATTCAAGGTTATCAAATAGGAGTGCTAAACCATAGCAAACGTTGGTTATACAGGTATTGAAAAGCTAGGGATGAATGGCGGTATTTTTATTAACATTTCGGCATAAATCCGATTATGGCTATAGGTTTGTGTTGATGATTATTTTATGTCAACCGGTGTTGCGATTCGCAAAGAATTTCCAGTCACTGTGCTAAAAAAGAGGCAAAGACGTATGTTATAGTTGATAGGCATTTAGGTGCTGTTATCATGAAAAGAAATTGATAGGGATCTCTCGTGTTCCAGGACTTGACCAAGCACTTTGTCAAATCACATTGCCAAGTATGGTCCGATTTTAGCGTGGTAAAACGAAGACTTCCGCTTGAAAATAGGTTAGGGTTGCAAAGTCTTACAGAACCATAAGCTACATCACAAATTGACATTCATTACACATTACATTACACGGTCAACTCAAAACGTTCACTAAAAACAGTAACAGTAACTGGTTGGAGAATAACTTACTGTTATGATATATATAACCCACATGAGTTTACTTGCTTTGAATATTAAAACTAAGAGATGATTGTGCAAACCCTTGTTCAAGGCAATTATTACTTCCAAACGACCCGCTATATACACAATGAAATTCACCGATCATGTGAATTCATATGTAAAGTCCCAACTTTCACATAACACAGCATTTATCAAAAAAGTTTTATTTAAAACTTGAAATCCGGAAGCAAAACTTTCATACTACAAAAATCAATATAAATTATTATTATCTCTAACTGGATAAGGATTTGGAATTTAATACAATCTTGAATTAGGGACAGGCCTTTCTTTTCTCACCAAAATAAAAAGATTCCCTAGACTTTCACATTACAACTTATTCGTTGGGTATATTGCTTGTAATTGAACTGTATTATAATCAAGATATGATTTAGCTTCGAAAGTTCTGTAGATCATTCATCGATTTATTGATTGCTTCATACTTAAAAGATTTGTTGCAGCTTGCAGTATTCTTGATAGGAAATATCTTTTCCAGGTTCGCTTAGTCTTGATCTGAACATTGCATACGCAATGGTTTTGTGTAGTTGTTCAAACCATATTTGCAAATATAAAAAAAAACAAAATAACTGAAAAATCAATAATCAACGCTACCACCATGTCCATTTCACAAACATATATATATATATATATATTTATATATCCATCGTAAGCTCATGTACGTCAAATTAGTGAAATTCACATTGTTATGGTTCACTCTCATATTGTTCGTTCATTTTCAAATGAGAGTTTGGTTTCTATCACAATCCTAAAGACCTTAGCGTCAGTTTGTTCTTATTTATTGATTTCGTGATCAATGTTTCATGGCTTCTATGCTTTCACTGAACATAGTGGAAATTAGTACAGACATTGCATGTTCTGACTGCTCTGATACCCTATTGCAAATAAACCAAAATATATATTACATATCATGCTTTAATTTGCGACACGAACGTCGAAATTAAAAAAATAAATGAAATTCACAGATTTGCATTTTCATCAATAATTTACATTCGTGTAGATTAAGATTTTTTAATATTTACACAATTTCAACTCAAGTAAATGTTCAACTATGCTAGTGTAATGGTAAAAGGCGAAAGTTATAGGTCAAATTCGGTATACTCTGAATACATTTTAATTAAGCAAAGAAGCAGAGAGAAGATCTCGAATTTAACAACAAGTATATTTTGAAAGTCTGATTCAACTTGTACAAAGTAAGCGCACACCTCATTATTTCCTCGGATATTTACACTTTTGATCTCATTTCCGAGATTTGGCTCATTACACTATGTCAGCTCACAATGTTGACATTGGTTTGAAAACTGAGAACGCTTACAGACATTTATCATGTTTATAGACATTACTCATGCTCGTCTGCGAATTGATTGGCATACTCCACCGTTTTACAATGTTATCTATATTTTCCAGTATAGACATGGCGTCAATGCAATCATAATAAGGAATAACTTATCAATTACGGTACCAATGACGAAATTACAGCGCTGCGTTGTTTTGATTCGTTTCGATTACTTGCAGCAGACAGATTTACTAAATCGGCAATGTAATTATGGGTGCAAAAAAATCGTGTAATATGTTTTAGAGTTTTTACAAACACCACCTTTTTTACTTAGTACGCAAATGAGTTTTCATACATTTAAGTGAGTGCGCGTCGTTTTACTGGGAGCAGTGTTACCACACTGCTCTGTTCTAACTAAAAATATTGGGAGAATATTGGTCGGTCGTTTGCGCGATTTTACACTCGAAACGCACACGCGTCTGGATATCTCTGGTACAGATATAACACATAAAAGTATCACGTGTTCTTTTACAAACATCATCTCAAATCCATTTCAAATAAACTTTTTTAGTAATGAGCTGGTCTACACAAAAATATGACGATATGGAAACGTTAGTCTACTACAGAAGTCAGTTCTCGTAATGATACTTTTTTATAAATTCAAAAGATCGGTGGAAATAATGCAAGGTATACCAAGTAACATGCAGCAAAAAAGCAACTTCGAACTGATCTGTTCCCATGGCAGGCTGTAAGTCATGTTGCGTTTGACTTACTGTATAATGCTTCCTTTCTTTTGAATTCTCGTCCCACATTGTTTTCAGACATTGAAGTCAGTCATTTATCAAACATATTATGCAGTGGAACTTACTTGCACAAAAATCATAACGGCACAATATTTGACTATCAGCATCGCAAAAAGGTTTTTTCCTGAATTAACCGACAATTTGTAGTTCTCCTGTAATATTTCAAGCGAACAACATAAAACACAGTTTGTGGACTATCCTGCTTGTTGTGAGACCATATAATTGAAATGTCAAAAAAGTACATTCTGTTTCATGATTATCTGATTATCACATGAAAAATTAATTTCATCACAGTAAACTGGTTACCTGTAACTGATAAACCCACTGCCCCACGAATTAAATTACATAATATATATATTCAATATTTTTATATTAATGGCTTCATCACCATGTTGCCTTTCTTTCAGAAATTTCAGAAGTACTAAAAATATAAAAACAGATCAATATCAATGTTTTTGTTAAACAACCCGACAATTTGAATAAAAAGATCTAATAACAAAGAGTTTGTAATTTTATAGGTGCACTCATTTCACATGAAGACTTCGCAATATTAGATTGGATTTTACGCTTTGATAATTTCTCTCTCTCTATAGATATATATATATACTCCAGTGTCTTTTTCCATATCATGCGCAAATTTTCCTGTATATATACCGGTATATAGAAATTCGAAACGTCGGCAAATTACATTGTTTTGCTAACTCTTGCTTTGATTTATTTATCCTCGACACATAGGATTATTTAATCGGTTTACCACAACTTTGTCTGTAGAGGTTAGAAATTGAAAATTTTAGTATTCAACAATTAGTATTCAATATTCGCTTTCATAACACTTTCGCCCTGCCAAACTAATTTCGTATCGAGTTTCGAAATAAAATTGAAGTATAAATATTACGAAAACGTTTTTATATGTTAATATTTTATCTATATGCTTCTTCTGATATGTAAGTTTATTTTTAAACAAAGAAAACATTTTCATATTTGGTAAATGATTCATGCGATATTTTTTTTAAATAGTATTAAATATAGTAAGGAGAGGAAAATTTAAAATTTAAACATTCGATGTAATTGCTGGTTATGCTATTCCCCTCCAAAAATACTATTCCGCTTTCTGATGTACTTGCTTCCAATTCAACAGTATCACTTTGTTTGATTTGAAGTCCTAACTCGGTCAGCGATTTTGCAACTTGCGTAAATTGAACGAAATGTACAAGGCGTTATCGACAGCAGAATATAAAAATACGGAAAATACTACTAGAATTGGTTGGAAAAACGTATTGCTAAAAAATGGAGAAATGTGTCATTTTTTTAAACACTTTACAATTTAATATTTTTTTCTTAGTTTTATATAAAATATCACTCCAGGATGCACATTCCATTTTAAGGGGTTTAGAGCTCACAAGCATACCAAAGAAACTCAAACTGAAGAAATTGTCTAAGGTCAAAAGTTGAATCAAAAACTATAATAATAACTTCAAAGGAAAATATATTTTGATATCATATACATCACGAATTTTGTTATCTTAGAATAGCATATCAAGATAACACTACATTTTTTAATTCCATCCAAGCACGGATCAATCATACAGATTGTTTCATTTACACTCCACGTAAACACATTCTATTTATTTTGCTGCCGCGTTGACAAATAGCTCCAGTTGCTTGTCATACATACATCATAACTATAATATTGAAACATTTGTGTTTTCATATTCATTGCGTTATATTTGCATATTGCGTTCATTAATTAACTATTAAATTAAACATAATAATGTGAGACATATTGCAATGGCTTATACATGAACAATGATGCAGTTTTAAAGATCAAACGAACTTCTACTTCAAATTTAATGTCAAGCAGACGTATATACAAGAAAAAGAATATTTAAAAGTAATGGATATATATTGTTAAATAGTTTTATTTTATTTTAACGCTGTTATCGACAATCAAGTCCAATTAAAAATAAAAGTGACGTGAAATGACGTGATTTTTTACTTTGTTGTGTTATATGCTTTGTACTGTTGTCTGAATAGCATCTTGACTCATAATATATTTCATGTTACTATTTGTGAGTATAAAAAACAAATGCTGATATGAAAATTATAATTCTGAATGATGTTAGAAAAATCAAAAGGAATGAAAGTAAAATATCAAATTGTCTAAATTTCTTAAAGTCAAGTCTAAATTCTAAGTTTATGTTTAAAGTTACTAGAAGTTAGTAGCTGTTGTTTTGTTTCTCTGTCTAAGGTACGAATTACGTCATAAAAACAAATTTTTCTTTTCGCAGGAAAGCGATTTCCAGAACAACAACAAAAAGCCACGGCTATGGGAAAAAAAGTAGCGTAGCAAAATGGATATAGATAATATCAGAGAGATAATATAACACTATTATAGACTGGCCAATGTCTTACAACAAACCAGAAATGAATTCAATGTATTGTTTTACAAAGGATATGTATAATTCATAACAACAAAAAAAACATTTTATTCCCA
Organism: Styela clava; assembly: GCF_964204865.1. Taxonomy (NCBI): domain Eukaryota; kingdom Metazoa; phylum Chordata; class Ascidiacea; order Stolidobranchia; family Styelidae; genus Styela; species Styela clava. The sequence continues at coordinate 1,573,356 of NC_135257.1, forward strand.
TAACCGTAATCGTAGAGAGAATCAGAATCGTAGCATACCACAAAACTGTTGGTTGTATTTGCCATATTTATTATTATGCTGTAAGACAGAGGGTGTTGTCCATGATCAGCATTTGAAACAAATTCCTACTACTTGTAATGGTTTTCTTTCTTCCGACTGAATAATTGAAAATGTTTTCTTTTCTAATAATGTCAAGAAATGTTATAGTATATAAGTTCGATCTGCCAAAAACCGATACGTCATATGCTATACGTGATGACTGTTAACAAAGTGTTAGTTGTATTGTTGTATTGAAATACGACATTTCATAAGACTAATGGAGCATTTCTCTTTCAGCTTACAATCAATGAAATTACCTAATGTTTATTATTGAGTCTGTGCGTGGGCCTGATCGTTGTCTTTATAGTATGATGGGATATAATATTGATGTGTTCTCAACAGTTTTCGAAAATTTAACAGCCCAGCACTATTTAGAAAGGAGGAAGAAATTCTAGAAACGGAATCAAAATACGACACATCATCCATGCTAGGAGTTGGACTAAAACGAAAGTATTCTATTGACATTTATGTTGTTTACAATGGTTGTCGGATATATGGAGAACATAATTTGTATCGTGCGGCTAGATTTCATTTAACTTTTTTTTCAACTTCTATCGCTATGATATTAACATATATATCTTCTTCATGCACCAGGTCTGTTACAGACATCGGCGATCATTGCATTCCATTCCAATTTGTTGTTAGTTCTCTTGATGAGTTCATTGTTGGAGGATTGTTTCTTCATTACGTAATTATTCAGACCGTCGGTGTAGTTTGTACGTTGTCTTCCTCTACTTTTGGTACCGCAAATCTTTCCGCATAGTATTTGCTTTTCCATCCCATCTGCTCTGTTTATGTGCCCAAAAAATTGTAGTTGTTATAACTGCACTGTTTAATTTAAAGCATAGGCATAACACGAATCAAATTATTGACAAAATGTACTTCAACACATACATAACCTTTCTTAACTATATTTTTTAGCTTTTGATTAATTAGTGAAAATTTTTAAAAATCTATTTTCGATTGAGAAAATTTTTAGAAAACTCTAGCGTTAACTAATTCATAAGTTCAAGGCAAGCACATGAATAACAACTTTGAATTTAAATATCAGCAAAGTTAATTTAGATAAAATCATTGTTGTTTATAACAAACTTTATAACTATCAGTTATTTGGACAGGTTTTTTAATTTGATATTTTAAATGATATCATGGGCCAAACATTTGCAACCACAAATATTTCTATTCCGGCCGTTTGAATTTGTATTTTTCCGTTTCCAAGTTTAAAAAAAATTCAAAAATGAATGATGAATAAAACATACTTTTAGAAGAAATATTAATTTGAAAGTACACGGAAGCGTCTATATTTAGGTTCAATCAATGTATTATCGTTTAAAACTTACATAGATGAGGATATTTAGATCTTTTTGTTAGGTATGACAGTCATATGCATTATGATTTCATACATCATTACACATTTATGTCAAGTTCACAGCGATTGATTTTGCACAGTTCTTCTATTAAATCTTGTAGTTCTAAGTGTAATAAAGTATTTATAATTATTGTGTTATAATACCAATATTCATTCGATGAAAAAACTGTTCAGAGGCGTAAGTATTTCTGAATCAGCACAAAAGTGCGAAATACGTCGTTTTATCATGTGATATATTTGACTTCAAAACGCGAGTCGCATCACATTATATATAAGCTAAACTGCCTAACATAGAACTAAGTCCATTGAACAAATAAAACCACGCGTAAAACCTCCCACGCTTGCATGAACAAAATCATCACCATTAACTTCACTCAAATCGTTTTTTTTAACAGATGTCTTCCGCCAAAAGCATAAAAAATACTGATCATGAAAAGCTGAATAAGGGAACTAAAACAGAGAAACAAAATGAGTACACGTTTGTAACCAAATTTCTGATTTCGAAATTATTAGTTATAAAGCAAAACCGCTTCAGTTATTCAACTCTTAATACCTGGACCAAGAAATATGAATTATATATGTCTTGATATATTAAGTTCATTCCATGTTGTGACTTGAGGAACTTTTCTGAAGGATTTTTGATCGGCGAAAACGGCTCTATGTACTCCAATGCAATTGCATCATGGGAGTTTTGTATCATAATACATTACATAATAATATATATTATTATTGAAGATATCGAATTGTCATTTGTTTGTTTTGATTCAAAACAAAATAAACTCCCCGAGGTCTCAAAGCGTCGTTGATTTAAATGAAGTTTCGGTATTACCTAATCCTCCTTATTATATTGGCTATTACTGCTTCCAGCCACCCGGCATTTACTGACGCGTAATGCGCCACAATAGCTCTATATGGTTTCAATTGCACATCATAACTTGTAGTGTGATAGTGAAGTTATTCACATTTGTCAAAACTGTAACCTAAGTAGTTTTCGATTTCAGGGCGTACAGCAGTGAACAATGATCATAAAATTCATCTTCGACGGACTAGCGATCATTGTTCTCAATATGCATATGTGAGGCCATTGCCATTGTGGTATTTTTGCATATTTTGTTTATTACTTGTGCGAAAATTGGAAAATTGTACGAGTAGTTGTTTTGTTATGCAAATATAGTTCAATACAATCATACGGCTTACCAGACCTCAAAATAATAGCACAAATACAGAAGTAACTAACTGCTAAAAGCGAAACTATTTTGACTTTTCCGTCATAATATGAAAGTTGCTTTGCCACCTAAGGCCATAGTGTAAAGCAGGCATGCGGAGTCGACGTGTTTTTATCCCAAGTTCCCAATTTCATACTTTCCGTAGTCATGAAAAAGTCAAAATTTTCTATAGAAAATCGAAAAGTATTAGGTTTATATAGCCTTCCTGACAGACTATCAGCAAAGGCATCCATACATCAAAGTTTTGTTTTGCAGTTCGGAACTAAAGTCGGAGGCAAACCCGGAACCGATATTTTTTCCAGCCGGAGTCGGGAGTCGATTGTAAATTTTCCCGACTACGTGGCCCAACTCGCTTTGTCAAGTACGATGTGCAACTTGAAATGTTGATAGAAGAAACAATATGGAGGTTAAAGCAACAAAGCGCAACAGAACTACTGTATATAGAATGTCACGACATATGAATAACATTCGATGTCACTTCATTTATTATCACCCACACAATAGAAACAAATAGACGCATGTCCTGTAATAAAAAACTACAAATTACTGTAACAATTTCAAGTAATAGATTCATTTACTTGTTTAGTATATGTTAGAACATGAGCGTTCGCCAAGCATGCTTCACATGAGATGTACAGTAAGCAGATTGGTAACTATAGCCCATTGAAAACTGACGAAACACTTCCTTTCAAAATTATGTAAATTGACTAAATTTCACAGAATCCAAATTTAAACAATTACATCATTGTATTATATTTCAGTATTTTACGTTGCTCTGTAACATACTGGTCATTGTAACTTAGAGTACAATACAAGTAAATCGCATCATAGTTTTTTACAACACTATAATCATTTTATATCCACTTTTTGCAAAATTTGTTGTTGTTCTGGGATATGCTACCCCGTGGAATGGAAAATTTGATTTATGACGTATTCCGTACCTAAGACAAGGTAAAGGGCAACTGAATTCAAGTATTTTCAAGAAATTTAGACTTTTAGTATTTAATTTTATTTCTGTTAATTTTTAAGACCAACGTCAGCTAAAAGTATTTTCTTCTTATTTATAATTTGGATATGGATTTCGATAACGGCGTTACAATTAAAAAAAACTCTTCCGTTATATATATCTGTGACATCGAAATAATCTTGTCCTTGCATGTATACTTGACAGTAAATTTCAACCAATAGGTCTGTTCTGGTCATTTAATTCCATTATTCTTCCATAAGCCATTAAATATATGATTATGTTTGATATATAATTTTAATGTACGAACTGTGCAAATATAACACAATAAATACAGAAGATTCAAACAATTTTTTTTTATATTTTTAATAAATATAATGCACAAGCGACCGTATCTTTATGTCAACATGATATCTAAAAAATTAGCATGTGCAAACTTGGAGTGTATATAAAACAAATCTGCATGATTGATCCGTACTTGAATGGCATTAAAATAAGCATTCTTTTGTGATATAGCTCATCATGCAAGTGTTTTTTTCGTAGATTGAATGCTACCGTAAGATTATTAAATTCGTGGTGTACATGATATTGACATATACTTTTGAATGAGGCCATTTCTATAATTTTTGATTTAATCCTTTAACAGAAATTTATTCATCGACATTATTTTGAGTTATTATTGTATGCTTGTGAGCTAACTTCTAAATAGAAAAAATGGAATATGTATCCCAGAGTGATTTTTATAGTAATTTAGGTAAAACTATATTGGTAAATTGTTTATAATAAAAATTTTCTATTATTATTACTATTATATTTCTATTTGCAGTCTTTTTTTCTTTTTTTTCTATCTTAACCAATTCGGTTAGTCGTTCAGTATTTTCAGATTTTTCCTACCGTCGATAACGTCTGATACATTTTAATCGTTGATTGAAATCGCTGGCGATTTAGGACGATGAATCGAACATAGTGCTACTGTTGAAATGAAAACTGGTAGTTCACATCAGATACAAGGAAAATGATATTTTTTTAGAGTGGAAATAGCTTCAACCGCAATACCTCGAATATAAATGTTAAAATTTTCTGCTTCATACTATACGTAATAGGGTGACCGTACATTTGAACCCATGTACATTTGAACCCATGCGTATCCACGGGTTCAATCTATATGCGGGTGCTAAAACCCATGGGTTAGGGTTAGTATGGGTTTAACTATTCGTGAAACAAAAAAAATTCCATAGGTGCAATAGCATACAGGTGCAATTGTCATGGGTTCAAATGTACGTGGGTTCAAATGTAATAGAACCACGTAATAGTATTGCTAAAAGCTTGCACCAAATATACCTGGGAAAAATGTAAACCATTCATATATATACATTACTAAAGATGTTTCTTTGAATAGGTGTGAGATGGTGTTGAGAATGAGCACGCAATACGTCTTCTCTGCCATAGCTCCCTGTGAATACAATACGATTTCCTCAGATATGCTCGTATTGAACGGATATATCGGGAGTGTTCTGTGAGATTACCGTTGTTAATGACATTTTACACAATAGAGAATGTCAATCAATGCACGGAAAAACATAGACAAAAAGTTGAATGGCCTATCTTGTAAATAGAAATCCAAGTGAAAGTCTTCAATCTTTGTTTTTATCATAAATAGTGTCAGAATAGTAAGTTTCATTGCATTGAGCATAAGCTCAGAATATTGTTGACGTATACATGATGCAAATTATATGTGTAACTGCACTTTCACAAAAAAACTTCATTTTTTATTATTTCAAAACCTGTTAGTAATAAAATTAATACGAATTAATAAAATCATCTCGTTGCAGAGTAAATCATAATATATATATAGTGAAAATGTCGCTTAATTTTCAAAGAGGCAGCAAAACCACGTAAGTCACAGCATACAACATATGTTTGAAACCTAACTCTTATTTACAAAAAATAAAAACTTAGAAAAAATAAATAGAAACTTTTACAGTTCATACTAGGAATTCGAAACTGGGTTCTCGGAATAGATTTAGGAGGACAGTTGAGAACCATAGAAATTTTCATAAATGGAATGAATTTGTCCCAAATACTTGGTGCAAAATGATCATAAATTGCAATACCTTAGAACAGTGTTTCCCAAACCGAGTCCGCGGTCTCAAATGAGCCCGCGGAGCGTTTGAATGAGTCCGCAACGAGCCAGAAATTCACTGCGGGCCGCAAACGTTGTTGCCAAACTTAACTATCAACCAAGTTACGATTTACGTTGAAATTTACATAAAACGAAGAAAGTTTATTCACGTGACATTAATTGAGTTAATAATTACTGGTTACTGAGTAGGGCTGGGCATATATTCCAATATTCAACTATTAGAATAGCAATTTACTATTCGAAAATTTGGTGACAGGTGACGCGACAGGTCACTTTGTGCGTCGCTTAAACAAACGATTGTAACACCATGAGTTTAATTTTTGATGATCCGCGACCGATTAAAAACACTTTTTTGACATTGCAAATCGCAAAATTTCGGGTGCTGTCGCGGTATACGCACCAGCAACGACATGTTTAATGTCATTGGTACCAGGGCATTTTTCATTAGAATTCTTTGCTTCATGGCCTCCACATCAGTACGTAAAGTACTGGAACGCAGTAACTGCTGTACGGACATCTCAGATTTGTCGAATTCACAAAAATACGAATCAAAACAAAATAATCGGGCACTTTATCACACATTTTTGTGTCCACTGATTGGCATGATATTTTCCGAGTAGTATTGCATTTATTTCGTCAACACAACCGAAGATTAAAATGCGACGCAGATCACAATTAAATTAATAATAAAGCAAGGCGATGAATGTGTATTTTTGATTTACTAATATACATATATTTTTAATAAGTACTAAATCAAGTTGTACTTTCTGGAAATTTATAGCAGTTAGAGGCGGTAACAAATTTGCAAGATCGCAAAAAATATGTATAAAAACTAAATATAATCGCGCAATATATTCTCAAATTATATTCTAAAATTATATTCGTAGATTGCTGTGGCATTTTAAAGAAGTAATGCTTCCATCTTGTAAGTCGACGCAACGGCAAGTTACCATGAACACAATTAAATTAAAATAGAGAGACATTTTAAATTCTCGTTGTTGTCATGGATTAAATATTGGGCGACAAAAAAGGCCATTCATTATACACTAAAAAAGTCGGTTCTTTTTACGAACGCGTAATTGCGGCCAACTTCCGATTTTGATTCAATAAAATTCGGTTGTGTTTGGTTTTATTGCTTCTTCACACAGAGTGCGGTTGCAATAAACGCACATTGAGTCCGCAAAGGTTTTCGCCGGTGAGAAAATAGTCCGCGACCAAAAAAGGTTGGGAAACGCTGCCTTAGAATAACTGATATATTGGCTTGTCGCGTGGTTCCTTCCCTTTTGAGGGGTCTGGCTTAACCGGTGCAATCGCACACTTAATATTATGTGTCAGATTCCACCGGTGACGTCACATATTTTCTTTACGTACGGTAAATATCTGGGATGTTAAAGGGGGAAATGTGAATGACAGCAGTTTTCACATGGCGTTCCACTCTTTTCGCTGTGTTTGTGTACTTCTAATGAATGGCAATCATATGATGTAGCCTAGATGTCTGAAACTGTCAAGTGCCAGCCAACCTTAATATTTTTGGTTGATTTTTTTAATAAATAAACAACGGTTGCTATGGTTCAACACTTTTATCTGGTAACCTTGAATCTGATGATTCAGAATCGAACTCTCATAAAAGAATTACGCCTGTATTTTATCAGAGAATATTTGTTTGATCGTGCCTTGAAGTGGGTGGGTGGTAGATGAAGCGTATCGTCATTTGATAGTATAGTAACTCAGTTCCTTCCTGTCTTAAATATGAGTTACATAATATATGTGTTGAATGAGTGTCGATTGAATAACCATGCAGAACATCGGATTTTTCTATTTTTTCCAAAGCACGAGTTTCGATACCATCAATCGAAAAATTTTTGCCAAATTCTAAATCAAATTATTATCCACGACGATATTGATTTCATTTTGTTAAAGCGTAGCTTCTGGGTTACTAACAACGTTATTTATTTTTTGAAATAAAAAGTACATACAGACGAAAAAGCGCATTTTTTCAACAATCTATCTTCACTTGGAATTGCAATTCTGCAATCATTAATCATGATGATTTGAAGAGTACTTACCACTGTGGTCTACATTTTGTTGAAACTACTATTTTTTGTAAGGGAATTTAGGGGAGTAAGTATTCTTTGTTTCCAAAGTCAGCATACGTAGGACGAATAGTCTATTCTAGTGTATCAAATTGAGTTGATCTACAAATCACTTTTATGTTAGCTTAATTTCGCCATTTCATTTCTTTTCACCATATTTTTATGGATCCTCAATTTCCATTTTTTATGTTTTTGTTTGACCAAGGACGTGGCATAAACTTCAGTAAACAGATTTGGAATAAACCAATAATTAAGTTTTCACCAGACTTCACAACAGATCAAATATTTTGTACAACATAAAAGCTTTGATTTATTACGGATACGACTGAGGAAATGGCGTATCCGTGATAGAATTCTTTCAAAGTCATCATTGAGTGCATGTAACCAAACAATTATCAAATATTGAATTCTAGAGTTGTCCATTTGATTTTAGCAAGTGAAACAAATCACTGCTTTCTCGTGCTAGAACATCATATTTACATAGCTGGAATGAGTATATCTTTGAAAGCTGTTCAAACTGCTGTTTTGAACAATTAGAAATTATGCGACACCATCGTGTATATTTTTTGTTCATTCAGGCGTGGAAGATCATACGCGCATTTTTATTTCAATAATGAAACTACTTCAGGCATATAACGAATATATAGCATGTGGTATTACCGACTATTTTGGTCAAATGATATATATGATGACTCGAAGAACGAATTTCACGCAATAGTGCCGATTGAACTTTTCGTCTTCACAATAGTATCTGGATTCTAAGGGTATTGGCTAAAGTTATATATCTATGCGGTTATGTAATTTCAGATTGATATTTTTGTCTAAAAATGTTTGTTCATTAAATTTCTTTACTAAAATATTTATATAAATATTGAAATCGACTATTTACATGAATGCATTATCACCGTATGACATGTGCACAAAGGTAATTTCACATTCAAAAACTGGTCATTTTATATTGCAACCATGTCCCGCCGAGAGTCACAATAAGGCTAAAAATTTATATGAAATGTGTGAGTTTAAATATGTTTAAACCTTTCCAATAACAAATTTATGTTTTAATTTTATAATTAAATTATCATTATAATTAATTACACCTAATATCCGTAAATTGCAATAACCGAGACAATTTGAAGATAAAATCGAGATACCTGTAAAAAAAAGTATGGTGACTGACCTATCTTTCAATCAAATCTGCTATAATTAAACAAGGCAAAATAGGTATGGGGAAATTTGTAAAATTTAATTCCGTTCCAATGTTATTGCCATCGAATATAGTTCGTAGTTTGCTTTTTTGCAATCGTTCTCACTCTGTTGTTCGCTTTTATGAAATAAATCTTACTTAGTAAATTATTCATCAAAATGTTCTCTATCATACTAATCTTAAACATACCTTCTGGTCAAATCATATTTTAAAGTATATTACGATCGTAAAGTAAACCTGTGGCATTATTATAAAGATTTTTACGACGGAATAACCAATAATGCCTTAGTATCATAGAAAATTTCAAAGATTAACCGTTTTGTAGCTGTGATAATTCAAATATGATGAAATATTTAGAACTAGACTCAAAAGTCACAAATAGTTAAGAGATTAATGTCCGGAAAATTTGTGACATACAAAATATAATTGAAACTTCATCGCAAAAAAGTACGACAACAATTAGGATAAAACAGAATTATGTAGTCGTTCTATTCAAACAAGTTGCATCAATCACACACAATACTTTGATGAATATCATTAGTTCTGAAACATCGATATTTCCTTATCGTTGTATTCAACTTGTTATGTTTATTCCTAAAATCTTGTAAATAAAGAATGTAGTAATTGATCGGTTTTGTAGTATAGTGGCCCACAGGACTGCTTATCAATAACTCAACAACCTCGAAACATATTACGCTAACAGTATGTTACATATATTTATTGTGTATATCAGTATATTCAACGCGAACATATTGCCGCATAACGGTTTACAAGCAGAAGGCAAATCACGTCATCATTACATTTGGGTAGCATTTTATGTCAAGAATGCCATACTTCGTATGATGATGCATATTATCTCTGCGGAGGCGGCCATTCAAATAGCGACTGAGACCTTGTATCTATCCATTAAGCATAACGGTACGCGCGCAGGCACGATGGTGATTCAAAATTAACAATGTAATTGAATGCAAATAATGTGGTGAATCGATAGGTTAACCGTAATATTGAAATTTCAAGATAATGTCCAAAAGCAAAACATCTTCAGCATTGATGCAAATGTGATAAATAGCAATAAGAACACGCTGTTTTACTTCTCCAATGCTCTGTTCATCAGTATACGATATTGAGATTAATTATTCTTGTATGTAAAATCCTATCACTTTCAAACTAAAAGATAATTTTCTTTTAATTTGTAAAGTTGAAATGACACGTTAGTTCCACACAATCAATGCCTAAAGATGCACTTCGCTTAAAGATTATACTTTGTGATTGTATCCGACAAAACCTCTGTGCCATATTTTAGATGTTTGTTATAATTTCTACGTCATACTTCCATCCTCATTTATACAACAACCAATACGCATTTCTCATCTGATTACATTGCATTGATGACAACGTTTCACGTGTATATTGCAGTCAAAACTTATATTTGATGTGAACATTTATTTATTGATGTAAACAAAATTCGCTGTTTTTCTATACCTCACTAAGACGAGCATCAAATTAGCCACGCCAGGATTTCATGAATATGTCTACTTATACGACAAATTATCTCCTCCTGTCGATGATGTCACTTTTCCGGTATGCTGTGTGGTGATTTAGACATGACAAAATTTATTTCAATGATGCAGAAATGTCAATATAACGACTGTTATGATAATGAGAATTTATTGCACAGCAATTCCTAAAAATACACTAAGATTCTTGCAATTTATGATTAATCTGAAGCCTATACATAACGGTAAGATGAATTGGGTAGAGATAAATAAATTGCAACCCTTCCTTTATTAAATCCCAAGTTAATTTTACTAGCAAAAAACTTGAATATTGATCTGTTGTTAGTATTTTGGAAACCAAAATTCTAATAGACTTGCAACATCGTGGTAAAGTCATTACGATTAATCATGTGTAATCTAATCCATGGGGCATAATGCTTCTTCAAAGCGGTTTACTCTGATGCAAATTAGTTTTTCAAGTAATGAATAAATAATAAACTAGATTGTAATATTGGACTTTGTAACACTAATTATTTAGACACAAATCAGGCAAGAAATTTGTCAATCTGTTTTGGGGTCAAGTTGTTTCGTTGAAAGATAGATTACGCACAAATATTCGACAGAATAATGCAATATTTACTGATTAACTGAATAATACATATTTGTGGATGAAACTATTCAATCATTACGTCATAAAATGAAAGTTTAAAAAATAAAATTTCACTGCAGGATTTTTTATTCTGAATACCTGACTTATATCGACATAATATAGTGTAGTATAAGAATTTCAAATGAAAAAAATAAATAACCGCAAGTTAGTAATATGATTTACTACGTGTGTTTATAAATATGCATGTTGTGAACCTCGTCATTTCTACTAATAGGTGATAAAATAGTACTTCCATGCGTGTATGACAACTGAGAGAAGTTTACGATAGACCAACATGCCTACGGGCACATATTTAGGTATGGTGTAGAGTTGACCAGCACCCTAGAATAAAACTCGTTCGGGGCTGTTTCATTCTTATGCTGATCAGTATCAGGGGTACCATAGTATATTTGGTCATTTACTCAAATCAAAAAGATGTTAGTGATTGTAAATGCCTCAAACTGTCCGAACGCTTTTCGCACAGAGTAATGGTCTCTGCTGTGACTCATGTAGTTATAATCTAATTACCCGGGAACTGCTCCTGTTGAGCGGATGCCTGCCAACGTTTTGTCAGATTACTGGTAATATTCATGGCGCGGATAAATTAATAATATCACCAAATATAATATTGTTTGTTTTTTATTGTTGAATTTTATTTACAAAAGATCACACATACACACACACTGGTGGCGACTGCCGATTATGGGTAAATTGTTAAACACTTAAAACTCAATTAGAAAAACTCAGCGCAGTATTTTACGTCATAGGTGTATTTGAGGAGTATTTCCTCATTATGATAAGACTGACGTCATGTCTCAACTGTGGCTAATATGAATGTCTTTGTAAACAGTGGAAAATGTCATTCAATAAACAGACAATTATAAGTAGGAAGTTAACGGCAATCCCATCAATCTACTTTTAATCAACATGTACGTGAAAACAAAAAAGCAGTTTAATTCGAATTTATGGTCACGAAACCAAAACGAAGTGGGATAAAATCTTTCACAGTACCGGTAGTCTTTCTGAATAAAAAACTCCAGACTTTGCTGACCACCTCGTCGATGAAATGTGATCGTGGGTGGAATCGCTATACGGTGCGCTATTTTAAGTTAGATGGCGTCATCAAACAAAATTTTAAAGTAAAAAACGAATCCCATAGATCTCACAGACAGTTTTGAAATAAACAAGAGTAATGGTCTCTTAGCGACAACAACAATCTTCAACCAATGAAAATTTCAAAGCATGGTGATAGAATGAAATATTTGATTAGTATACTTTTGTTATGGATGATTTTCGCGTGATACACAGCATGCCTATTGCTGATAGTCGGAGCGCTTGCTCGAAGCAAGTATCACTTGATACGCTACGTACCTTTAAACAAATACGAATTCTATGTGCTCGAAACTCCCACTGCACAGTTCCTTTCATGTCTGAATCAAAATTCTAGAATTTTTTGACCGGTTTAGCAAAGTTAAATATAGTCGGTGACTTCTACCAGACGCGTTAATAAAGAAATCCTTATCATGATTTACGTCAGATGTACATCTTTTTGAAAACCAAGTCAACATTTTCAACAATATCATAATTACATCCTATTTCAGTATTTTTTTCTCGTCGCTTGCCATGCAATTTTCCCCACCCAAAGTATAATTCAGCTTCCACAGTAAATATCCTTTCATCCCAAATGAACATACATGCATATATATATATATATCCACAACGTGAATCATGCTATTCGACAAATTGGTGTATTTTCCTATAGAGTATTTGAATGTAAAATATAAAAGTTGCTATTTCCCGTTTTCGAATAACTTCTTGTTGTCCACCACAGATATAACATTCACTGTGATATTACTATGCCATACTTGTTGGAAAAACTGCCTATATACTTATATTTACCATCCAGCCATATGTGTTATACTAATAGTTCCCAAATTCGAAAGAAATAAATTTTTTAAGAACATTTTAACTGTAGAAATGAACCATATTTTCCCTAATAATCTATATTAGTATGAAAACATATTTTTATTTAATTGCAGCAAAAATAGTATATAGAATTTAGATGATCGTTTCCTGAGAAATTTTTCGCTTCATCCCATTCTGAGGCTTCGACTAATACACAACGCAGTCCAGTTACAATATTTTCACATGAGAATAAAACAGAGCAAGTTTGAAGATATTTATTTATTACTTTTACTTACATGTTAATTCAAAATGTATGTATGTTTATTCGTCTCGTAATAGTGATAAAAAAATAAATGAACGATTATTATTATGTAAGACGGGATGCATGCACAAGACAGTACTGGCCTTAAACACAAATGTGCGGCATGCACCCTCTTTAACAAATATAAAACAAAAAACATTAGATTAAATATGTATAGTATGATCCCTTATATAGACAGTTGTGCAAGGTGGGGCAATGGGTCGTTTGGTGCGGTGAAAGTGGTAAGGGTGGGGTATACAAAACTGTTTATACAAGGGAGTTTATAAGACAAGACAATATATATAAATAGAGACAACGCAACACCAAATAAACATATACATAACAATGAAAAACAAAATTTAGGCGCAAATACAGCGCCCTTGGGTGGTGAGACCATATAGTATGAATGGGCGACGTATAAGAGATAAATTTGCGGTTCTTATGCCTATATGGTATGCGTCACTCAAGGGTGACGGTGAAATGGACATAATCTTATTAATTATGTTTGTGACGGTGAAATGGACATAATCTTATTAATTATGTTTGTCTGTGAATTGGATGACATTTCCCTCTATTTTCCCCACTGTTGAGAGTTGAGACATGACGTCAATCCGACCAGAAGGAAGTACTCGTCAAATATACCAATGACGTAAAATACTGCGCTGGGTTGTTCTAATTGAGTTTCATGTAGTTGACAACATATGACAGACAGATTTGGTTGATTGGTAATAAAATTGTAAAACACTGGAACTTAACTTTATTTGAAGTCCATTACTTCCACAAAAAATATTGTAATACGATTTGAAGTTTCGTGAAATGAAACAGCTTCAAGCAAATGTTTGTTAATGGTTTGATAGTCTACTATAGGCCTACACCACCTCAAGAAGTGCCGGTAAGCATGTTAGTCTATCGTAAACGTTAGTTCTAATACATGCTTGAGAATACTATTTTAACATTTATTATTAGTATAAATAATCACGACATGCACAATACAATAGTAACACATTTAAATGGACATGTTTCCCTAGTAATACCTATTATTTACTTTCGGTATATAATTCTTCCTTCATTTAAATTCTCATACTATCAATACCTGTGTCCATAGAAGTCAGGTATTTGCAATACAAAACTCCGCAGTCAAATTTGAAATCCGGAAGTTTTATTCCATGAAGTTTCATTTGGACGCACGATCTGAATATTTTTATTCACAAATTTATATTATTCTGTTAATCCGTAATACCCCTATTATGGCAAATATTTGTGTGTCCTAAGCTACAAACCATTGAAGTAAACAACTCAAACCCCAAAAAGATTGAAAAACTTTCTTGCTTGTTTTGTGACTAAATGATTATTGTTGGAAAGTCAATCATTCATTGCATTCTCTGTGATCCACACATTCATAAACATTCCATCCATCTATATATTGTATTAATAGTACGTCTTTATGCTTGAATTATATAGAACTGACGTCAATGAGTGTGATCTGAATACAATTTCAGAAATTGCACAAAATTACCTGATAGTTTGTGAATAATAGGATTTGGCTACAAGAATAGTTCAATTTCAATATTGTATATTGAAGAACCGAGCAACAGAGAAGTGAAACAGTGCCTTCTTATTGCTATTCAACAAACATATTCAACAACATTTCGATAAGCGACATTGTTGTGATCGACGTGTATTCTTGTTGTGTAATAAATGTTATGTTAATATGCTTTCATTATAGATAAGACTGTCTGGTCATTTCGCCTATAAGTTATTAAGGGTATTGTAGAAGTGGGATGAAGGATATATCTTACTTTTGAAATTTCTAAAAGGTATATGAATGAATAAAGATTGACAACCGCTGTCCTAGATAACCCAAAGCTGTATTAGGAATATGCAACACACACCTACCATCAAATATCTATTTCAAGTAAAAACTAATGCTTCATGGCGCAATACTGAATATATTACGCAACGTATTTGTTGTAGAGCAAAAGGCATTCATATTCAAAGTAGTATAAAATGATCTCATAACAGATACGTAATGAATTAATACCAGTTTCAAATATAAGATAATATCATGCTATGTAATATTACATTAGGCAAAGTATGAAATAGATCGTTAATGATTTATCTATAAAAATTCTCTTCTAATGTAAATTTCTCATGAAAGGAAATAAATCATTTATAGCTTTTCACAGACATAACTGACATTTGCTTTCAGAATAATTCTCCGCAAAATAATGTATTGCAAAAGGAAAGGTTAATATTCCATAAATTGTCGTTCGGTTTTAGGCCGACATTCATGTTTAAAAAATCGTTCTGAAAATTTAGCTAGAAAACTTAAAATATAAGTACTTTAAATATAATTATATGCACTGCAACTCGTTATCAGTTTGAGAAATATAAAATGCAAGCTTGAAAAACGAATACAAATAGTCACAAAAACATAAAAACGATTTTAGAATAATAATATATTTCAATATCATGTACAGTACACCAAACTTTGATAATCTGAAGACAGCAATTCTCTTTTTTACAAGTAAACAAAACACTTCAATCATATTAATAAGGAAAGACAGGCATGCGGAAAAAAGCTTGAAGACTCGTTTTATCTGCACTCCAATCCTCTAGGGTTATTTTGCTTTGATAACAACAGAAAGGATGCTGCAGTAGTGTTGCAAAATAACAGTAATTTAATTTGTACATTGTATGCCTATTAATTTATATTTGCTTGTATGGCTTTGTAGATTCGAAAATTAAGAGGATATCAGATGTAAGAGTGCAGCAATATTTGGAGATAAAAAATCTCTATGGTTTGAAATATCAAATATTTCACTACATTAATTCATTGGGAAATAGTTTTTATCAAATTTCTCTTTTATGGAGGCTCAATATCGATTGGAATTTAAAATTTACGTAGGCGTTCAGGAAACAAATGTTTGCAATTTTTCTGTTCGGCGTTACCGGTATAACACATATCTTCATACTTGAACTGTGATACCTAGTAAAATATAGTAAGTTCAGACTGTTACATTATTAAAAGGGTTCTTAAATTTGGACAAGCGGGAAAACATGTTTTTATACTCCTTTCAAGCGTTGTGTTTCTTATTTTTCATACAAAATCTGATGAGTAATTAAAAAAATAATTATAACAGAGAAGATAGTTTGCATCGAGTTTAGGCATATACTTAAAATAAGGGACAAAATTATTTGTGCAAAATACGTATGTTCAAATATGGATACTATATTAGTAAAAATGACCTAAAAGGAAGATAGATACAATACCTCATGATGTACAAAGAAAATGTAATTACGGGGAAATAGTTTCAACATCGCATACTTCAAGAATTTGAAAATCTAAAAATTGCGTCAGCTTTTTCAAAAATGAACATTATAGAAGAGTCTGAACACATAATCAAAAATTATAGAATTCCCAGTCAAGGCCGCACCCAGCATACATGTGCGTCATGTCTGCATGCTGCTGTTGAATGGAATGACTACAGTTGCTCATTATGTATCGTTTTCACAGCAAAACAAAAAATAAAACATTTAATTTTATTGATACGTGTACTTTATATTAACATCACAAGCAAAAGATATTTATTGAGTCTTATTATTATATAGCGTTCAAGAGTCAATGAAAGTGGGTTCACTATATTTCAAGGTTACAAAGTTTTTTGCTGCGTCAGCTAGTCCAACAACTCTTTTGTATTGACTCATAATCGATTAGGATTTTAAAAACATGTAGGTAAAAGTGAAGGAAAGAGTTTTTTATTAGAATATGGGATCCTTACACAAATATTTATTTACCCTATATTTATGTACAATATAATACATACTTGTGAAGATGATCATTTCAAGGACATACTTTCATTTAATTAAAATTTTATTTGTTGATCAAAATTGATCAAAACCAATTATAAATTTAATTCTCGTAGCTACTGTGGACTGACGACAAACTCACATTCTTGTTTTTTATTTCCTAAGTGACGTGTTTGTACTTTTTACTTAATTTTTGGCAGAATATTGATAGTTTGAAAAATGACTAATTTTAAATATGAATTGGATTTGAAATTGATTAAAATAGTATATTTGGGTGATGTTGAATAACAGCAAATCGGAATGAATAACGTTATCACGCAGTGGCAAATATTTTGAATTCACTTGAGTACATTAGCTGTGGTGTTTATCTCGCTGCATGAAATAAGAACTACGTCATAAAAACAAATTTCCCTTCAACGCGGGAGCAAATTCCACAAAAACAACAACAAAAAATTCTTAGAACATACAAGAAGCGTAACAAAGTGAATATAGGACAATTGCGTTCTTGTAAATAACGTGCACGGCATTTCACTTGTGTTGTATTATGCGATGGAATATTCAATACTTTAACAAACGCAAAACTAAAATATGTGAATTGGGTTACGTTTTACTTACAAACAACCTTCTTAGTGGAAGGTGATTTTCGACACACTGGTCAAAATCTTGTGATTTTTCAATGCTACAAAACTGAAATGTGGTTCTTAATATTGATGGTTGTTAAATGGATTATGAAAAATATTTTTTTGTAAAAACTTGTTTCTTCGAAACTAGGTCTCTTTTTTATTCTGCTTCAACACTTATGTAGATGGGGGAGTTTCACTCGGAAGGGAAGCTCGGAACAATACACTGTCATAATTCAATTGTAAAATTACCTTGATCGGAAGAAAGCCTAAAGGCAGACTGTGAAAAGACAAACAACGACACGGCAGTAGTTATTGGCATTGAAGAACAAGACGTTGTGGCGTGACACGTGTTACCTAACTATATGTGAATGAGTATTCGTTGGTATTATTAGCGAGTTGGATGAATTGAAAGAATAACTTCAAATCCGAGGATCTCACCGAGTGTTTTCAGGCCGAACCTATGGTTAACCTACCTAACCTAACAAGTCTGTTATTAATGTCAAGAAATATGTTTTCATCCAGATGTTGTTGTATGGTTGGTCTTACTCGAATGAATACCGATGAAAATGAGAAAGTATGCAAATGTATATGAAATTGAAAACACTCTAATAGTAACAGAGACGTAAAAAATTTCTAAAGAAAGTAAAAATTCAGTTGTGTTGGTGATGTGGTGCGTGATTACACGGTCAATTAGCTGTGTTTAAAAAATGCACGATCACTATTAAACAAACATCGATGTTGATGAGTTTGATAGTTTATAAAACTAATGAAGTGTGGCAGTGTCATTCTACATGCAATGTCATTTGTTAAAAAATAATTATAATGTTATATATATATATTATTTAGTGTCAAATTCATTTTTTTCAGATTACTGCAGCGTTCGTACATTTGATTATGAAATCAAATTGTAATTAGCCGGGCAAATTATGTCATTCTTTCCGGGGAATAGAGCTAGAGCGTGATCGTTGTCATCAAGATTGTATGCGAAAATGTAATACCAACGTTTGCGCAATTCTATTTGAGTACTGTAATTGGAATATTTAATGACCCACTTTATTTTTCAAGGAAATGTTGAGTAAGGGAGGAATCCCGAAAATCTAACATCTTTTTAGGACCTTGGTAAAGTAACCAACCGAGTTAAATGTTAATTCTCCCATGTTTTTAAAAGTTTAATCACGTAAATCTGGTAGTCCATATTTTCGGCTTTGGCTTGGAAATACAAATTTTATCTTTATTTGTCCTTTTAGTATCATAATACTTCCGAGGAAAGTCGAAAAAATAAAATAATCCAGTTGCCAATATGCTGCTCCTCAATTACAAAGGCCACCATATTTTTTATAAGAAAAAACATTTGTATTTTCCTAAATCTGTATCCCTAATAATGATTATGGTGAAATTCTATTTTTTTTTGGTTTATACTTCAACGTACATATTCAATGCGTAATCGATATCTTTTATAGCTTATGAGATTTGTTGTAAGCTCTCGTGGGTGACGGGAAATTAATCAAAAACAGTATCCGAATCTGAATCATTTTGGTGCGTTCATTTTTCAATGGTTGTGTTCAAATGTAGGCGGATACATTACAGTATCGAACTTATTGATTGGTACTAAAAATGGATAGAACAAGAATTGCTTTGAATACTTTTATTTCGAAAATTGTTTCAGAATAGACATAACAGAGTATCTTTTTGAAACTCTATTGAGTACAATATTGAGTACGAATGTCCCCACTACTATTTAGTAAAAGGTAATTCTTTTAACCATACATATATTTACATATTTGTTGTGGAAAGAATTGCATAATATCTGCTTAATTCTCTGAAGCACAAAATTTGATGTTAAAGTACAGTATATGGTTCAAGCATATGTTGTTTGCCGTTTCAGTTTATTGCCCGCGTTTCAATAGAATCGAGTCTGTCTGTGTGGGAGTGACGCGACCGAGTTATTCTCTTTACATGCTCCGAAAGCGCGTAATTTTGTTTCTTTCTGTTCTCTCACCCCGCTCATAGGAAGTGGTATTTCTTTTATTCTCTTTCGAAATATCTTGATTCTCGATACCGTTGATATCGTCGAGTCATATTACCCGCTGTTGCGTTTTCCCTCCCACTGTTACAGCTTCGATTTTGTAGCGTTATGCTTATTTCAATGATGTTTCCTTAGTTCTAGTCTGTATGTAACTTAAATAGGAATATAAGTAGAGCAATATTCGAATCTTTTTCTTAAAAATGCAATCGATATATTATTCCAGGCAGTAAAACTGTGTTAAATATGACAAACAAATCGTTTAAATCGATTGACTGCCTGTGCCCTACTTTAACTCAGCTTGAAATTAGTTTTGTGAATACAGTACTCTTCGCAGATTGAAGAATTGTTTAGGTCTGGTGTGTTTTTTCAATGTAACATGTTTGGCTAATTTGTAAGTTTTGTTTTCTTTGCGAAAGAAACCATTTTTTTCGTCACCAGTTTGGTGCACTGTTTATCAAGTAGCTCAGCCCTGTTGTGTAATCGATGATTTTTGGTTAATTATTTGATTAACAAATTGCTAGCTATAATATTTCTTTGAAGAAAAACATATCAAACTTAATATTAAGTTATATTTATAAAGAATGATTAATGTTAATGTCGTTCAACATTTCTGAAACAATTTATAGCAGAATCATATTAAGGTCGTGCAGATCTTTCAAGATATTTTATCACGCCTTTTTGTTAGCAACGAACGAAAAACTGTTTACGGAAATTCCAACTAAAAATAATGTTGTTTTAGTAATGTCTTTCCTTGCGAAAGGAGTTGATAGTTGCCTTTAATGTTATTTGGTTTGTTTCTTTTTTCTTCAAATTTTGCGCACGATTGCTATATAAAAGCTCAGTTTTAGGAGACTACTTCTTTTACTTCAGTTTTAATACTCGGAGTCATAATATAATTGTTTCGACAGACTACTTAAAATTTCAGTTAGCACGTACAAGTAGGCTTTTATGGCGGTCTCATTTCGCAAGCCTATACGAGATTAACCCGTATATTTCCGCATAGGTAGGATTAGTGTGATATGTCTGTACTGGGTTAAAGTCGTAAGGCATATGTGAAAAAAGGATTATCGCATTTAACTGAATTGGTTCAAACAAGGATATTGGCGGGGAGTTGTATCAGTCGGCGTGAGAGGAAGGCGCATATATTGATAATTACTTTGGGTCTTCTTCGTAAAAAAACGTTATTATTCAATAGGAAATATCATAATGTGTTATTCCCGTAATACACAGCTTCTTTAATTAATTTCACGTGGAATGTATCTTGATGAAATGAGGAATAATTTATTCGGGCTGGCAATTGCTATCGATACTAGCTGTGTTGTTATTTTTTTTTTTTTATCTTTGCGATATTCCTTTGCCAAAGGGCAGTATGAGTCCAACTTATGATACTTTCGTTTTATAATGTTCTGGTGTGAATAATTTCTTATTATACAATTGGACGAGAATTTTATTTTTTAGTCGAGATTAAGAAAGAAAACGCTTGTATACGCCGAGGACTTGTTTATTCAATGCTAGACTTCCTCGGACTGCATTTGATGTTTGTTAGATAAATCATTATAAAACACGACCGAGCCATGACTGAACGAGCGCAATTAAAAATCTTTTGTGGCAGTGAGAACTTGTATTGCACGGGATGGAGGTTCTCTGCGTCTTTGCAATCGGCCACTTTCTATGTCCGACATTAAAAAGATTACGCAATGTTTGTAAGTTGAGAATGAGATACATACAAACATATGTAGCAGGTTCAATTATTTATTTTTATCATGCAAGAATCGATATACGAAGTGATTTGAAAGTGCAGATAAAACACTTTATCGAGCAGATTAGCAAGACATAACGTTATACCGTAGCGGTGTACTTTGAAGTCGTATTTCAGTATTTATTATCTACTTTATCCTATTCCTGTATTCTGTCCAGCGAACACTGATGAGTACAAGGGTGCCAATCCACCAGCATTCTGACATTGTTTAGTATACAGGAGGTGCTAATATTTTGGCCCCTTGCACCTTCCCCCAATCTTCCAATAAAAATAATTCTAACCCAATCGACCAATATTAATGGCTTGTTTTCCAATATGTATTTAAGGGTAACAAATTACTTATTAAGTGGCAGTCTTTTTGTACTTGAATACAATTTTCAGTTTTTGCTTATGCTTCCTATATCTAACTATATGCAGATATAAATACTGGCGTCTTGGTGATATTTTTGTTTCAATACCTCAACCATCATGGATATGAAGTTCAATCCACCAAATTTGGAAAGTTTTTTCTCGCCAAATCATCAACCACATTCGCTTTCAACAATATGGGCCGATAAAAGCAAGGTATGCTGAACAGATGGTTATTAAAACTGTGAAAATACTGTTTAATCTAGGTAGGCCTATATAATGCTTCATCAAATTTTGTATATTAATACAGTAATGCAAGTAACAATGCAGTAAGCAATTTGTGTAAAGAATCTGAATTCATACCAGAAAACTTTGCAGCGATTATTGTCTTCTTAAGCTGTGCACATCTTCAGATTTGTATTATAATCAATTGGGGACCTATAATATGTTATCGTAGCAATATATTTTTATCTAAAATCTTTCTGTTTATTTTTAATTTACTTTGTTTCTTTGAAATTGTTTGCTGATGAAACAAATAGGTAGACCTATCGCATTTTTTCGGTTGGTGAGCAGGCAGAGTTCATTTTTGCAAAAAATACAATATTGAAAACCTAATTAAATATTACCATTTGCTGATATATTTTATTGATTGAGCAACATATAATTAATAAAAGAAAATATAAGAATTATAACAGTCATCGTGTTTGGAAAATTTTCTGCCTCCTCTCTTTGAATTGCTAGTAACAACTCATCATGCATCACCCAGTGAAGCATTTTGATTCTTATTGTTATTAGTGACAAGTCATAAATCTATCTGTACTGTAGCAGGAGGAAGAAGTTGATCCTGGAATCTCAGATATGGAAGAGCAAGATCAAGCCAAAGATGACGCAGAGAACAGTAAAGAAAATGATTCTACTGAAAATCTCAATGATGCTCTGGAATGGGAAAATGGTGTTGGTAAATTGCCTGGAAGTGATTTGAAGGTATTGAATTATCTTCATGCTTTTTAATAAGGTTTAATGTAGTAATTGTTACATTTACAGAATGAGAAGTTTTTCTTTGTTATTTCATGAGTATGAGTCATCGTTATAATTTTAGTTATTGTTAGAATATCAACAATGTCATGTGATATTATCACATGAATCAGCAAAATAAGTATTTGCCATTAAGAGTATTATACTACTATTGCATACGTGTTTGATAATTAGGATTGGATTTTATACTACTTTTAAGTGTGGGCAATGAACGAATAGCTCTCGAGACTTATGATTGTGTAGTATCTGTTATTTAATAATGTTATTACCTTACCACAATTCATTGTGGTTGTCTTTCACCATATAATCGTCATTATTATATTTGAACTTTAAACATGTCTTTGTGTCTGTTATTATGAATAAGGCATATCCCCGCGGCATATCTTCTGTTATAAGTTTGGCTGGTGTCATTTAAGGTCAAGTTATTCTGTGCAGCAATAAATGAGAGCAAAAATATTTTTGCTAATGAATCGAAGTAAATCTGTATATCTAGTGAATCTTATTTATCCACAAGCAGTATATACCAATCAACCTGTCACACAAAAGGCCTTTACGCAAAAGTGAAGCCATTTTTTTGTACGTTGACAGAATTTGTACTACAATTTTGGAATAATTGGTACTCATGTTAATGCATTATTCAACTTTTCTCCTAGTTTCGTGTGAATGAGCTTGGAGATATTGAAGTTATCACAGAATCAGTACAAATGGATGAAGTTTCTAACCTAATGGGTGAGGCTGAAGCAGTAGAAAATGGAGTTATCCCTTCTGATCAAACTACTGCTCCGGACTCAGACACAGAAAATCAATTAAGTATTGTTGAAGAATCAGAAAAAACTGATGAAGTTATCAACGATAATGACGATCCTAACATATTTGTTGAACAAAACGATTCATCGTCTGATAACATTGTTGAACAAAATACAGAAAAGGATTCCAAATCAGCTATTTCTTCTGAAACTGATCTCAATCTGAAAAATAAAAATAGTGAAGATAAAGATGAAGATACTCAGGTATAATTAGATATTATTGAATTATTGTATTGACTATTTGGAACAGACTCGACATCACACCACTGAATAATCTGCATTAGTTCGCATCCACATTCAGATCTTGGTGGATGTGTTTGATAATATTGGGCTCCTCCTTCTCAGAAAATATAGATTCATCTGGGACAGACATTTGTTGATTTCAGCAGTGACATCTTGAACTTAATTCTTCATTGAAAATAGAAAATAAAAAGATATGTTATATATCATTCTAGCATTGACGTTTGAGTAATATATTCATAATCTTACTTTTAATATAGTAACAATTAAGAAAAAACATTGTTGAATGTATTAAATATGTATTTCTAGTTGTATATATACATATATATTTTGGAAAGAGAGCAAAAAAAATTTAGAATATTAATCCCAATATCACTATTTAAGTCAAAGCAAATATTGTAAATAGATGTTAAATTTACTAGCCACACAAAGGTTCTCTGTAAACATCTCAACTTTTCTAGATAAATAAGAGTAGATTTTGAGTCTGTCAATTTCTATATGCCTGTTGATGATTGTATAACTAACTGCCTTGGCATTGGTAATGAATGAATAGGATCCCAGTTCTAATGATTAGGCTATTACACCCATGTATAGGATATTCTTCCAAAATAAATTTTTTGAATTAAAACTGTGTTATGATAGAAATGTTGTGAGCTCTAGAAAAGAAATATGCTAGTTTCTTAATTAGTATTGGCCTAATTTTCATGAAGGATGAAATTATACCAGTGTCATCATAAGAATCAAAAGTAAGAAGACTCAAAAACTATTTAGGTCCTATATTTAATTATACTTTTGATAAATTAGAAAAAAAATGTTCATCCGAATACAAACATTATGACTGAAAATTTTGTACCATGTCAGCATTGTCATTCGTTGTTGTCCATAGTTCTACCTTATTCTAGTGTACATTCATGTTTGAGCTCTGTTTGTATTTATCATTTACATTCTCATGGGACACTTGTAGCAAATTGATTTTATAACTTTTTGTGTTTATACACATGCTTGTTATTGGCCTTTTTTTGAGTGAGTGATTGTGTCAAATCCTTCTATATTTTAGAATGAATCTAACATTCAACCCAAGGATGAGAATGCAGATGTTGCGGTGAGAAGTGAATCATCTTTGGAAGATAATTTAACAGATTTTGATCCAGTTTTACATGAAGATATTGCTTCAATGTTATATGATGATGCCAACACTAATATAAATTTACAGAAGACAGACGACGATTGCCTAATAACTCCTACACCTTCTCCAGGTAACTTGAATTTGCTAAATAAGAAATTTAGAAGGAAACGAATTTTGGATACAGAATCTGAGAACACCAGCTATGTCCATAAACAAAGAGGCTGTCATTCTGAAATTCTGCCCCACAAGTCGTTTTAGTTAGAATTTACAAAAATAGATAGCAATCAGAAAATATGCTGTAAACACCTTGGCTTGTTCTTGTATCAAACTCACATTTCATCTGTGGCACAAGCACAAAAATGCTTTGTAAATAGAGTAAACCTAACAGTCAAGTATGTTTTATTAGAAATATGATTTGGATGATATTCTTGACAAGCAATAAACTGGGTGCAAAAGCCTAAATTTGAAATGTTTTATCGAAAGCAAAGTCATTACTTCCTGGGTAGTTTTGTATGACTAAGTTGAACTTTTTGCTTCGTTTCTATGTATGTATTTCTGAAACATTTAAATGTGTGATATCATGATATGAACAGGGATTTTTCCATGGTTTTAACTCTCATTGCCACATGATCTAAAGGTCTTTGTTATATATATTATTTGAGCACCTGTGCTCTAAGGCTAATAGTGATAATTTTGTTGTCAATGGCTTAATATTTAGCTTATATAATTACCTCTATTGAGTGCCAATTATACTATAATTTTGAAAATCACTATTTAATATGGGTCACTTAATAGAAATTAAGTATAATGCTATATTATACCCTGATGTCAAGCATTCTTGAATGCTACACTGCTATTAAGGAACAATGATATCCAACTCCTTGGATAATTGTCGTGATTTGTAAGGAGCTCTCTTTTCCTATTTTTTCTACTATTGTGTTTCAAATTTCCTCCTATCAAGTATATCTCCTATTATATATTATATGAAATCAGTTTTAGGGATTTAGAATTTATAAATGGGAAAGGACCTATCTAAATCCAATTACCATGACCATTACATATGCTTATTTATAACTAAATCCTGCTTAATTAATTATATGGAACTGTAATGGATCAAGTGATTAAAATGACCTCAATGGCGTATACACAAATCAAACTAGGGAAATAGTATTCAGGATTTTTTACAGATTATTAAATTAGAGTACATTGTAATTTTCAATATTTATTATTGGAATGTAACAAATAGGGCAGTGGATTCTATGTCTGTCTTCCAGTAATTGTATATGCATTGTGTTGGTAATTCTCTCATACTTTTCATATTCTTCAAAGTAAAAACTTAGAATTCCCAGATTCAGGACCCAATTCCATATGAAACTTATTGATGTTTGTTAAAATATTCTTATCATGGGGTCCGGAAGTTGAGATTTGACAGAATTTTTAAAATCTTGAATCAATGTTCAAATTCATATAAACGGGCAGTTGAATATCTCAGAATAGATGAGAATTTTCTTCATACACCTTTAGCCTCAGCCTTTATATTGAAAGATTCCCTCATTTTTTTAGGTAGCACCTATAAAGATGAAGATTATTCACCAGAACATAGTGACTTGAAAATTGTCTCCGTGCGATCTGACTCTGCAGAAACAGGAAAATGTTTAATATGTGGCAACACTACTCGACCTGGTAAAAGGTTTTGCAGTAGACAATGTGTTGGCAGAAATGCAACCAAAAGAAGAAGAGAAAATCAAATGTTTGTGTCAAAAAAATGTGAGTTGTTAGTTTTTCTCAACTAAAGATCTCTTGGTGCATCATGCTTAGCAGTAGGAATAAGCTTGCCGTTTTACCTCTGAATACCCTAAGCAGATTCTGTGAGGTTTAATTATATACTGGAGAATTGCTGAACTCTTAGCCATCTATGAGTGGTTTATGTAACCGATGTTAACCGAGTCCATGACTTCCTCCACCATCAAGTCCACGCATCTGAAACAAATATCTGACTCTCTATTCCCATACTCGACATGGATGGGTAAGCAGACGAGAGATGAGGTTCGCCATATGAATAAGTTGTATTATCGACTTTTCCTCCCCATAGGAATAAATGGAAAAATCCTATTTAAAGAAGATAGTGTTGTCTATGACTTTATCAGATGTTTATGGCTTTAGTATTAAATATACAATATACATATTATACATAGAACCATGAAAGAACTATAAATATGCTATTTTATCCTACTCAAACTAGGTGAATAACTCCAACAGCATTGTAGTAGTGAGAATTTGAAATGTGGGTTTTTTTTTCTCGCCCCATAAGGCCTAATCATAGACTTTTGGTTGGCGATTGTGTAAGCATAATAAATGATATTCTACTGCAGACTTGAAAAATAAACGACGAGCCAAAAATCTTCATAATAAACGAGATCAGAGAAGTCTACATACTGACGATATATTAACTGTAGTACAAGACGATTCACCAGGAAGGAAAAATGATTTAAAAATCAAAATAAGGTGGTCATCTGCTTCAAATGAAAACCAAGAGGAATATAATCAGAATGATAAAGATATTCCGAAACGAAAAGCTGTTTTAAATGGAAACTACGAGGGAACAAGAGGTGAGTTATTCATATGGAATTTTGTACAATCTAATTCCATGATTTAGTTGCCTTTAATTACATGAATTCTAAACATGTCTTGTGAGCCTTCAGCTGTCCCTCGAACGCCCGGAGTTTCCTAAAGGTGGGTGATGAAGCAAAGTAAATATTATTGAACATTTCTGGCGAGATTGTTTTCTTGTTATGATATAATAAAACAAACTCTGCCTCTTCCTCTGCCAGTCATATGTATTATCATATGCAGCAACCATGCCATAGTACAGGGCTACTCAACTATTTTCACCAAAGGTCCGTATACAAAACTTCAAAATTACTGGGGTCCGGACATTACAGAAAATTTATTTTATTAAATAAACGAAACTTCAAATGCAATATTAAATTAAATACGAGAGCAATGAATGGCTCGCAAATATGGACACAAATGTCGCACATCGGTACCAGTACCACAAAACTGTAAAGCTGTGTATTTAAATTGTATCAAAATCATCTAAAACTAAAAAACGATGCTTTATAATAAGCAGGAGCGGTCCAAATTTTATGGTCGAAAGTTATATTTAGCACTCTCTGTGTAGTTGTTTTATGAAATGGGAATCTAAAATTTTGTTTTGGCTTACCCATGATGTTTTTAATTATCATGAGACCAAGTAGTTCTATCATGTCATTTATTTTTTATACTGTGTATTTATTTATACACCTTTTGCTCAGAGCAAGGCTCTGCAAGAGCAGCTACTGATATGTGGAGAACTACTTTATTTTAGAAGTATCGAAATTTTCCCGTTTGTGATTGCCTACCCAATTTTTTTCACCCTGGGTGAGATGGTGGGCATGGGATTTGAATCCAAGAGTTTAACCTGCACAGTTATATCTAACACCTCAACCACCAGTCCACCATGCCATTCTGTACGGATTCATTGAAATGTAGAAAAATGATTGTCATCACCCAGGAACCAATCGAAAGAAATTCATCTGGTCAACTTATCTTGAAGAAGAGCAGGCGGTTCCTGCTCCACTAGATGCGTTTGAGGATTTTTCTGGAAAAAATCCATATTTGACTCGAAATCCTTTTCAAGTAGGGATGGCAATGGAAGGAGTTGATCCTGAGCACGAGTCGCTCATTTGTCCACTGTTTGTTGCAGAGGTTAGTTGAAAAATAGGGATTACCGGTAATTTTGATTGGTGGTCATTGGCAAATCATGCCAAATGCAGGTTCGCTGGTTTAGATTCTGTGGGGGATAATAGAGTTGTTCTCGTACGGTTGTTTGCGAAACCTCTGGTTGATTACGGCTTCCTGCATCGTCAAGTCCAATTAGTTCTTGCATCCAAAAAAAAATTGAAAGCATGAAAATCTAATCCTTTTTTCATACCCGACCTGGATTGGTAACTGGACGAGAGGACATGTACCACCATATGATCAAGCTGTCTTCTCTCCTTTCCTCTCTCTGTGATAATTATGAAAAATTGTTTCTTATGAAAAAACCTTTCCTATCCTAAAATATTGGAAATTGGTCGTGGAATAATGGAATTTCTCGAATAGATCATTTACAGCATCTTGTTTTATCAGTTCAGCAGTTCTGAACTCGGATACCGTAAAGATCTCATTTTAAAATATATTTCCAATAAATATTTTCTTGTCATTTTATTCAAGCTCAGAGGATGTCGCATCAGGCTGAGTTTTTGTGGATATTCCGAATCTTATGATTTTTGGAGAAACTGTGATTCACCTTTTATATTTCCCTGTGGGTTTTGTGAAGAGACGAATAGAATACTTCAACCACCAAAAGGTAGGAAAACGTTTTTGTTTTTATATCCAAATAAATTTGTTTATAATAGAAATAAAGAGAAAGGGGCCTCAAATGTTTAGGGTCATTCGAGGGGGGCCATCGGATCATAAAAGTTTGAGAACCACTGGTTTAGTTAGTACTTATATTATATATTAAGATTTGTTATCATATTTTTAAATTTAATCTGTTTATTTTCCCTTATTAGAATGTAAAATTGAAAACTTCGTATGGAATGAATATGCAAAATCTCATCAAATATATCCAGCTCCCAAAGAATGTTTTGTAAAAATATCAGATAATGAAACGGTGAGTGAATAATTGTTTTCAATTTCATTCAACATTAAGATGAGATAAAGTTTATAATTTTTATGCTTGGGAAAAGAAAATCTGTCAAGATGGCTTGAACTTGTGATAAACTGAGGCCAACCAGTAGATTAATAATTCAGACCTGGAATAGCAATAGCTAGTAAAGTAATCATTCCAGAAGTTACATAAACCAACTTTCAACTGCAAAAGTTTTATAATTCTTTCTATAAAATAACATGAACAAACCGCAAACCATGTAGAATCGTCAGCATGATAATAGTATTCCACACAGCGGACGGTGAGCAGATTGGCTAGCTGTATGATTCTGGTCATTCTCTCTAAAATATTTGCCCATTGACCTGGGTTCTGATATTTAGGGGCACCCTGTATGAATAATACATCCACTGTAGTAGCCCATATATTATGATTGAAATTCTGAGGGGTTAATGCTTGTGCTTCCGAGTTGTGACTTTTTTAGAAAGGCTATTTGTTTATGTCAATATTAATTGTAGAATATTATATAAAAAACAAAACAGATCTTCTACCAGACACCATTTCCATCAATTGTATTTTTGGATTGGTGCTTTCTAAATGGGTGATTAATCAAATCATCTTGCCATGACAATGTGGAAATGGCCACAGGAAATCCCCTCAAATTTTAGTATGAATAATATACTGATGACTGGTTCACAAATTCGGCCATTTAATGCTTTATCTTATTTTGTTTTTAACATAATTTTAAAAAATATATGGTAAAATCTATATGCCAAATTGAACAAAATTTTTGCACTGATATCCACCAATGTTCTGCCTCAATTTATAACTGAGCAATTACACAACAACCACTCTTTCATAATTTTCAATTTAAATTATTATGTAATGTTGAAGCTAATTTCTTATATCGTGAATTATATAGGGTGACCAAAAAAAAAAACATGAATTTTGAATTAATTTTACGAAAATGAAGAAAGTTTATTTAACGCTCGTATTTCTATTTGTATAAGAAGTTTAAATGATCTAGAACAATTTGCACAAAAATTGTATATTCTCTCTAGAATATGTTCCAATTGACGTGGGTTCTGTTTTTTTGTCAACCTATAAATTACTTTTACCTCGTATTAATTTAAATTATTCATTACACTACCTTACTTTTTAACTTTGTTGACAAATGTTTTACTTATTTCCAGAAGTCCAAAGATATCACTTTCAAAATTGGCCAGAAATTAGAAGCTGTAGATAAGCACAATCCTGATCTGATATGTGTTGCTACTGTGCAAGATGTTATCAATGAACAAGTTCTTATTCATTTTGATGGGTGGAGCAATAAATTTGATTTTTGGTGTCCAATTTCATCACAACTTATACATTCTACTGGATGGTGCGAGAAGAATAATAAAGTTCTTTTATTACCTGAAGGTTGGTTGGTAAACTGACTGTAACATTAGTTAATGCTTGCTGATTTATGATTACTTTACCAGTGAAATTTATTGACATCACATCATTCGGTTGAAAACCACCACCAATGTTGGTGCTGAAGGTCAAAGATCTTCCCATATAAAACCTATTGTTTGATTTCTCCCTCTTTACATTTGTGACACTGACAATCCACGTTTAATGTTCTCATAATGATGGTTAACTTTATTTTTTATTTAATATTTATTCGAGGGACAGGCAATCCGATAATACGGTTGAAATATATAGTGAACTGTTTCACCAATCCGGGACTGATTTATTTTATTTTTCGACTCTAATGCATTTATTCTTTACTTTTGTTTGTCTTATTTATTACAAAACATGCCGCAGAAATTAACTGATAAAAACTCGCAAAAAAAATTTATATTTTTATATAAGAACAGGGGGCCACGGACCATGAATGCTTGAAAATGACTAGACTAGCAGTTACATAAAATACTAGTGTTCCATCATTTGTAAATCCATGTGACCGAAGCCATATTAAGAAAAAGTTCAGCCACCAAATCTCTTCTACGTGATTTTATTCTGGAAAGTGACATTATCTATAGGAAAGTTCTTATCAAATCTTGTTAACTGATATTTCAGATTACGACACAACACAAAAATTTGATTGGTCCATCTTCCTCACACAAACACAAACTACAGCTGTTGATGAAAAATTGTTTTCCACTGGAGTTGCGAATAAGTTTAAACAAGGAATGAAACTCGAAGCTGTTGATCAAAGGAATCAACGTTTGATAAGAGTTGCTACAATTGCGGAAATTGATAATATCAGGGTTAAAGTAAGTGCATAACACAAGGAATATACATTAGTACAACTTTTTTTCTATTCTAGTTAAGTTGCGATTGTTTAAGAATGACTTTTTAAAATGTGATTACAAGCAGTTGTGCAATTTTTTAAACAGCATATTGTATGCATATTGATTTATTATGATGGCTTTGTAGTTTACGAGTTGACCTGACAATGCTAAGAATTTTCTATATTCATGTCATTTTCAGATTCATTTTGATGGTTGGAGTGACATGTATGATTTCTACACCGACCTAGAAAGTTCAGATTTGCATCCAATTGGCTGGTGTGCAAAATCTGGACATCCTATAGAACCTCCTGTATCTCTCAGTGACATGGAAGACTCTGCATGGTGAGTCATCAAATATATATTGCAAAAAGGAAGTTAATTACTGTATATTTGGAGTGTGCATTGTACAGTGATTAAAATTACAACAACACATTAAACGGTACTCCCATAGTATGTGTACCAGATTAAGGTTATGCCGTAATTTTATTCCGATTTTCCTTATTTTAATTCTATAACGAGTTTGGGGACTGTTTGTGTTAGCCAAGTGGATACACCCCCTGCCCATAGGCTTCCGTCCTCTACACAACATGATGTAAATTAGGCGAACAAAATTAGTTACCTCCATATTGGTACACACACTTCTGGAGCGCCCATTAAATAGCCATGTTAAATAAGCCATGACGATGCAAGTCTAATTATTGGTGCATCATGCTAAAGTTTAGAAATAAGCTGTCCATTGCACCAGTGTGAATACTATGGATGAGTTCGCAGCTTCAAATTTTGTGCTTGATATGTTTCTCGCCAGACCATTACGAAATTGCTAGCCAGTTGAGCCATTTTCTCAAATGTGTATATAGTTATCTATTCTCATTCTGATTTCTATTCTGATCAGTGCACCTCGTTATAGATTTTTAGTCTTGCAGATTTCAAAAAATTGAAAATAAATTCCGTTTTGCTTTATCTTATGAATTATTATATTACAGGCAAACTAGTGGTTGTCCAATCCCAGGATGTGCAGGCCTTGGACATATTAAAGGTGCTAAGTACATGACACATTACAGTGAGTTTGGATGTCCGTATTCACCACAAAATCTAACAAAAGAAGTCTTAAAAGTAAGTTATAACTAGTTGAACTTTTCTTTTGTCATACTACTTATTGTTAATAAGCTTTTCTTATTTATGTAAAAATCAAAACAGTTATTCACAATTCAATTTTTTCAATTTCAATTGTTTTATTTCGATTTATCTAATTTATAGAGCAGTGGTTTAACCCCCAAAATGGCATTTATGTCTTGTCGAAAAATATGTGGCACAAAAGATTAGACCCATCCTTAGAGGCATATCGGGAAAAACGTTAAGAACTACTGCTCTAGAGTTAAATTGTTTGGAGTAAAATCATGATTTTATGGCAAAAATAGCTAATTTTACATAAAAAACCCAGTAGCTTTGATTGTCCGAATTTTTGAAAACCTTCTTTTTTTTAATAGTTTAAGCTTTGAATGTCAAAATTTTTAGACATCGCCACCCATTATTTAAATTTTTCTGCTTTTGAATGAAATTAATGCGACCCCGATGACAAGTCAATTTAGTTTGCTCAAGAATTGTGATCTCTCTTTTTATCAATGATTTACTTCTCTTAGGATCGTCTCGCTGTACACAAGCCTCGAAGAAGTGCTCATATGATAACAGATGAGAATAATTTTATAAAGTATGTTGAAATTCTGTGATTAAGTGGATGATTGTTGATTGTTAAGTACCGGTAACTGTGAATCGTTCAAAACTGTGAAAAATGACACTTGCTTCAGGTTTTTATTTATAATTCCAATGTGATAATGTTTATGTTTTTGTTCTTGGTATTAATGCACAACACTGTATTTTTTTAAATTTCACAAGAATCATATTTGATTGTATGACCCTTTCTTCCCTTCAGCTACAGTCCATAAGTTTAGATCTGGTATTCAGATACCCGCAAAGTCGATGCACCAATGCTCTATATTTATCGTAATGGTGACTATCTCATTCCTGATGATTTTCACTATGCTCCAACATATGACACCATTGGGGTAGAAACTCCTCTGTGACAATTTGTTCTCTGCCATTAATGCTTGTTAATATCCCTGTTAATCCAATGTGAATTCCTCATTTTAGCAATGATGGAGATCCAGATTATATAGAAGAACAAGTGATTACGCATAAGACTGGAAAAGGTAAAATTAGCTAATTGTAATCATTGTACATTTTTAAAATATCATTGAATAAATTTTTATTTAGAATAAATAAATTCAAAGAAATGTGTAAAAACAATGGTTAAAAAATAAGGCTAATAGATGATTAAGAAATTTGTTGCGGTTTATTATAAAACAACTTTATACCTTTATAATCTGTGATAATTACTATACCACTGGTACTGTGGCCATTTATATTGACTCTCCTCTTTTTTTAGTCCTGACTCGTAAACGTCTCAGCAATAGCGATCAGAATCATCTTACATCACCCAGTAAAAAAAAGTTGAAAGAGAATTCCGAGGACTCTTTCCAACATGAAAGTGAGCCTTTAAATATATTACTCATATAACTATCTTGAGCACTTTCTGATTTATGAATCTGGCGGTTAATGTGTTGAATGTTATCTGCGTTTGCATTGCAGATTATACATATCGGGTTCTAATCCTATGCACACCAGTTCACCCATGGTGTAATAAGCTTCTGGTTCTTCCAAAAATAATAGCTAATCGTTAGATATATGTAGCTGCTTGTACTGAGCCTTGTTGAGAGTGAAAGACTTGTAGAAGCGTAGCGGGAAAAAATGAAAATCTAGTTGAACCACAAATTTTAATACGCAAAATTCTCTAAATATCAATGGTCAAGATTTTTTTGTCTTATTGACTCTGAGCATTAGCTGGAGGGATTCAGTCAAAAAAGTCGCACTAGTATTCATTTGCTATAGTTAATCCTGCCCATATAGCAAACACTTTGTGCACAGATCATTCTGAAAGTGGTTTGAACGCTCACTACCTGTTCATCATAATAAAAAAAGGTATAATGACGAATATGTTGCCAGACACTACAGTCTTCAATGATTAAGACTTAACTAAATAAATTCTTACAGGAAGCCGAGGTAATACAGCTCAAGTTGTTTCAAAGTGGACAATCGAAGATGTTGCGAGATTCATCAGGAATCTTACAAGCCAACAAATATACGAACAAATTTTTATGCGTGAAGAAATAGATGGTGAAGCTATGCTAATGTTAACACAATCCGATATGCTGCGAATTCTCAAAATAAAGCTTGGTCCTGCTGTGAAAATTTATAATGCGATCATGACAATCAAGGAGGCAGCATGATTGGGTATGATTGTTATGAAAATAATTCTTATGCAATGCATGAATGATGTCAGTTTATTGACCATTTTTCATTGAGATAGAAAGGGATACATTGGAAATCCAAGGATTTGGAAGTAGTATTCTCAACGATTAACATTTACAACAGACTGTAACTTCAGTCTACTTTACTTCTGAGTGCGTGGACCATACATTGAGCAAATATTATTATAAAAATAGACTGGAATACACACAAGGGCTCATTTTGTGACACTTTTCGGTCCTCCCGAAGTATGTGAACCAAGATGGCGGACACCGGAACGTAGTATGTGCACCACGTTAGGCCATAATTTCAGGTGCAAATACTACGAGAGTCACTTGGTTAGTCCCCAAACTCGTAATAGAACTAAAATAAGGAAAATTGGAATAAAATTATGGCCTTACCTGGTACACATACTACATTCCGGTTTCCGCCGTCTTGGTTCACACATTATGAGAGTACCCACTTTTTTTGAATAGAATCAGGCATGGACTTGGTTTCTGATACTCAGTTATTTGTAGGCTGTTGTCTACCTGAATGGTAACTGTAGCTGTAGGGTTTGTCAACCGGTTATGATTCAATATGAGAATTGTAACGTGTGCTCTGGGCAGGTTGATGCTTTTTTGTTGAAATTGCAATGCTCTTACAACATTGTTTAATACCGTCTGTTCAATCCGTGATGAAGTGCTTTTGTTTATATCGAAATAATTCGACAGTCAATTTTAAAAATACTTTCCTATATCAGTCCTCTTATAGTGCTTATCATCTTTGATATCGTGAATCCATGATGATTTTTGTGGTGTTGAATTCTACTGTAACTGTAACAAATACAAGTTTTCATGCTTCTTGACAGTTTTTGGCAAAACTGATTGAGAAGTTTATAATAGCATTATTAAAACGATTTTCAAAGTCATTACCAAAAAATAGATAGATATTGTGTTTGATATGGCGCTTTTTGCATAATTGGTCGTACTTTACTTTTATTTTCTGTGGGATGCAAACGATATCTTCAATGTATTATTTTGTCATCTTTCTTTCATTCCTTACATTTCTTCATTATTGGCATCTATTTGCCTTTGCAATACTTATTGTTGGACCATGAATTAATATTGTGTAGAATGTCCAAAAAATTTACTTTGACGGAAATAACTTCAGTGGCGTGACTTTGCTCAGAGACCAATTTCTTTTATGTCTGAAAGAGTGAACATGACCTTGCGTTGTGCAAATCTTCATAAAACATTAAATACTGTTATTTGGTCTACTTTGAAAAACCTCATATATGTCAGAATCAAGATTGATATAAAATACATACCGGTAATTACTGGATGTTATTCACACATATTACCGTGCATTGTTCACTCCAATGTTTCGATAACCTTTGCATGTTTCGATAACCTTTGAAACCTCATTTCCATCAGAGCTTGTTGGTGATCAAGGTAAATAAACATTGGGTTTGTTTTGTCATGAATTAATAAAAAATTTCTTGCGGCTTCATGAACAATTTGGCCCTATGCACAATATTCAATGATTTTTAAGATGTGTCATCTAAGGTTCATTTTTTATTTTCACTGTGAGTTATAAATAGTTATGTCGATTATTATTTATGAATAAGGTTTCTCTTGTGTTGTTTTACGGGAACATGGAGAAGAAATAAAATCAGTTATAAGAAATTTGCGTCATTATTTTATGCCACATTCAGGACTAATCGGGTTGCTGTTTATTTAAAGGTAAGCAATCCTTCAAGAGATAAGATTTTAATATTTATTTCGGGGGAAAGGAAAGTTGATAGGACTGGTTGACTGCATCCTCTCCGTCTGGTTATCAATGTATGAGATTAGTTGGCCAATTATAAAATAAATGTTTCTGATTCTGATGCATGCACTTGTGGAGGAAGCCGTAACTGACCAGCGGTTACATGAACCACCATATGGCAACTAAAAGATGTGGGTATACAGTTTAGTATTCTGGCAGAAGCGTTTTGTTGTAGTCGCGTCTTTGATACAGATATTTATTTATGGCTTTTTTCAAACGTAGGATGTGGATGACACCTGATATGCCAGTTAAATACCCCAAAATAATTGAATCATACACAAAACTATTAATTACCATTTTATTGGCCCGAATTATATATCCGTACAATGAATGCATAGCACAAATGATTAGATAAAATATTGAACTTTGATAATCATATAACAACTTTGACAATGTAGATGGTTATATTTATTAAAGAATGCTATATAGTAAACACCACACTGGTTTAATTTGTATTTACAACAAACAATGCATGATAAAAAGGTCTGGATAAAAACTTTGTTCCATATGAAAGAAACTGAAATCATGCCGAGCAAAGATAAAATTTGGAAATAAAATCAGTGAACACATGAACGATTTTATTGCTGATATTATATATATATAAACATATGGTGGACCTCCTGAAGTATGCGCACCAAGATGGTTGTGCGACATCTTGGTGCGCATACTTCAGGAGTACCCATATGGTACAATGAGTGCAAAGTTTGATTCACATCGATATTCTAATTAAATTACCAGGCCAAAATAAAGCTCCATGTCTCCAAATCAGTTGAATTTGGATGAATTGATGGTTTGTGAATCTTTGTAGATATACATGCTGCAATTGATAAATCAATATTATATAAATAAGGCATACTTTTATACCAATAAATAAATGACTTGAATGTAAAAATTTTTTATTAAATCAAACTCAACTTTAAATACTAATGCCAATTTATAAAATTACTGATCAAAATGAATCAAACTAGATTTTACTTCATTTTTTATAGGAACTTCGGGAACTGCTGTGATTGCAATAGCAAACTAAGAAGTGTGTAATTAAACAATGTATTGTTTACATGATGGGCATAATATTTTTCAACAACAGTGAACAGATCCCAATCTATAACCATGGTTTTATTCCACAGTTCAATAGTTTCAGACAAAGCAGTTTTTAAGAACATTGGTGAAAATTCTAATTTGAGAACATAAGCATGATACTTACTAATCACCAATGGGCGTGGGAAGTATTGACATTATGAACAGCCGGATTCTCCAATATGGAGTCATGGGATTGTAGCGAATGAAAGGGTGTTTTGATAATAATGCATCTTCATAGGCATCAGTAACAGGAGTGAGGTCTTTCACACCAGCATTGCAGTATCCTACCATTTCATTTACCTTAAAATAAATTGATGGCTTATGAAAGATTGTGTGACTATGCCAAACCTGGTAGCTGTTGTGGTAACGTTTAGTTGATGAACATGGACAAAAATAAAAATTAGGCTGAAAATCAAATTGTCTTAATAATGAAATGCATATAGACAGGTTAAATCGGTAGCATCCATAAAATGATCATATGATTAGCCTTATAGGACGTCATAAAAATTTGTTATTACCTTTCTATCAAAATATTCTCTTCCATAATCTGCCTTAGTTGTTTCAGACATTTCACCCCACATTCTATTACCCAAAGCAGCAACAGATTGTTTAGTGAAGATATTCGTGCCAGCAATGTAGTTTCCTGGTTCTATGATTGATACCTGGCCAGTAATTTGGAATTAGTACATTATCTAATGTTGCTAATATATATGAAGTCTCCAAAAATAATAAAACCTCCAAGAACGAGGCTTTCAAAAATGAATACTATTAACAAGACTATGAAAAGTAGCCACAGGATGCCACATTCCTTTTGTTACCGGTAATTAAATTAATGTTGTGGAAAGAAAATTTTCGTCAAAATAAAGTAGAATAACATGGACTACGGATTCAGCACTTAATATAAATAATTCTTGGAGTGAACAGAATAAAATCTTGGCAATGAAAAGATGGATGAGATTTTGTAAATATTATCAAATCACCTTTACTCCCCATTGTCTCATTTCATATCGCAGGCAATCTGAAAAACACTGAACTCCATATTTGGACACACAGTATACAGATCTTGATGCAGCAGTGATACGTGACAGACCACTTGCCATATTCACAACTCTTCCTTTAGCCCTGAATGATAAATACATTGTTAATAAAATCTCATCACATACTAAAAATAATTTATGTTAGATTACAAGCATAATAATAGACGATAGCAGTTCATTTGACCCCAAAGCAAAAACAACTCCTCGCACTTCAAAATGCAGATAATAGGTAAAAAAAAGAAGCAGAGTTCTGCAGTGTCACTGACAATCAAAGAACTCAGTTTCAAATAATTTGCAACTTACTACCCCAATGAAAACCAGGAATTCAACAACTTTATTGCTCATAATAAAGTTTTCATTAATCATTTATAGGAAATTATATATCTATAACTCAAGTTGGCATATATTCTGCTTTCTAATGGAGCAGTCACAGTAGAAATTGAAGATGACTCTGTCACAGTATTTTTTACCTGACATTTTTCCAGGATATTCGCTAGGAACAAGCAGCCATTGAGATCTGATGATATGCAAGGACTCAAATCTCTCTAGCTCGGCATCGCCTACCCAATTTATTACACCCTGAGTAAGGCAGTGGGCACAGAATTTGAACCTCAGATGTATTGAGAATTACCGTACTGCCCTCATAATAAATGATCTCACCTTCTTATCATTGGTAAACAAGCCTTTGTGACCCTGATAACTCCCCATAGATTGACTTCAGCAACCCTTTTATATAGCTCAATTGATGACCACTCGATATCACCAAATGCTGATGTTCCAGCATTATTCACAACTCCCCAAAGACCTGAATAAGGACATTAATGCTATATAGTAAATATTGTATCATTTTAATTGCAAATAGTACAAATCTAAATATTATAACATATTATAATAAATTTTATTGAATATTCTTATAACACCTTTTTGTCCAGAAGGAAGATTGTCCTCAATAAATTTAACAGCCTTTTTCACACTCTCCTCATCAGACACATCGAGTTGCACAACTTTTAATCGATCTGAACCTGTTTTTTCCAAATGCTTTACTCCATCTCCACCCTTGTCTTTCAAGTAACAACCTTAATTGTAAGATGATCAAGATAGTAACCCAAATGGAAATCAATGAAATGCCATACTTTGCCATATGTTTGTTCGCGCATGTATGCAATGTTTCTCCTTTTTGGCTGCTTATGAAGAGGTCAATTTGAAACTATCTATTCGATGTCTGTTAAAGACACATTCTTATTTGAAATATATTATATTCTCCTAGAAAAATTGGGCGCTCCCGAAGTATGCGAACCAAGATGGCGGACATCGGAACGTAACATGGGTAACAGGTTAGGCCATAATTTTTTTCCAATTTTCCTTATTTTAGTCCTATTATCAGTTCGAAGACTAGCCAAGAGCCTCCCGTAGTATTTATACCTAAAATTATGGCCTAACCCTAACCTAGTACACATATTACATTCCGATGTCCGCCATCTTGGTTCGCATACTTCGGGAGCCCCAAAAATTGAACAAATCGTCCGATTGCAAGCTCACAAATTTAGCAAAAAACCCCTAAAAATTTGATTTATCTTGAAAATATTAATAAGCTTCAGATGATACCTGCAAACACATACATTCCCAATGCATCAAGTTGTTTCGCCAACAGAAAACCAAATCCTGTATCACACCCTGTGATAAAAACAGCTTTTCCTTTAGGATTCAACCTGCCTCTTGGTATCCATTGTAAAACCATGCAGAAGATGAAAACACATGACAGATAGACCCATGATACACCTCAAGATAATACGAAGAAAATTCTCATAATAACAAAATCATGAATAGCTTGCTTGCAAGGAATAGGGAAATAGATATGGCGAATGGGCAATTTACAGACAACTATTGACTCTCACTTCTTTGAAAAATTTCTGGAATCTAGAAATACAGAAGTGCCAAACTTGTACTTGCATATATACAGATATGTCTGAGAAAGGAGTTTGAAGAACAATCTCAGTTAACTTGAAGTGTTTAGAATTATAGTTGTTTTTGTAAGTAAAACCTATATTCCAACAATACTAATAGAATTCACCCTCAAATTCCTTACCTATTGTGTGATCACCAGTGAAGCCTGTAGCAGTTGATATTTGAAGAATTAGAAAAGGCAACATCAGGCCAAAAGTTGCTGTCATCAACAATGATATTCCACAATAGAATATCATTTCCTCGAATTTACCCATCTTTTAGGATGTGTGAGAATATTCCACTAGCACTGAATGGCTGCTTTGTTACCAATGATTTATTTGTACTAACAGCCCAATCACTCAATTGGTCACGGGGTCAAACTAAGAATCTCTATTTTTACAGACCTAAGCTATCTAAAATGAAATTTTATAATACTTCTACTCCAAATGTGGGGTGTATTTACAAATTTGGTTGCATCGGACATTTTTTCTATTTATTATATAACCTTTACCATTCTAAGAATTTGGATTGAGGGAAACTTTGTTTTCATTTTGACATTAAAACCACAAGGTTCATTCAAAATGGGAAACCTTACATCTCCAATTAGAGAGTGCGGAAAGCATAAAACGATTGGATTATAATTCTCAATGCTCCATTCAGTCAGATCTATATCACCAATGATCCAGTTGTGTGAAACATCTGATGTTTCTCATAGAAGATAATAATCAACGCAGTCACATAGCTGTTCTAACACTATTATCTTTAGCATTTTCTGTCAATAATTAACATTCAAAGATATAACTCCAAAGTTTATTCATTCAAACCTAATGATGATTACACATATCAATAAAGAAGCAACAAATGAGGTGAAAGTTTGGTAAAATTACCATTTTTCATGAATTATTTACTTTAAAAAGAACTACCATACTAAACCAGTACTACTTTAACCAGAAGCAACCAGTTAGTTAATGAATGATACAAAGAGGAAAACACAAGAGCGCTTGCTAAAATATAAAAGCTTTACAGTAAAAACCTTGATCTGTTTGAAAAAACAGTTCAACATGGCCCAAACACAATTTACAATGATAAATTCACTAACTGGGAATATTTCATTGTTTAGGTATAAGCAGCAATCTGAAAATGAAAAAATCCTTTACCATATAAAACAACAGACTCTTACAACAGTTTATTCATACACTGAAAAGAACAGTTACTTTACACTAGCTTTTAGATTTAATAATGACAAAATATCTGATATCATATAGTAACATGCCAAGTAAGCAATCAATCATGTTAAGGAATATCATCAGTTGAGCACACAATCTATACCAATATTTGACTGTAAATTTGAACATTTGCATTTACATAAATCAACTACCATAAATTCAATTCAACATGAACTAAAAATTTGCTAAATATGCTGGTACTTCTACATCAGTTTCTGATGTATAGAGAAACAACATGACTAATGCATTAAGAGTAATTTGTAGAATAAAAGTCCAGTTTTAAAATGTTATGTTATTAGTATTACCTATAACTCTTCAATATGAAAATGGGGAAGGGGTAGAGTAGAGCTTCACAGCTTACAAATAAGATATCAGCTTTATAGGTCCTAAAACAGAGCAACAATGAAGTAGTTACACAGCTCATATGAGACTTGTGCCTAGTAATCAGGGACAATCGCAAAAGTCATATAAAACAGTCAAAAGAATCTGGGCAGCAGCAGCGAAACTGAATAGATGTCTCTCAGTCATAGCTCTTTCAGTGTTTGACAATCAATCTTGAGTCTGACTTACAGCTATGTTGGCTGCATCTCCTTCCCCATCTGCAATTTGAAGTTTATTTTCTTCATCATCACCCTGCTCTTCTATTTGCTGCTGATGGGCTTCCTGTAAGCTTTGCACCATTGTGCTATCAACAAGATGAACAATTTCTCCTGATTCGCTGAGTACTGCAGTCACATGATTATCAGCCCCCTCTGACACACTTGTAACCACCACCGCTCCTTGTTGATGGAGATCTCCAGACATAACTAAAGCAGTGACTTGGTCATCAGATGGATCAGTTTCGCCACTAATTACCATCGGTGACATGTCCCCAATGGTTTCATTTGGCTCTGTCTGCATCATCAGCACTGGCTCTGAATCGATATCCAGCATCTCTCTGTGTGTGGTTTGGTCCTGTCCTGACATCATAACCATTGAAGAAGATTCTTCTCCTTGATCTTGTTCTGTTAGCAATAATATTTCTCCTTGCTCTTCTTCTTCTCCAGAATCCTCTTCATCATTTTCAACAAATACAGTGACAGTTTGTCTACTTCTAGTCCTTGGTTTCTCACCAGCCAATGGAATTTTAGCTTGAGTTTCACCTTCAGCATTATCATCGGTCCACTGTCTTTTTCTAGTCTGTGTGTTGCCATTTTGGTTTTGACGAGCACCACCATAACTTCTATGAGTTTTCTGATGCTTCGTGAGACTCCAACGATCGTGGAACAACTCACCACAATATCTACATTGAATGGGTGTTGCTTGGTAGGCATGTTGTTTACGCATATGCACATTTAAATCACTCTTGCGGCCCAGAAGGGTGTGGCAAATTTCACAAGCAAATTTAGGGGCGGTTTTTAGGTGCTGCTGCATGATATGCATCTTAACACTACCACGTTGGGTAAAACGTTGATTGCACTCTGGACATTCATAGGGCTTTTCACCAGTGTGAGACATCCTGTGACGCTTCAGATGAAAACTATCAGCAAAAGCTTTTCCACATTCATCACAAGAGTATGGGCGTTCTCCAGTATGTGATCGAAAGTGACGACGCAATTTACTAATTTCCACACTAGCATAATCACACAATGTACACTTGAAAGGTTTTTCATGTGTATGACGATACCGAATATGTCTCGTCAATTCGCCGCTAGTAACGAAGGCCATTACACAATCTGGTTCAGCACATTTATATGGTTTCACACCAGTATGAGTATTGATATGATT
The DNA here is from genome assembly GCF_964204865.1 of Styela clava. NCBI lineage: Eukaryota > Metazoa > Chordata > Ascidiacea > Stolidobranchia > Styelidae > Styela > Styela clava. Next base: position 1,617,773 of record NC_135257.1, read on the forward strand.
CCTGAGCAATGTATTTGTACGAAAAGCACGCTCGCACAGGTGGCATTGATAAGGTCTCTCATCTGTATGAATTTTAGTATGACGTATTAAATTACTGTGTCGATGACTATAAAAAGCGCATTCCTTGCATTGGAAAATCTTGCGACGATCTCTGGTCTTATCCGCTGTGCGACGAGGCCCAGCTTTTTTGAACATCGATGAATCAATGATTGCCATCTTTTCTGTAGAATCCTCAACATCTTTCCCAGTTGGTGGCTCTTGAAATTCATAAACAGAATCATCAGCAATTTCGCCAGTTTGGACAGTAATCAAAGCTGCATTAGTTGTATAACCATCTTGCACATTCACTGTAACCACACCAGAAGTGACATTTGAAGTACCAGATGACACAAAGCCCATTTCATCATTCGGTTGCGAATCCCGTTGACTGTACACACGGATTTGTAGAGCTGGTTTAGATGACTGACCATCATTTTCATCATCGGATTCATTTATTCCTTCATCCTTGAAATTTTGTGTATTTTCGCCTTTCGCAGGTTTATTTTGCTGCTCAAGTAAAGCTGCTGCAGTCGTGGCAGTAATTATATGTCGAGCACCACTTCCACCTTCAGATAATTTCATCGCTTCATCTATTGTGATCTGTACATCCTGGTTCTTGTCATCCTTCGTAATAAATACAATTCCTGCTTGTTCAGCAGCAGCTTGAAGAATTGCTGTTTCTGTGACAGGGACCCCATTGCTGTCAACTGCAATCAACCGAACTTGTTGTGCTTCAGCACCAGGAATTTGCATGTGAACATCTGCGCCTTGAACAGACACAGGTAACTCCCCAGAATTCACCATACGTTGATGTTCTTCTGCTGAAACAGCTATGAATTGAACAGTTGTAGTGGCTTCTGCTTCTTCACTTGCATCTTGCTCCTCTTGGGCAGATTCCTGCAATAGTGGGGTAGTTTGGGCAGCGACGCCATGTTGTTCAATTTGCTGGGTCAACTCAGAATTGCCCTGGCCTTCTGTGATCTCGGCAACGATGTCGCCGAGTTCTTCGCCGGCTGGGGCGGTTTTCTGCAATTTCCCCTTAGACAAAGAGTCACCCCCTGCATCTTTTACAGTATCCGCTTCACCGACAGCAACCAATCTGGAAGAGTTTTCGTTTTCTGAACCATCTCTAGCGACCCCAAGAGAATCCACAGCTTGCGACATGGTGGCGATCAAGGACGCTACCTCGCAAAATGATCGCCAAAATTTTCTCAGCCGCTTGCTGGCTCTTACGCCTATGTCACGTGATCAGACGTCTGGATATGACGTCATCTCAGGAAGAAAGGATATTTTTTACTTTATCGCGCATACGTAACTAAAAAAACTTGCGCATATATTAAATTGTTAGTCATAAAAAATCATCGAATATTATATGCTGCCTCACATTATAAAAAAAAAGAAAAAAACAACAACAGAAGTAATATTGATAGCTTTCCAATTATATTATGCATGAACGAGCACAGTGAGGTAAATTGCCCGCGGCGTCGGCAGCTTCGAAATGCGGCGGTTTCGCAAGCGCGGGGTGTGACATTCGCAGTCGTGGTATTGTCCGGGTTCGCTTATCGCCCGTTTGGTTTATTTCAGCTATCTGTCTACAAAGTGATATATATATCCACAAACACGCTGAACTAGTTGCTACTTCCATTATTTATAGGTTTATTTCCGATTGGTTGGCTGGCCGTTCGTTGTGCCATTTCGTTCTAAAAGGTTTTTAACAAAAACCGTTCGGTATTAAATATTTTTCTTGTATTAATTAATGTATTACCTTCATGATTTCTTGGATGCCATAACTATTGCTGCTATACATTTCCATAATTAGTATATTTTAAAATCATGGTGTAGGCTATATCGATTCATTATGTGTTTATTTCCAGTACATATTCTTTGAGCCCGCGGTCCTCTTAACTACATTCAAGTATATATTTGAAATTCAGCATAAGTGATGAGAACGATGTGCACGTTGTGCTGCATAACTCAAATTAAAACTTGTTTCAAGTCATTTTTTTTAATTAAACTATATTCTGATATTGTGTGTAGTAAATTTGATAGTTCATTTGGTTTATTATCCTCGTAATAACATGGTTTGGCTCTTATTGTATGTCAATGTGTAATTTTCCGGGCTATCACCTATTTAAACATCGAAAATGTTTTTGTATATAACTACAAGGTGACTCAAAAAAAAAAAACAGAACCAATAAATTATTTTATTTAACTCTACGAAAATGTAGTGAATTCTTTAATTTTATCTACACCTGAACTCTTTGTTTGTGTATGATTGTACTCAAAAGTTTCAGAAATCTGGGTCGTTTTGCACAAAATTTATGTTTTATTTAGCTAGAACAAAGGCGTGCCATTCAGTTTCGCCATTCATAATCAACCGCGGGCCACGTAAATAGGTTTCACGGGCCGGATGTTGCTTTGCTCTATAACAGGGGCTCCCAAGGTGGGGTACAAATTTTCAAGAAGTAGATTAGGTATGAGGATATTCTTTCCATAACTTCTAATATGCCTTAAAATTTTATCACCTGGTAATAATTTAGAGTGTTGAGAATTAATCAAAACCGATTTAGACTGAACAGATCAACATTGGCCCAAATACCCACACTACGAAGACCTATAAAAGGAATAAAGACTAAGAATCTTTCAGCAATTCTCACGTTTGTCGATTTTAGCAAAGCCTTTGACTCTACATCGAGGAAAGCTAATGGAGATACTGACGGCATACGGAACCCCTCCCAAAATAGTCACCGCTACATGCTATACATGCTCAAGTCATATCTCCGGACTCAACACTGAGTCTTTTGAAATACTAGCATGAGTACTACAAGGAGACACCTTAGCGCCATATCTCTTTATAATTGCTTTAGAAGACTAGGTCATGAGACAAACAACTGAAGAGGAACAAAACCCGGGATTTATCCTCGATAGAGCTAGGAGCAGGCGACACCCATCAAAAGTAATTTGCGATGCTGTTTTTGCGGATGACTTGGCATTAATGACAAACAACCTAAACCAAGCGTAAACACTACTAACAGGACTAGAACAAGCAGCAAGGTAAATAGGACTCAACAGAATACATAAACGGAATCGTGCTCTTCAATCGGGACAATGAAGAATTGAAAACGCAGGTGAAGATGAGCTGAACCAAGTAGAGGACTTTCGATATTTTGGAGGATGGGTAAATACCTGCTCAAAGGATATAAATACCAGAATTGGCATGGCCTGGTCAGAACTATCCTAACTAGAAAAAAAATTGGAAATCGGGATTGAAGGGAAACTGAAGATAAAGTTTTTACAGCTGCAGTAAAAACGTGTCTCTCATATGGATCGGAAACATGGACACTCACAAAGGCAGCAAGCAAGAAGCTAGACGGTGGCCACACAAAAGCTTAGAGTAGTTAAAAGAGTAACATGGCAGGACAAGATTCCAAACAAAAGACTATACAGTAAATTACCAAGCATTACAACCGTAATAAAGGAAAGGCGCCTAAGATCCAGCGGACACTGCTATAGAAACAAAAAAGAAATCGTACATGAACTGATCCCATGGGAACCAAAACATGGGAAAAGAAGCGTGGGTAGACAACAACGTACATATATTTTTCAGCTCGAACAGGACACGGGAATACCAACGAAGAATCTTGCCAGTGTAATGGAGGACAGGGAAAGTTGGAGAAAGATAACCATAGCAAATGTTCGACTGCGGTCGCCTAACATAACCTTATAATTTAAACACCTGAGTTTAAGAACTCCACATTTACATTAAAGTATAAGCTGTAACTACAGCTATAGCAACTAACAAGTCTACTTTCGAATGACTTATTTTGTCCGTTCACAGTACAATTTTGGAGGTACACGAGCGGATTACAAATTGCTCAATGGGTACCGATGGACAGAAAGTTAGGTCTAGAATATGTTCTAATTGCCCTCTTAAGCGGTGGAGACGAGTTTGCATCTGTTGGGCAAAAATGTCGATCATTCGCGCACGCTTCTCTCTTTGGGGATACACACTTTCCTTCGAATACCCATATATATAAAAATCTAAGGAGAAAGAGAATTTATTTTTCATCAAACCAGAAAACATAATGAAAACAACACATATATATTACAGTTTTCGGTAGACCGATTATGCAACGTTTGGAAATGACCAATGCCTTGTACCTTACTAAGTGTAATGGTCTATTTATGACTTCCTTCGCAGGTGCTGTGCCCCAGTAAACATGTTATTGCGCTATGAAACATGCTATTAGCATGTCCTGATAGCAGAATGTGCTCTCCAGTAGAAAATCAAGTAAGTGATTGAAAAGTGTGACTCGAATGCCAAGAAGGAAATTTGGAATATATTCGAGAGAAAACATAACTTTTGTTCAAAGCGTCCCAGATTTATGAAATTATACACTTATACACAAACAGAAGTTTGAGTGCAAATAACATAGTTATTTCGTAGAAGTAATTCAGAAATTTACGGATTCCGTTTTTTTTTGGGTCACCCTGTATTATGATATATTGTTCTAGCCAGTGGCGTAGCAAGACTCTCGTCGGCCCCCCGCAAAAATAGTTCGTGGCAATGACCCTTAAAACTCTCGGACATAAGCTAAAACAACGCATTTTTTTATTTCGTCAAAAAGCATAACATGTCACTATTAAAAGGCAATGGTAATCTAAAATTTGCCGTTTATCTTGGTTACTTTAATTTTTTTCAAATACGTGCTTCTTCTTCTGCCCTTTTTCTGTGCGCCACTGAGAGGTTTTGCTTTCGACATGACATTCTGACAGCCTTCGTAATTTTACCGGTGCGATCAAACCACAAGACGCCGAAGATCGACGACTCCCTGGCATTGTCACGTAGCAAAACGATTTGAGCTTAACATCGACGTTATAAGATGCGCATTACTGGTTTTGCACGGCAACTTTTGGTTTTGCGGCTTAAATTTCTAAATTCTAACAGCTTGGGCCCCTTTTGCGCTGTGGGCCCTCCCGCGACCGCGGGGATGGATACAACGCCACTGGTTCTAGCCTTACAACCACATTTTCAAATTTATTCCTCGCACTTATTGTATTCCTTGAATTTGTATTCCCAAATTCGAATTAAGATGACCTGGTATTCGATTATTCTAAATACATCAGTGGGAAATTTTATTTATGAGACAATATTACCAGGTTGAATTAACGGTTTACCTATAAAATAGCCAATAACTATAAATCATGTGCAACCATTTTTAGGTATATATTTGCAAGATGAAGTATGCGCTCATCTAGAAATTATAAAAATAAATGTACAATTCTAAAAGAACAGATACTTTGGCAATATACAGACTCCTTTAGCAGGTCATCTGTCTAATAATACGGGAATTATTGGTTAACCCAGTTAGAAACGTGAATACTTCTTGAGAGCGATTGTCGCCTGGGAATGGGTTATTACAGGAAATATGGGTCTAATTTGGATTTACTGGATGTGTCTCCAGACCCAAGCGCTGCTTTCAAACCCCTGCGCAATAGTTTGATCAGGGTTACTAATGATTTTATCATAGTAAAATAAAAGCTTTCAGAAGAATTGTATGAACTATAAATATATATAACAGCAAACCTAATACCAACGAAACAAAACGATATTTGAAGTGTAAAAATCCTCATAATAATATAGACAAATCTAATAAGGTATTTGAATATAAACTTGCATATTTCCTAGTATGTACTGGCGGAACTCTGGTTGACAACCATTGATATATAGAGTATAGACAATAACTTTGTTTCGTCTTGCGAGAAATTATAAATACACTTAAACATAAATCATTACATTTTTGCATACCAGATATCATTGCAATCAATAGATTGTCGCGAGACAAAGATTAAAAACGAGTCACTAAGGGAAACTTTAAAAAAATACAAGTTACGAACACGTCATGTAAAATTGGAACAAATCAAAATAACAAAACTTGGATAAAAATAATTAAACACTCCATGTTAAAAATAAATTCAGATTAGCCTCATGCAAGATCTGGTGAAAACATCGATTAAACCAGTGGATCCCAACCGCCGGTCCGCGAGAGATTTCGTCGTTTTGCTTTTCACACTTTTCGCTTTACTGGTTCCAATTCATCGCGAAAGCGCTCCGTCGAATCGCGCAATATTAAGAAACGTAAAAATCGGCGCGCGTATTTTTGATGCTAAATATGATCATCCAAATAAAAGGTTATCAACATTTCTTTGTTTATAACCGAAGCCAAAAGAAAACAGCCAAGAACAGTATAATATTCCACGGCTTAGCCTTGACATCCAGTAAGCTATGAACTTGTTGCGACCCTGCAGGTCGTCACGAGACGCGCAACAGAAGCATGGGCCGCAGAGATCTTTTCCAGGTGATGCACAGCATGACTTTAAGCCTGGTGCCAAGTTACCGACGACCTTGTCATTGTAATGCAAATTGATTTTGTTTGAGGCGTCGATCAACTGCAGCGGGATTAATACGACAATGAGGATAAGTCTTCTTCTGGATCAGATAATTCTCAAGAAGAGATGAAGCAGGTACAGATAATATAAATGTGAAACGAGCCAAGAAAAGGACGTGCCCAGATATGTTGACTGTCACAAGAAGAAAAAGTGTGAATTTGTAAGACAATACGATGAAAAATACATGAAACTTGCTTTTACTGTAGCTTCTGGTAGTGAACAATCACTGCTGCCTCTATGTTTATTGAACGACTTCTCATCGACATGGGCAATCAAAAGAAGCAACTAAAAAATATGACACTTCAGAAAAATCTCTTCTTTGTGCATCATATCTAATTTCTCTTCAAATAGCTAAAACAAGAAAACCGTACACAATTGGGGAAGAGATAGTAAAGCCGTATATCTTATCTCCAGCTGAAGAGATTTTGGGTGCCGAAGCAGTTCAAAAATTGAAAGGCAATCAATCTTCCTTTTCACTCCTCTAATTTTATTTTTTATTCGAATCACAAATCTAGTTTTTCCGGTAACCAAGTTGTTGCATAGAAAGGACTTCGTGCTTTTGTACTGAAAACGTGATGAAAAGAATAATGATTAACATCATCACAAATAGCAAAACCTGCTAGTCAACTTGTTGACCTGCTAGTCAACAAACAACTGTGAAATCCATAAACTATATATTTATTTATATAGCGCTCTTCCTTTATAAATGTATGTATTTCGAGCTTTCCAAAATTTTAGCTTTTCAAGTGATAAAGTAACCACAAGTACCCTACATTACGGACGCACCAGCAATCATTTCTTTCTCATCAAGTGATTTCATTAGCAGTAATTCAGAAACTGATTTTGGTGCTTGATCGTATGACGAACCACAGCCTCTCGTTCGGATATCAGCCCATATTGGGTATGGGATTAGTTAGCCAGTTGTAGCCGACCAGCGGCTACGTGTACCACCCTATAGGGCGGCGATGTTCGATTGGCGAATAAAAAACCGTGTTCCTAATAATGAAAAATAATATATATAGTGAAATTTTAGACGAAATATTATATCTCATAGAATTCATAAAAGAATATGAATAAATAAAAGTATTAGTCCTCTAGCGAAAAATGCAATCTTTAACCACTGAAAATTTCAAGGTAACTAGTCCAGCATCTAACGAGGAAAGGGATTTTTTCACAGCGATAAGAAGAAAAACGCCAACAACATAATAACACACCGATCCATATGTACATTTCGTGTCCAATTATAACAAAACGATCCATGGGTCCACTTCGTGTTTAAAAAGATCCAAAGTATCGTACTTGGACCAGATAAGCAGGCATATCCCTATAATGACTGTGCGTGCATATCGAGTTGGCTGTATCTTTATATCATATTGGCTGTATTTTGTTCAATGCATAGGTTAAAAATCGGCTCAATTTGCAAATATTTTTCCGTATTTGTACACGTTACCGATCTCAAAATTGTGAAGCTTTTCAATATTTGTCTATATTTTCCAAATTTCAATTATAAACATTTTATCTACTTTTTATGAAGATAGCTGCGAAACCAACAAAAAGCAAAAGTTTGTTTGTTTGCAAGTCTTGAGCTGACAGAGTCGACTTGTGCGAAGCAGAGACAGCGTAAGTTGCTTACAATATCAAGTTCATCCATGAGTGATGCATTCGGAAATGACTTAACGGTTTCCGGTAGGCTGTGCAGAAAGCATAATCTATATTAAGCTGGATCTAGCTAAAAGGTTACGAAGTGGGAACGAAATTTCTTCTATTGATATTTTAATTCCTCTCATAATCCCCGACAGTACCTTCGCACATTCCACAAATTAAAATCTTAATTACCGATTACGCAAATCCCATCACCGGTTGGATTACCTTCAATCAGTGTGGCACAGCAAATATTCATCTTTATTTTCGAATTTAGTGACCGTCGTTACATTTTTAGGCTTGTAGCTTACCTGCACGACCATCGTTTTCCATCCCTTAACCAAGATAAATATTTGTTGGCTGCAGTTTTGCTCCGTGGGTCGGTTTAAAACTGCACTTGTTCGCGAATTAGCCTTCCATTCAAATTGGTAATTAATCTAAGTCCTGTTCATAACCGCGACAAATTTAAATATTCGCGTGTAAACTTGGCATATTTCATATCGTGTCAAATGCAGGGCAACAAAGTCCCCTTGAAGCCTCGGAAATAGCGTCACCGTTTCAAAAATGTTTTCAAATGATGATTCAATCTGATATGACATACGAAATTTCAATCAGATGGCAAAAACACCAAGCTAGGCTACAACATCTACGCACTTATGACGAGGTCGATTACTTTAGTCTGCAAGCCATTATTTTGACGATGCTGCAATACTGTTCAGATAAAAGATCTCCATAGCTTGCTAAAACTACGAACCGGTTCTGAGGAAGAACTTTTATGAAAAAGAAACCAATGCAATGGAGCAAGATACCGGTACGCGAAGAAACAAAAGGCCAACTAGAAAAGGTATTATGAAAGAATTGACATCTTCCTCTGATAGTCATCAAACTGGTAAATGTTCAGCCGCTTTGACAAGCAGTATTGCATTGTAGATTTTCACGGCCGGGCCCAATTTTATGTTAAGAACTTTGGCAATGTCAGTTTGAGTTAAAAGTAACATGGCTTCTCCGTCAATTTCCTCAGCTTTAAAAATATTTCCGTACTCCGAACGACCAGTAAGGTCAGTAATAAACTTAACTACCTCAGATATCGACCATTTTGACATCTCATTCACAGTTAAACCTTTGACACCTGAAAAATATTAAAAGAGGTTGGAGCATCCGTAGTAAATGCAGGGCACGCATTTTTAATTACAGGCCGAGACCCGCGAAAGCAAGGGTACGAGAATTCAACATACCTGGTAAAATTTTCGATTGTTGGTCCCAGCACAGTGGCAAATCATAATTAGGAAATGATGACAGAGCAGAAATGAAGACCGAATGATTCGTCGTTGAGAAATGACTTTTCCCTTGGTCTGAAATTAGAATTGAAAACGTTATACAAAAGGTATACTTTTGGACAGATGGTAGAATATATATAAAGTTACCGTCAATCAAATTATCCAATTCCCTGCTTGACACCAAAGTTGTAGTTTCAGGCTTTGTCGGCGTTGCTATAAATACAATACATACACAGTTGTCGTTTTGTAGACGATTGAAATAGAAATTAATCAATATATTCGATACTGATATTGGATTGTTGCAGTCTCGAGTATTGAGGTTGCGAATGGTCAAAACCTACAAAACTTTATTTCTAGACAAATTATTAAACAATTAATTGTAATATTTAAATTGAAAAAAAATTCATGATTTTATTTTCGGTTAGTATTCAAAATTCAAATTTCCCTCAAAACGATATAACAAATTGAGGACAATATTTTTTTACCTTCTCTTTCGGATATTAACGATTTTCTTGTTCTCCTGATTTTTGCAGGTCTTATATCATCGTTGTTGGTTGCTTCTACATCCGAACCACTGTAGCAAAATTATAAGATAGTTGCTGGAATAATCCACAAGGAAATGTAACGCAGATGTCACGTAAATATAGAGATAGATGTAATAAAATTTCGAACCATAAAAAAATAGTCCGGTTCTTCCAAAACCATAGTACTCACCAGCGGCTAATTTTTCAGAGCCTTATTCGGAGAAAAGGTGTAGAAAACTGTAAATATTTTTTTATTAATATTACACTATTCTTATCCGAACGAAGTCGTAGGCAAGAAAAATCTTTTTCTTGGAGCTATGCTAGCTGCTACGGTGTTACTGATAATTGATCATTCACCTTTTATTACGCGGAATGTCCTCTCTTGTATTGGTAGAAAGTCGTGATCTTGTTAATCTGTCCTGAAAATATCGAAACAGAGCATAAACAATTTGATGGTATCGACTCCCAATTGATTTGGAGTCTTCTAGGATGTTGAATTGAGGCCTTATTTCGGTCTAGTCAGTATATCGTTTACAGAAATCAACAAGCTGTTTCAACTCCATTTACTCCCAAGTCATAAAATTTCTCCAGTTCTCAATTTGAGAAAACTTGGTAAAATTTCAAACTGCGTAATTTATGAATTGGGCTGAGCGAGACTAACTCCCCATCTTTCCTCTATGCCTTTATGCTAGTGGATCCGCATGCGTATACTGCCTGCAAGGATGCTGTAGCTGGAATAAACATTACTATTCTATCCAATTAAAGAGTCCAGCTGCACACTAACACAAATGTATTTCTGTAACGTTTCGTCCGACCGAAGTCAGATTTCCTCAGACAAGCAGTAACAAAATGTTGTAAACTGCTTGTCTGAGGAAGTCGGCCGAAATGTTACAAAAATACTTTTGTGTTAGTGTGCAGCTGGAGTCTTTAATTGGATAGATGAGTAATTTATGTGGCAATAAGTAGGATTCTATATTAAAAATATGCGACATTGGGCGACTGGTAAAATCGTACAGCTAACTTACATGTAATAGTTGTTTATGGAGATTTTGTTGCGAGTATGGACATCCGAATTCACTGTGATGACCAGCAAACTTCGAGCCCCTGATATGACCAACGCCGATACATCCTTGTATTGGGCACCCGCCTTGTCTGAAATAACAAAATATTTGTAAATCATTCTAGTGCAATAAAGTACTTCAAATGAAAGTACTGAGCATTATACCAAATAAACATAAATTATTAGCAAACCGTAGGTTATCAACCATGGCAATCAGTGTCCATAAAGGCTAATTTGCATACTTATGGGCTTATACCTCAATAATGACAACAAAAACTCATAAACTGTTTTCATCAACATGTATTGCGTCGTATTAGTTTTAGAACTTTGATATTGGAATAAGGTTCGACTTCAGAATTGACAATCTAAAAATATTTGTAAAGGATATTATATTTGAACATCTTTACTACAAGAAAATTACCCTGGAACTTTCTTGAAATCCCTTTCCGTTAGAGGAGGCTGCAATGGATAACTAGTCTTGGCACACCAACCAGCAGGATGAATATCAGGCGAATCCAAATCTGTCCAAAAGTCGTAAACATCGTTCCATCCATCAAAATGAATCTACGTTTAAAATTAAATTGAATAGTAAACGAAGAAATATTCGACAAAAAATAATTTTATCTCACTTACCTTGATTCTAAATTCGCTCATATCAATTATGGTAGCAACGCGAATAAGAATAGGATTTCTTGGATCAACAACTTCTAACTTCATTCCTAAAGAAAATATACATTAATTTACAAGTTTCTAACATGTAAAAGGTAAATTATCTTTATACTTTTACCTGTTCTTAGCCCATGTTTTTCTCTTTTATGAAATGATCCAGCATTTGCAGCAGATGCACCACATTCTTCTATGTATTTTTTCCACGAAAAGTTGCCGTGGAGATATCCCTCTGGTGGTGTCAAAACTTTTTCTTCCTTCTCGCACCAACCAACTGGATGAATAAGGCAAGATGACGCAGTGCACCAGTAATCGAAATCATGTGTCCATCCGTCAAAATGTATTAATATGTTTTCCCCAATCACATCGCTCACTGTGGCAACACATACCAAATCAGGATTGTGTTTGTCGACCGCTTCGAGTTTTTCTTCTGGTTTGAATGAGCAATCTTTTTCCTGAAAAGTATCCTAATATAGTGATCAGCGCCGTGATGAAAAGGACTCAATGATGCTCAATATAACAAAAAAAAAATTATTGAAAATTTTATTCGTAAGTCGCTGACTTGGTTCCAACCGCGCAAATAATAAGTCAATATTTACCTCACTGATGACGGAAAATATGACGTCAGGTGCCGCGTAAAGTCTGAATTTTTTCAAGTATTTCTCCCAGACGAAGTTTTCAGACAAATGACCTGTATAAAATATTTTTATTGCAAATAAATATAAGTGAAACCACGAAAACATGACAACAGTTATGCTTACACTCTAAGAAATGTTCGGTAAATTTTACCGTCATTTTAGGGGTAAAAAATTAAAAAATGAGGTCGGTAAAATGATTCACCGACAAATGTCGGTAATAATCACCGACATGGGAGGCGTGGCATTAGTCAATGTTGCGCGCGCACACTGGTTAAGGAGAGCAGCCAATCAGACGCTATATTTCAAACGCGTAATTAATCACGCGCGTTTTTTTGTTGCTTTACTCCTTAATTTGTCCGTTTGATTTGACGAATTCCAGACTGTTGGATTTTGATATTTGGTCGGCCGACAGTCATATCTTGGTCGCTTTTGTAATTACTGCAGTATTGCGTTGGCAGTATTTCTGTAAGCCATCTTGGATTCAATAATGTCAGTGTAGGTGTTGTGTTGTTTAGTGCTGGGTATTAATGTATTGTTCAGTGGGATTATGGCAGTATGGGGCAGTCGGGAAGTAGAGTAAGATCTATCGTTTCAATTACTGAATTAATATATATATGATAATATGAATACATACTGGCTATAACAGTACAGCAGTATACGGTACTGGTATAAGGTTGATTGGACTAGCTTACATCAGTACATCCGCAGATCCATGTTACGCCTGTCGATACTTAACACAGCCAGAGCTTGATTCGTATTTCCAAATCTGAATTTTTTTGTCAGTAGACTGGCAAATGTTAAAATGCCGAAACGGCAATACAATATCTGAATATGCCCATTTTACAGCTCTAGACTATGAAATGTTAGCATCTAATTACTGAATCAAGATAAACCTGTAAACCGTCAAAATTATCAACAGCTTTATGATGATCGCAAACTCAGACTACTGGCAGGCTGGACTACAAGAAACACATGAACAGGCAGACAGGGGAGGGGGTGACGTTGCTCTAGACCCAGAAACCGTGACTTGAAGAATGTGGCATTAAAAGAAACAGGTATCAACTAATTATATAGGCCTACTCATATAATTATATACTGATTCAGTGATTGAAAATCATCTACAGACAGACAGATTTGTATTTGATTATGATATTTTAAGTTATTGATTCTAGGACTAATTCAGAACAGTTTCATTTGAAAAAGAGCAATTTTAGGCAATTCACATTTAACTGTCATAAAAACACTAGATTTTCTTTTAACTTATGACACTATAAATAGAAAATTAATCAAAACAACATTTATCCACCTTATTCTGCATATTTACCAAAACCAATTCTATAAATTTTGTTGAATTTCTCTTTTGAATAAGACCGAATTTGAACATATTACATATAATGATGGTGGGGAATGAATACAATCCTTTTTAACAGTGTTTTCTTTTTAGAAACTGAAGAATCTGATTATGCAGGCATGAACAAATTGTCTGCCCCAACTCTGAACTATGAAAATGTCAATGTCTAAGGCTTCATAATATTTGAGATTCTTACTAACATGTTATTTCAAGGAAGAAGAATTAGAGGTTAGTTATAATGTTAATTTTAAATTGTTAAAAGAGAAACTTTGTCATCTGCTCTGACAATAAAGTATTAGGAGTGTAATTTTTATTATTTAGGGACTTCTGAATAATTTATTCCATTTCAATACTATTTCAGGTAGCCTACCTCTTCCATCTCATCTACAAAGTTTGGTAATACTGGAAAAGTCTGTATCGATTGATTGCCCACAGATTTTTGTCCTTGAACTTCAAGAGGAAAAGAAAATATGAAAATTTATAGAAAGGTGGGATATTGTAATGAATGCTAGTATATGCAATTGAATAATTTCAGATATTTCCAACTTGCAAAAGAATTAGATTGATTGATTGAATACTACAAAATGTTAAATCTTATTCGAAAATTAAGTAATATTTTTAAATTTCGGAGTTGTTTGGGTAAAACTCTTTGTACATTCCATTTCAGATAACTTGAAGTTATGGAGAAGAAAATACCATGAGTTCCTCAAAGCAAATGGATAATGCAATACAATCAGCATGGGCAACACTAACCCGGAAAGACTCCCCCTCTGCCATAGACTATTCTCTCTTAGAGGCTGTCTATAGAGACTTGTTTAAAGTGACTATGTGAACGGATACCCTGCGAGCATAAACTTCTTCAACGAGAAGTTTCTGTTTACCTCGCATTTCTAACTTTTCACTATACAATTTCTCATTTTTCCAAGTTTTCAATCATTCATTTCACGTTCACTTTTATTTTTTGAATAAACCTTGTTTCATAGAATAGTCTGTGATTTTTACTGATCATGTCCTGTAAAATGTAATGCCAGGAGATTTACGGTACTTTTTACCGGGTTCTGAATGTAAATTCACCGAATTTGTAATGTAAATTCACAGGCTAGCGTCGGTAAATATTACTACGCATTGCCGGTGAAAATTACTAGAAAATAATTGTAAGGATTACTAGGAAAATCCTGTAAAATTCACAGGTGTTCAACAGCGATTTTACCGAAAATTCTTGTGATATTTACCTTAAAATCGCATTAAAATTTCACAACTACATTCCAGTAATATGTAATGCCAGGCGATTGCCGGTAAATATTTCTTAGAGTGTACCTTTTGGCGGTTCCAGTTTTCGACCAGTCTGTTCGCAAAATCCACAAGGAAAGATCAAAGTACTATCGGCGTTGACCCAAAAATCATAACTTTCGCTATATCCACAAAAATGCAGTCTGAGTCTAAAGCCCTTCACCTAGAATTGAATTTTATTAAAAAATATTTTTATTGCACCGCGAATTCGAAGGCAAGTACCAAGAAACTGAAAGTTTAACAAGCATAAACAATTGCTGTTGCCTATACGTTCATTTTAAAAGCACAAAGGGGCATAACCCAAAACTTTAATTATTCTGATTAGCCATTACCGATAGTCTCGCTGAGAAGTTATTATGTTGGTAAGGTCAGACTAACTAATTTTCTGCATTGGTGGAAGTATTGATTCAGATGGTTACGTGTGCGCGTTGCGTGAGTTTTGTGAGGAATCAATAATCGAAAAATGTTGACAACCTGTTGTTTGGTCACCCAGTCTCACAGAGGTGAATATAAATAAACAAGTAACGTACCGCTGTGACTGTAAGTGGGCAGATTAACGTTTGATGAATTGGATCGATTCCTTCCAAAGCCATCCCTAGTTTGAACTGATTAGTTCCGGGGAACGGATTTTTTTTTGTCAGAGATTGAAAGGCAGACGCGGGTGCCATGACTGATCCATTTTCCATGATGTACTCCGACCAGATGAAGGAATTCTTTCGGCGTTCAGTCATTCCTGCAAAATACGAATGAGAAAAACAATAAAATGTTGTCGATAACGAGAACAAGATTGTCGTCGGTGTTTGATTTGTGAAGATAAGGCTCCCGTTTCTCTTGCATCAGCCTGAGCCAGAAATTTTACGTAGTTCCGATGAATAACAGAATGTTCCAACAATGTTCATCTTTTCTAAAAAGTCCACATAGCTAGAAAATGAATTTGACACTAATTCTGCCACAGAACCCATTTATTCTCTCCAACAGTATCGTTTATGCTGGAGCGAAATTTCTTCACGTTAGAACGAAAACACAGTTACACCAGTTCCCTGCAACCAAACTTGAGCAGCAGTCAACCTACAAACATATCCAATGAACGGCGGGTTCTTACGCTTTGTGGATACTGCTGTATCACCTAATTTTGAATTTCGTTGGCTGAATTAACAGTATTTTCTACATTCGTTGTTTATGAGAAATTCTGTGGTATATTATGGTTAAAGCTATACTCATCTTCTGCGGGGCTTTGTATGAAAAAGAAACTTAACATCTTGTGATGAAATAATGCAAATGCGCAATGCAAGCAATTAACAATGACACGGTAACAATGCTAATTTATCGTCATTGAATGGCCAACTAATTCAACAGATCCGTTATGGAGCTAGATCCGATTAGCAAGTTGAGTAAAAAGCAATACTATAGAAAATGGGTCCGAGAAGCTATGAATGAGAGAAAATCCGCAGTAGAAGGTCAATTTAGAACTGAAACTTGACCGATTAAATGATGCAGATTGAAATTATTAGTTTGTGAAATTACAAAACAAACATCTATCCTCCTGAGTTTTCGGAGATTGGTCAACATCCTCTTCCTAGTGATTAGAAACCACGAAATAGACGTGATGTGCGAGACTAATTTCGGGCGTCATTGCAATCCCTAATTCCAAGGCGGAAGCGCCACGTTATGGACCATGGCAGATCAAACGCACGGTTTGATTGCTAAATAAGTACGAGTTATAAAAAAATTATTTTGCTAATTACATCATTTGTGTTTTGTTGAATTCCAGTCGTATATTAATTTCAGATTTCAATCGGTCCACAGGTTGAAAAAAAGTTGCCGATTTCTGGACAATAGCCAGTCGTAATCGCTGGTCTATCGGGCTGAAGCAGTAATTCCATTATCACGTCGGTTTAGCAAGCTATTACGAGCTGCATTAACAAATAATATTAAGAGTTGCATATTGACAAATGATTCATTTTTCGTTTCCGCTATTTCTGTTCTCACGCGAACCCCAAAGTAATGCAATAAACTTACTAAAATTAATTACCCTGAGTTTGAATCGTCGCTTCTATTTGTTTCTTTTTATTATACGAACTGTGGTTTTCTGTGGGAGGTGATGATGATGACAGGCGAATCCTAATCTTCAAATCATTTTCGTTGTTATTGTTGCTGTGAACAACAGATGCCCCCGAAGTTGGAATTGACTTGGATGGTTGTTTCATAGCTATAATGAAAAATATCATATATAAGACCTATATAAGTCAATGTATGTGCGTGAAGTAAGGAATAAACACTCACCTGCTTGCAAATGTTGATTTGAAGCTCTGTAACTATTCGCATTTTTTGCAACGCATTTTCTGCTACAAAATCTACCGTAAAAGGTCTTGTGAGTTCCCGTTTGTCCACAGACGGAGCATTTCATCATGGTCGCTTCAGACCTGACGCTGACTATCTCTATGTTCGATCCATCTGCATGACAATTCCGTCCTAATTTTAACTGCCTTTAATAATTACTCTAACACTTAATTTTATTTTCAAATTCATAGTTTATATATTTAGTCATACAAATGTCAATATCGAGCGCCAAGCTAGTATGTTTTCGATTTGTCGTCAAAATTCTATGCCTAGATATTCAAAGTTTTAAATTACCTTCCGATTTTTTTGAATCCGTTGAAAGATTTAGCATGTCTGATCCCAATGTCTGTTTTCGACTAATCTGCAAAACACAAAATGTAGCTGGCATGTAAGTAATTCTTTTGTTTTAAATATTCAATTATGCCGAACTTACATCTGGTAATTGGGAGCCATCTTGAAGCGTAGTATCTCTGACGTCATCATAGTTTGTTCCATTCATATCTACCACTTGGTCGTCGGTAATCAACTCCACAACGCCGAATTTGTTTTTTCGAAACTGATGCAGTAAATAAAATTTTTAATAAATATGAAACATGGTGTAGGCAGAAAGATAGTATAACGCTTCTTAGTTTTAATACAACTAGTGACGCGAGCTATATTTACAAGCCATGTTTAATGATGAACATTTTTCTACTGCAAAATTTCTCTCGGTAACGTTACCTTCAAATCATCACAGCCTGGTAATGTACCAATACCGTCCTTCCACTCTAAACCATCTACGAATTCCTCGTTCTTCAATTCATCACTGGGTTCTGTTGTAAATGGTATTCGATCATCAAGACCTGATTTGTCAATCACACGATTACCGTTTTGAGGCATTTCGTCAACCTGATCAAATTAACACGCTATCATTATTATTCAATCCCACTTATCAGTAAGTATTTAACAAATCAAGTCCACCTCAGATGTTCTTTCTTTGCTGATATTTTGTGAGCCTTTCACCAGGTTCATTATGGATAAAAATCAATTGTATCAGCTTAAAACAGGAGGAAAATGGTGTTATTAACTGTATTATCCGCACAAAACCAAGTCAGGCTGGAATAGCAGGTTGGGTGGAAACTCGATACCATGCTTGAACAGCACGAGATTAACGACAGTGTTCACTCTGAAATTTTCATGTTTAATTGCGTGTTTTTAATCGATCAAAATAAAAAAGCAGATGCCGAGAACGCTCGTGTAATTGATATCATGTAATGCGCTAATCATTCCCCTCAAATAAAATTAAAATTATAAGCGAAAATTCATACATTAGAATATCAAAGGTAAACACATCTAACAACCGCGCGAAATGGGAAATTTCAGACGGTCGCTTCCTCTTGCAAATAAAAGAGAGAGAAAAGAAAACGAGTCTCTGCTAAGAGAGAACTGAGAACGAGTAAAACAAACGAGAGAATCCAACGATATCTGCGATCAACGACAAAACAGGCCATTTTGAAGGCGTGTTGGTCTTACATTTACACAAGGTACAGCAAAAAAAACTCCAATATCATCAAAAAAACAGTATTCAATGTAACACCATCTAATATAACTGATTCGAATACTTATAACAAATTAAAACGGTAAAATTCATAGCTATTTATCTCACAAACACTGAACTGAGTACAAGGACGCACTGTACTGACTGAAAATGCGAACCACGCGAATTCTCGGCCAAATAAAACGAAGAGAGAATATGATGGCTCGATGTTTGTCAGTGTTTCGCGCATGCGCAAAAGCATGTTCACGCGGTTGCCATTAAACACGTCGTCATGTGGACCATGTTACAATTTTGATAGTTTCAGTGGCTCGCAGATCAAACAATCATATTGTACAGTATATCGACACTTCTCGAAGAGACTTCGTAAATTTTTCACAATAATTGCAGATCATCGCCACGTTATTAATAGTTTTTCATTCAATTGTTTAGTCTTTTAGCCTAAAAAAGGTATCAATTCCACCCAAGGTGGTCGCCTTCAAATAACGTTTTATCAACCTTTACGTCAATTTGAAACTCAGGTATAATGATCCCAATAGAACATATGAAATCGTAATATTAAGTAATCCTAAACACCCAGGATTTCCACGTGGTACAAAACGTGAAAAAGTGATACAATTATTTCCACGCATAACGCAACAATTTCCACCTCGGCCGTTGTTACATAATTGTTATTCAGAATATAACAAAAACTTCATATATTTTCTATAATCCTATTTATAAATCACAACAGTTTAAACTAATTTTCGTGATTTCATACGACAGAAAAACCCTCACTAGTTTTTTCGCCAAAGGAAGCGCAAAAAGATCAACTCAACGTTTTATAGTCCGCGTATAGAATGCTGACCCGTCACAGCATATTTCTGCAAAGATGATGGTGCGGCCAAATGGACGAAAATAATTCACTCCAAATGCATTTTCGATCAACAGCTCGAGGCAATTTCATTTTCAGGGTTTTTTCAAGATCCAAACGTTGCTGCATATTAAGTTTCAGTCAAGGCATAAGTATTAAGCTGTGTCATCCGCGATGCGACTCAATTTAATACGCTTTACAGGTTATTAAATATCATACACAATGCAGTTCAGGGATTTAAGCCATAGAAAAGAATTTCCTAATAACCAACTGTGGGTGGTATTAACCGGAATACGAACCTTTGCAACGAGCATTCGATAGCTTTAATGCTGACTGGGATCTAGGCAGAGTGCCTCAATATGGTATAGATTAGAATATTTCCCTTCAAGTAATAATTGACAAATCCTACTTTGAAATTATCGGAGGAAGATAAAATCTTAGAATTGTTGGGTAAATCATTTTTCTGATAAAATTCTTTTTAATGTACAAAAATATATATGGGTAAGAAATATGAAAAAGCAAATTACAACAAAAAAGTGAGAAGTTGGATGCAACTAAAGTAAACAAACTTACATATATACTTTGAATAAGCGTCTCTTAATTACATGCGAATGTTATTATATTACATTAAAACAATACCGTTGTTGTATTTAAACCACCACTTTAAGCAACTTAAAACTCGGCAGTAAAACATAACTAAGAACAATGAAACATGTCGAACAGCACAAAAGGGCAGCCATGAATGAAGCTTCAATAATAGTACACCTTGCGTTAGACTAGCATTATAACGTAACAATAGGGCAATTGTATACAAAGTGAGAATATATGACGTCATTCTTCCCCTCTGAAAAATTGATTACGTAGGCGTCCTGGATACTATTGAAATCGTACTTCACCATGTTTTCGTCAGTAGGTAGTTGTGAATCTGATGCATCTTACTCATTTAATTTGTTTTCTTCATGTTCGTCAATTCAAATTTTTAAATCATTCCTAACCCCAAATGGATAATTACTGATTTGTTTTTTAAAAACGCGGCGGAGGTGTTTTTCTCAAATCTCGTCAAAACGTTACACCTTGCTCAAGACATCATTATTATGTAACAACGCGCAAGTAGACAAAGCCAAACTATGTAAAATCAATCGTCGGACGTTTTTAATATACATCACCGTTGAGTACTTTCACAATATATCGAACTGCGTATGGATAATATGAATTTGCAACAATTTATAATATATTATCATTTTAAAAACATTAAGTTTTGCGCTGCACGCCAACGTAAGCAAAAATTGAAGCTGTGCTATTTAAATTTTTTCAATACTTGTACTGCTCATGTTATTTAGGCACTTGAAATTATCTTCATGTACACTACAGCATTTGCAGATAGAGTGCATCATCCGGGTTCATTGGATCGACCAGAAATTACAAAATCGGATGAGTTTTCCGTAGACTAAGCCAAAGTAGAGTTGAAAAAATTAAATTGAGCATATTGTAATCGTTTTGTCATTTTCGATAGAAATATTCAAAGAGTATATATATATTTAGATAAGAGGATACAATATATCGTCAAATTTTCGCGGTTATCGAGTTCACATAATTATTTAAAATCCGCTCTTATCTGTCACGCTGAGGATTAAATAATTGATCTCCCTTGTCCAACAGCAATCTTACCCTCTCGTTAAATTTTATTGCCATTGATTTGTATAAATTCAAAATCCTGTTATAATCTTAAACTTTAATACTATTGTGCTAGGATTTGTCATGAAGGTTACGGTATTTTTTTCTATGGTTTTTCAACATAATTGCCTCAGACAAATCTAGTAGTCAGTATAGATGGATGCACTCATATTTACAAAATGTATTGAACGAAAAGGGGGAGAGAGTGTGCTGGCGATTTGATAACTTTATGAGGTTTTTCGAGATTTAATCTGAAATGAATGCTTTTTCACTTCTATGTCAATATGCTTTTATCTATTACACCTTTTTATCTCAAAAATATATTGGTTTATTTGTACATGAAAATACACGGAAGCTAGGGACATGGACATGTCGTAAACTGACTATCGTGCATGCACCGTAAATCTGTCTCGTGAATTGTACATGATTTTACTGGTATATTTTCGTTATTTCATGTCTATTGACCAATTATAATATAGCCATTCTAAACTGCTTTTATGATCCTAAAGCAGTAATTCTCAACCGTGGCTCTCAACTATTCCTTCTGTGGCTCTTATTATCTTTGAGAATTAATCATTTTCATTGAAAATTAATCAAGAACTTGAAATTGAGAGACTGAACCCCAGTAGTTGAACTGATGCCATCAAAGCTGATAGGTCGCTTTGAGTGCAACTTTCCAACCTTTCATTATGATGCCATAGTGTTTTCCCCACAATGTTTAGCCTGCGTTTCAGTACGCTGAATTCATTGTTTTCGGTAATCACAAACAGGCTATCCCGTGCACTGTGCAGTTTGGGTATTTTTCAAACAAAATATCAATCTGTTAGTTTATCAAGACAAAATGTCAAGCACACATTCAAAAAACCTCACACTCCTTATAAATATAATCGGGCGTTTCAATGTGATTGGAAAGAGAAGTATTTCCCAATTGAAATATATTGCGGATCGCTTTATCAGACTTCAGAATTAAAAGTCAAAGCCAATGTCAAGTTTAGCGTTAAATCAGTTTAACCCTGAATTTTATTGATGTTGTTATTTTAAAATACATACGCCTACTTTGTATTTTATGCGGCTCCTTACAACTTCGTCGTCTCTGTTATACTGTTTATCCATTATGCAGATGCAGCTAAATTTTTGAGGCAAAGAAGCATACATAGCGACTTTGTAGATCAGGATGGTTCAAGGTTGTTGACTCCGGGGTCACAAAATTATTTTGGCATTGTTCGCGAGCCACAAATAGTGTCAAAGAGAGGTAAACAGTGCAATGCAACACAAACACTTTTATTGTGCAAACACATTGATCAGTATTTGTCATTTATCAAGCTGAAACACGCAAAAAACTGTCTAAAACCTGCATAAGGCATCCTATATCTACACTTAGTGTAAGATTTCGACGGAAAAGGGTACTCGCGTAGTATGTGAACCAAGATGGCGTCCACTGGAACGTAGTATGTGTACCAGGTTGGGGTCGTACACATATCACGTTCCGTTGTCCGCCATCTTGGTACGCATACTACAGGTGTACCGGGAAACGTGCCATAACACTAGTCAATTCAGTGACATTAGTGATGTAACAATATATCAAAAGACTTTTCTGGTTAAGTTTATGACGAAAGAACACTAAATGCGATTTTTTGATTACTCTCCGATTCCGACGCGGGCCTCAGATAATGTAGCTGCGGGACACATGTAGCCCGCGGGCCTGGGTTTGAACCACCCTGTAATGTAGATTATAAAGTGAAGCGACTTTTAATTTATATTGTTTACTGAATATTTTTCAAGGCAAAAATGAATAGTATTATTTGATGCGAAAATTTTCTCATATATAATATCTTATATTATCTTAAATATATGCCATACGTTTTAGTGTGAATGTACGGATTTCGATTTTTTTTTATCTTCTGGAATTTTAAAAACAGAACAAAAAATGGCCCATGATTGTTTGATATTTTGTATCTCGGGTACTTAGGATATCGAGGCACGTATTTGCGCTAATAGGTATAAGCATTGGCGTAAATAGGGTGTGGCAGCCATGGCTCGTGCATGGCTTGCATGGCTTGGCCTATGCAATTTTAGAAAGTCAGTCATTTTGTCATATTTTTCGGATTAAGGTTCGACAACATTCACTCATAAGTGGTGTAAAATATGAAACAAGCGCATCTTTAGTTTAAACCAGCGGTAACGAACATGTAGCCAGCAAAAAAAATTCGTGCGGCCCGCGAAGCATTTAGTATGTGTTTGCCGTAAAGCCATGAACCTTTAGGCGGGAGCACCAGTATTATTAATATTGGTGGCAACACTATTTCCAATATGTCTTGTTTACTTGGATATGGTTATGATATTGTTTTGCGGCCTGATTTGGCGGGGGAGTGAAATCAGTCGAGATATGGGCTCCTCCAAGTAGGAAATGTTGGCAGGTATAGTCTGACTGTTGACCCCGCAAGTAGTAATGCAAGTCATTTTATGGCCAAACTCCCTCGTAGCCATGATTGCAAAGGAAGGTGGATCACGTGTAAATTAATAGAAACTTTGTCATGATTCTGAAGCCCACTGGCAGACTGAATGGCCCGATAACTGCCGAATGTGTCAGTATCTTAAACGCTATTCAAATTCAGTGATTATATTAAATTTATTGATCACACAAATTCTGATAATGATTCTACTAGAAAAGTAAGGGGGCTTTACAACCTCAATATGCAGACATCAACATTTACCAAACTAGTTTTACCGTCGTTCAGACTGTTGTTTAACAAAGTGGTTATCTCACCAAGCAATGATAGAAGACGGAATTATTTCAGACTGTATATTCAATAGTACTTTTATAGTCAACATCTTGAACGTTCACATCACCTTTTATCATATACAACAGTGGTCGGTAAACTTTATGTACTTGCGGGCCAAATATCCACTTTTCCTGTAGCATGCGGCCGCATTAATTTCCGCCTATAAACAATCTCCAAATTTAACTTCATATTATGGCGCACCCGCATGTTCTATTGCTGTGTTAAAAGGATGCCACAATGAGACGTGTATGTTGCTTTTTGATATACCTTTATCAAACAACAAATGTTTTTATTTACTTATCAACAATGTGGAGGATGTTGTTGCTTAATCTTAGTGTAATACCTTTTAGATAGAGCTGCTCACAGCAATATGTGCTTTCGAAGTGCACACTTCACGTTTTACACTGTCGTACAGATGAGCAGTGGCCAGCTCGAGATCAAATTTGCAATCGAATCGTTTTTGCAATGACACGTTTAACATTAAAAACCCTAATAACTGCGATGTTGACCAAGCATATTAAGCAAACTGGTTTTGAAATGCGCGAGAAAGAAAAATGTTTTTCCTTGTCACTTCGGAATGTTTGGTGCTCGTCGCAAACTTTCCCCCGTTTCCCATACATTTTCAAAGTTTGAAAATCGAGATAAACTTAACATATAATTACAACCAAGGATGTAATCATCAAGTAAACGATGTAATCATCAAGTAAACGACATACAACTGACACTACTTGCTATAAAACAAGCGGCACTTGTTCCCAAATAAATCCATGTAGATACAATACATTTAGAATCAATTTTTGATTTATGAATTACAAGTCGTTCGAGAGCCACAAAAAATTCGTTCGCGGGCCGCAGTTTGCGACCCCTGATATAAACCCATGTGATACCAGTCACAGCTCACCTCTTTTCAGGACAAATTGTGATTGTATATCCTCCAAAATTGTATTAAAAAAATACCTCATTTAGATATCCTATATCCACCAATATGGCTCATAATGTCCGTTATAAAGATGATGAATTGAATTTACCAAATACCGTTCACGAACTTCCAAATTTCTATATGTGGATGTCATTATCATCAGTTTTATTGGAATCGATTATCAGAATTTGATTAGGGGAATTCCACGGAATTCAATGCAGTATTATTTTTTATGTGTCGTCACGAGGAAGACTATTGTTAACTTTTTTCAAAATATCGGATATAGAAGTGTATAAAAAGCCGTCATTTCTCACTGTAAATCACAGTTTCGTCGAATCAAACTGAGACAAACAACAGGAAAGATGAAAACAACAATTTTGGTTCTTCTCATGCTGGGACTTGGCAACAAGTAAGTTATAACTAACAAATATTTGTCAAGCTGCTTTTACTAAGTTACCCTTAATATTGAATGTTGAAAAAAATTGTCAAGTAAATCCATTCGCATGGCCGAGATAATCATTCTAATTAACCAAGAACATTGCACCTTAAAATTTAATGCATTAAACCTAAAGGTTCATAACAATATATTTTTATGACAGTCGACTTAGCTCAATTATCAAACGATATTTGCACTAAAAGTATTGTCCGCGAACAGGCGACATTCTTAAGTATGCCATTGTACATTAATTCTCATCTAAAACAGTTCTCAACTATCTTGATACAAAAAAAATCCCAATTTTCATTCAGGCGAGAGATATTTAATAACATCAAAAGAACTAGTTTTCAACATAATTGACATCATCTTGCGCAGCTACCAAACCCACTGTCCATATAACTTGTATATATATCCATATAGCATTCTTGTCAAAAACTTTTATCACGTGATCATATAAACCAGTGGTCGGCAAACTTTATGTACTTGCGGGCCATATATCCACTTTTCCGGTAGCTGCATTAATTTTCGCTTATAAACAATAGCCAAAAATGACTTCAAATTATGGCGCACTCGCACCTTCTATTGCTGTGTTAAAAGGCTGCCAAAATGAGGCGTGTATGTTGCCTCTTTCATATATTTTATCAAACAATACATGTTTTTATTTACTTATTAACAGTGTAAAGGATGCTCTTGTTTCTGTGCCCTGGCCAAAGCGGCACCTTCGTTTCCCCGCAGTACGTCGTCCAATTGACGATCTGTCAAGCGGGTACGAAATTTAATCTTAGTGTAATATCTTTAAGAATTAGATAGAGCTGCTCACGGCAATTTGTGCTTTCGAACATGCACACTTTAAGTTTTACACTGTCGCACAGATGAGCAGTGGCGCAGCCCGCGGTCTCGAGGTCGAATTTCGTTTTTGCAATGACACGTTTAACTTTAAACACCTTAATAACTGCGGTGAGTACCTAGCATATCAAGCAAACTGGTTTTGAAATGCGCGAGAAAGAAAAATATTTTTCCTCTCCACTTTGGAATATTCGGCCCTCGTCGCAAACTTAATGGTATAACTAAAAAGTTGTGAGGCCCGCTTAGTCAGCGGTAACTGATAAAATGGCCCGTGATAGCAAATAAGGTGGTCACCCTGGCTTAACGTAGGCAAGCAGAAAGCCAAATCTCCCTTCCTTATTTAATATCATTTGAGCGTGACTGTGATCAGTCGTGTATGCCAAAGCTTCGCCCGTTATATGTAAATCACAGTTGTTGAAGATAAAGTCACCACTATGTCGTAACACTAGTCAGTGGCCTACTTGTCGATAAACATTAATAATTAGAGATACACATAAAGAAAAAAGAAAATCAGACTTCAATTAGAAGAAAACATTCTTTAAATTCAAAGCTGCTGGAGTACTTAACAACACGCAAAACTGAAACTACTTTTTGTTTTCGTTACTATCTTGTATACAAGATGGGATCCATTTATCGGCCCAATCATATTGAAACGAGGGGTGTTTAATCTTTCTGCGATATTGTCGAAAATGTATTATATTTGTGAAAATGTATTATATTTGTGAAAATATCTGTACATAAAAATTTACTTTGATAACAATTTTTTAGGAAGAAATTTAAGATGGGAATTTAATATTGTAAATAGCTTGTACGCGATTGTAGTCGGCAGTGCACATCTTGTATAGCTCAATATATCCAACCTGCTTTCTATATATGACAGTCCAGCCCTCTACGCCATTAAAATGACGATTGGGACCACACCTAATACAATAAGTTATCAAGAATCAATAATTAATCAATTTGGTAGCTTTTTATTTTAAATTCCTTAGCATAAAATATTACTGATAGCCCGAAGAATGAATTTTTGAAAAATTTCGGTTGATCAAGTAATATTAACAACATAAAGTTACAACAAACAATAAAATAACTTGATACAATTTAAATAAAGATCACTAAAATAAATTTGTTACTATAATTTCTAATTCTAATAAGATGAACATGAACGCAGATAAGAATATCTCTCATAAACAGTACCATTCGAAATATACCCAACTGATAAAATAAGCTGTGAGAGTGTGGTATAGTATAATAATTTGACCATATACATGCTTTAAACATTGTTGGACGTTTAAGCGCCATTTTATATTTAAGTTCATACCTCTAACCCGAATATTGCATGAATAACGCTAACAGATGGAGATAAACTAATATTTAAATAGAAAATGAGAACATTAAGTAAATTAGTATTTGTAACTCTAGTTTAATTGAAAGTTTTGGTATCAAATTGAAGACTATATTTTTATATTGCCCAGGTATTAAATTATGATCAAAAGAATATAATTACGGCATGATAAGTGAAAGTGCATAGAGACTAAAACCGTTACATACAAATTGAGAAGATGATAATACTTCCTTTGAGGAACTTATGACATTACTGAATCCGAAGGAAGTTTATATATATTTGTAAATGAAAGCAAAATTACATTTTGAAAAAAATGTTCATAGATAGCATCTCATCAAAGAAATATATTAAATTTGAAAACGTTTGGTCAAGAAGTGTCATAAATATCGGGCTTAACTTCTAGGTCATGTTCCAACCTTTTTATTTCGTTCAAGTTATCGAAAAAAGCTCTAGGAAGTTGAAAAAAATTGACCACGGTCTATTTGTTTCAAGGGTGTGAGCGCTTTCATAAATAAATTTTCGTTGCCTCGCAATGAATTGGTTGTTAACCTTGACATTGAACAGTGCAATTCTCATGTTCTTGGACAGTAAATATAGTTTGCTAGTCCGATCCAAGCTAATTAAGCTCCTCGTACAGTGGAAAGTCCAATAACTACACAAAGTGGCCTGTTGACGATGCAGATGATAGCTCGCATCAATTCTCTCGCTCATTTATCTCGAACTCGTTCTATCTCATTCAAACTCGTTTCATCTTTTCTCTTTTATTTATCAAACTTTCGATTGTGTGAACTCTCGTATTCCACTTATTCAATGCAGTGTTCCCCTCGTTTTATAAGACATGTCGTGGTTTTAAATATTTTTATTTAAAGACAGTATTTTTCACATATTTTAAGACCTAACTTAGTTTTATTTAGTCTATATAAATTCCATAGATTGCTAATATATTTTATAAATATAAGCCAAAGCAGTGTTCGAGAATAAAAATAGATGAACACGGTTGTGAACTAGCCCACTTGCGTGTTCTTGCGTAATGGCGACCGAGCTTTTGTCAGTTGGTTTGCTGACTATTATTATTTTTAAAACAAATTAATACATTGTTGCGATATGTAGCAATACAGCAATGCTAACAAATAAAGTCACGATAGTCTAATCACCAATATGTCACCGTAATATGAGCAAAATTTCAGATGATTTTACCAATTTATTGTATGAAGGTGTGTCCGTGATTTATGAAAAACAGATACATTTTAGATCAGATAGTGGTAATCGTACGATTAAATTGTACAATTGAAAACGAATATAATCAGCTGCTATCGACTTCCTATAGCTAGTATCAAAAATTTGAAATCGATAGGGCCAGTGGCGAAGAACGGGTATTTTCTCACAACCCCGCAAAAAAAAAAAAAAATTCAGCAAAACGATTCAATCGTCCACATCGTGTTTACAGGGGCTTAGCCAGGAATTTTCAAAATTTCGGGGGGGGGGGGGATTTAGGTGCTCCAGAAGTATGTGAACTAAATGGCGCAACCTAAACATAGTATGTGTAACCAGTTAGGGTTAAGGTTGTGCGTCATCTTGGTACACATACTCCCGGAGCGCCGAAATTTGTAATTGCCAGATTTGACTGTAACAGGTGGTCTGGCCGGAGGCCGCAAAACGCGAGTTTCTAAGGGAACTGATGTTCTAAAAATTGCTATGTGTGCGACAAAAGGTTTTTAGAAATCGAAACTAAATATTTCAGGATTCGCCAGAAACAAGGGCTTCAAATGGAAATTGCGGACTGAATGGATGTTTTCCCGACCGTCGACTTCCTTGTTTACTTGGCCTTGACATTGGCCAATCAGCAAGGTGTAAAGAGTGACGTATTTCGCATCCGTTCAGACACTTTTCTCGCTCAGACAGATTTTCAGGCGTCGTCGTAAACATTACCTCGTTTTCGCGTTTTTGAAATCTATTCGTTAATTTTTAGTAGTGTTTCGGATATCTAAATATATATCAAATAATTCAATGATCACTTTGTCTTCAGTTTAATTGCAGTAATCGAAAATTAGTGTAGAAATGGCGGCGATAGACTAGGCTAAAATTCTTTACCGGTACTTTCAAAAAACAGATTGTTGAATGAATGAATCAGAATGATAATTTCAAACAAAAATACCCCATTTCCCAGGCGCCAACTCGCAAAACCACTCTTAAAATAAGCACCAAAAATTTTGCAATGGTATAGTACAGGAAGAATGTTACGGGGGTCAAAGGTCGTGGAAAGGTACGTAAATCGCACTATTTGGTCACAATCACGTTGCTTATACTTGACGGCATCCGGAGAAAGTTTTGTGCGCTTATTAGGCGCGTGGCGAGTCGAGCCAATTAGTCGTCGTTTTTACACATTCCAAAAGTGAGTTGACCCGCACCCCAACAGCGCCCAAAGGCTAGGCCCATGCGTGTTTATCATGAACGTTATTGGATGGCGAGCAAGAGAACAAAATAGTTTTTGGAGGCGTTGGATCTGATGACAACTGTTCTGTTTTAGGCTGAACTATTTGTCCAAAGTTAAATGTTGTTGTACAGCAGTGGTGGCCAACACGTCGATCGTGATCGACCGGTCGATCGCCACGTCTCAGGTAGTCGATCGCGTCTGATGTTGAGTAAATTTAATAACATAGCCCAGATAAATGGCGCCCCGGGCAGCACGTTATATGATTGAGTTTGATGATTTATTAATTCAATTAATAATAAAACGAATATTTCACTCTTGCTTGATCTTTAATTCATTTATTCTCATGTACAACAACATCTATAATTTGTTTATCTCACAAATTGAAGTTTGGATTAAAGGGCATCATTATCAGAAACTTGCCCCGGGCAGCAGAAAAGTTTGACACGTCTCTGCCCCACCTTACTCAGAGTGTAATAAATCGGGTCGACAATGCCGAACCGAAAAAATTTATCAAATAATTGTAATTCCTCAAATATGAGTGGACGCATGTGAAGGGCCTTATTCAGAGCGAAAGACATGAACAAGCTTAGTATAATATATATTAAGTCGGACGCTTCAACAGCTTGGCCATCGCGCCGCCCAAAACAGTGAGTTGATGTCCATAACCCGGAAATACATGTGACAAAGACAATTCTAACAGAGAGAGTTAGTAACATGGATTCTAAAAGTTTAAATAGTGTTTCTGGTAATTACTCAATAATGAATCAGGCAATGATCACACACACGGGAGTTAAAAATAGAAGTGATTATGCAGCTTTTCCGTTTATTCCCACAAAAACTTTTTTCTATATTTTTGAATATTCATAGTATGTCAGAAGTATCCCCACGTCATTCGGTACCCCGATTTCAAAATCATTGGCTGACGTCCAGGGGTGGGCAATTACTTTTCCAAGTGGGCCAAGAGCTACCAAAATTGAACTTAGTTACTGAATCAGAGGCTCGTAACTCCACGGGAAAAACTATAAATAAAAACTGTTTATTTACCACAACTAGGCTAACGTTTATATAATAAGCACAATGTAACAATCGGGATTATTATGACGTAATTTTCAACGAAATTTTATATCTATAAAAACTAGTGTCGTAATTTAAGCAGACACAAGTGGGCGGATGAAACACTTCGGTGGACCGCGGGCCGTAATCGGTCCACCCATGTATCAAACACACGCGAACAATATTTTTGTAGGAAATCTACCCTGTGTGGGAATCTAACCTGAGTCCCACTATATCACTTCATAGCAGCGGTTCTTAACTCTTTAGCACTTTACTTAGATTACTAGGTTTACCCCCAATGCACCCTTCAGTGCTCATTTATTGGAAAAAGAAAGTATTCAATTAATGCGACAGCTTCCTTTATTTACTGGCAACTAGCTGTTCAATGTCTGATGGAGTGCAGTGATTTCCCCAGATCATCCCCATAGGAGATGAACACCCCCCTAAAATTCCAAACACACCGGCGAGTGTTGGGTCTCATTTGCCACAAAATAAGATTTAATTCCAATTATGTTAGTGGGAATCGGGATAAAACTGACGCGATAATTCTCACACATGGAAGAAGATTTCTCACAAAAATGTTGTATGAAACAGTATGGCCGCGCCTGCTTGATTCGTCCCGGAACCAATTTAATTCAAAATCATAGTACTAAAATTATGCGGCAAATTTTCGACTTAGTAAATATTTAAAAGAAATGGGAGTGGGGTTCAGGAAAAGGGCACGTTGCCTAACACAACAATAATCACTAATATTTCCAACTCCCGAGTATGTAATTATTGCCTGATTCAACAGTGAGTAACCGACATAAACTCTATTTTAACTTTATTTCAATTCATTGCAATTCAGATTATCATCTTCCTTAGTTTTAAGCCGTTTCCACGCATAACAGGTGCCAAGCACTGCATTTTATTACGCAAATATATTATGGTATCATTTTATGTTCCACCCATTTCAATTGCCAGCACAATATTTGATAGTTTTTCTTCATTTAAAATGTTTTCTGTGTGCCTTTTTACCTAGAAGCATAGTGAGTGCCCGCCATTGGATTTATTACGTTAATATATGTTATTATATCATGTTCCATTCATTTCAATTTTTTGCCGACCCGCGAGTACATTTTATCTAATTTTATCGGTCCGCCAGTTTAAAAAAGTTGGAAACCGCTGGTATAGCAATAGCATATGGCGCTGAGAACCACACAATATTCTCAATACTTCCTGTGCAATTCCAGCTATCTTTGAACTAAATTTCCGTTTCATTGTTCATAGATGACACCATGATTTCAAAGTATCGCATTTCCAAAACACACATGGTTATAGGAGATTAATATCGTTTAAAAAAATCGCGGAAGTTCACGTCAATTATTTACTTTCTGTTCAAACAGCGCAACGCAAATTCAACACTAAATAAATCATAAGGTATTCTGATTATAATTTGAATCAAAACCCTTATTATAATTCCAAAAATTGACATATCAGACGTAGAAATGCATTGAAATACCGCGATTCATGAACATAAAACACGTTTAATTTTTCACCTTTAAAAGTTTGCAAGGTTTACGCTTTATCACATGATTTGTAACTCCAAGAGTCGGAATCGCAGACTTTCAATGACGATAAAATGACTCAAAACTTCCTAATTCTCAAAAAACAATAATTCGATCGTGTTTACTAGTTTCATATATAGGGCACTTATTTACGCCGTTCGCCCTGAAGTAGGCTTTGTATGAGCTACCACTGAAATCTAACGACATGTAAGGAACTACAATTATTCGGAAATACCCAAACTTTCGCGGTACTCACGAAGTATGTGAACCAAGATGACGGACACCGGAACATAGTATGTGTACCAGGAGGCAAAAAGGCACACAGAAAACATTTTAAATGAAGAAAAACTATCAAATAATGCTGGTCTAAAATTGAAATGAGTGGAACATAAAATATTACCATAATATATTTGCGTAATCAAATGCAGTGCTGGGCACCTGTTATGCGTAAAAACGGCACACAGAAAACATCTCACATGAAAAAACATTTAGCTACATGCCAAATTGTATACAAACACAATTAACTTTAGTGGGAATTTTGCTGCTGTTTTGTAAAGATGCAAACGAGGCATCAAAAAAGTTTCTGCAAACGTAGCTCTACATCGGCGTCCAGCCATTCCTTTGCTTCGTTTTGATTAAAATTAAGGATGAAAAAGTTTGTACAATTATATATTCACATTAACAAATTGAATAAAATATAAAAAATGCAAATTTTTGTGGCAATTTCATTGAGAATGCGCCCGCAAGGCCGAGCTTATTGGCAGCGGTGGAATTTTTGTATGCGTGTGTGAGGTTATCTGCGTATTCAGTATTCATATATTTTTGTTTATGACCTTATTACCGATCAGTCGAGCGAGCTATTTTTAAGATTTTAGTCAATCGCGGTAGAAAGCAGGTTGGCCACCCCTGTTGTACAGAATTTAATTCCATGAGCGTGAAGCACTACAAAACAAATTGGATTACGACATCATAGTTTTGTAAGAAACAAAATGAAATAAGTCCCTTCAACGATAACAATGATCTTCAATGTTTAAGTATAACAACATTCCTAAAGTGGTAATCATTTTAAAATCCATGTTGTGACACGATGTTGCAGTAGTAAGAGCTACCCCCATCAATACGTTGAATTCTGAGTTATTGATTGAAACTCCTGGTTTGCATTTCATTTCGAACATTCAATACTCTCTGAAGAACTGTATAAAATTCCTGAATAGATGTGTTCGGTAGATAGTTCAGCGGTAGTTGGAAAGCACCGCTGACATTTAATTGCGATAGAATGCAAACGTGAACGTTGTACTGTTCCCTCATTCTGTTTTGGAATGGTGAACTTTAATAAAAATGTTTTTGAAAAATGCAGATAGGATTCAATGAATAAGATAGAATTTACATAATTATTTCGGGGGAGAGGAAAAGTTAATAAGTCGGCTATATCATATGGCGAACCACGGCAAAGCGTCTGGGGGTAAGTTAGCCAGTTATTTGTTTCAGATGCATGGATCCAAATATAGAAAAATAAAACTGAAAATTTGGGGGGAAATGTCAAAATAATGTTTTACTCTTAAAATAATTCTATATATACTAAAAGCCTGGTGTTTTACATTAATTCGTAATACGGCATTCATTTTTAATATGATGGCATTGGTATTATAATTTTCGTTACCAAAAGTTAATATTTTTCTCTCTCCATCAAATCAATAAGTTTCTAATCGAAATCTCTGAACTTTCCGGTCTCCCCTGTGCTGTTGAAGATACATTTTAC
Organism: Styela clava; assembly: GCF_964204865.1. NCBI lineage: Eukaryota > Metazoa > Chordata > Ascidiacea > Stolidobranchia > Styelidae > Styela > Styela clava. The sequence continues at coordinate 1,652,229 of NC_135257.1, forward strand.
ACAGTTTGTGTTGGCATTTAGATTCCGTGCTTCGTTTCTACTCACACACTATTGTTGCCCAGAAACAATCAAGTATATAGGTGCTATATAATAAAAATTGGCGATGCATTCATCAATCCTATTTATATACACAATAAAGAAATAGCCTAATGATTGGAACATGGGACTCTGTGATCATATTTCGTACAATGTCATATCAGTATAAATGTGAAAATACCAGTGCATTTCACACATTTTGAATGATTTAGGCATGAATTTTCATAACGGCTTATCGTTACGAGTAGTCTGTTGATGATGTAGTCACGCCCCAATTATTTACGAGTTCAAGTTTCAAACTCACCTTTAATTTACTTCCTTCATTGTTTATTCCTCTTAAATACCTATGACAATATTTATTTGTAATCAAGGCGCCCAAACTGCCATGATAATTATCGAATCAATCATGATAGCGAGACGTGACTATATTGTTGCCTCTATTTTATCATACTTCAAATTAGTGTAAAGTTTTTTTTCGGGTCAAAATCCAAGAGTGGGTGTACCACGCTTTCTATTACAAATATTTGTCGGCGACAAGGGGAATTCCACAATAAGTACAATTAGGCAAACGTTAATACATTCATTCGCGATGTTCTAACCCAGTGGTTCTCAACCTGTGGTACGCGTACCACTAGTGGAACGCGGAAGATGATCAAGTGGTATACGAGCAGCTTTAAATTATGGCAACAATTAACTTTTGAGTTGGCCAAAATATGCCGACAACGCTTTATTTTCCATACTGTATGTATTCGCTGAACGGCCTCCATGAATGTTTCCCCGGGCATCAATTTCCTTGTTTACTTCCGTAACCAGCAACAATCAGTAAACATTGCCTCGTTTTTGTAGTTTTGCTTGGATCCATTTCCTTGTTTATTTCCGTAACCAGCAACAATCAGTAAACATTGCCTAGTTTTTGTAGTTTTGCGTGGTATTTGTCAGTTTTCAGTTGCGTTTCAAAAAAATAGTTGTGAATTAAATATCCTAATTGTCATTATGTCTTCAAAGGAGCATTAATTTAGTTGCTGTACTCAAAAATGAATCTCGCAAATGCTGCGATAGACTAATCTAAATTAAGCTATCAGTGCCTGTGAGCGGCACATGGTTGATTAATTTTAATAAAAATGAGGGTTTCAAACACGTGTGACGACCCTTGTTTTATCTGTTAAATGATGTCATGTGATATTATTGCTATATTTTGTATTTTTAACACTGAGGGCGCTGTGACACTGTCGATCTGTCCTTTTGGTATCCTGTTAGCGTGTGCTGTGGTTGGTATCGGTACAGTGTGGTTGGTTTTCGGTTGGATTCTGTTCATGGGTGTCTGTGGGAGTGCCTCTGGTCTCCAGTGGGTTATCAGGGATGTTTGTTTGTGGTTTTGTGACTGCGGGATGGGGATTTGTTGGATGTTTTTATGCTGGACAGTAGGCTGATACTATTGTTTCAGTACAGTGCAATTGCAGTTATTTTTGCGTTGTATTTTTGGTTGCTGTCAGGGAATTAGCTACCATCATTACTGTTCAAAGTGTTTTTTATTGTGTATATTCTGGGGTCATAGGTCGGAGAAACGTCTTTAGAGATAGCCTGCTATTGCCCACGAACGAAACGAGATGGGCATGTTTTCGTCCGTCTCGCGAATTAGGTCACTGAGGATGTAGAGCCACATTATAAAATACTCCAATAGCGCGTGTCTTGTGCCATTGTTCGCCGCGCCAAAAAATGGCTTTTCCAGTGGTACGCGGCCTGAGTAAAAAAACAGTAAAGTGGTACGCGGTCAGTAAAAGGTTGAGAACCACTGTTGTAATCGATATTGGCATCGCCATTGGGCAGAGTGCGTTTACGGTGGCATTCAATAGTATATATGTGTAAAATCATATACGGTACTCCAAATTAGACCTTCGTTGCATTGGCTTTCAGTGACTGAGATGAGTGGCGAACTGAAGCATTTGAAACTTAGTAAGTGCTGGCTAAAGTTGACTTAGGGCTGCGAAAATTCGATAGTGAGTTAAACAAATTAAGTTGAATGCAACAAATAAATTTGATTGCGACAAATGTGATGTAAAAGTCAACGCGTCATCGATCCATTGTAATATATATTTAATTGTTTTGAATACAGGTAAAATATTGCAACGGAAAACTAGAATTTAATGGCGAACTGCAGCTCTTTCAAAACACCAATTGGAATATGCAAGCTCATTCAACTACTTATATCAATAGCAATTATGATATCAATCTTCGTTTACATGATAAAAGTGAGAATATTGGTAGATAAAAGTTTACAGATTGATTGGAGCAAGATTTCTTTTATTATATTTGATGCTGTGTTTTCCGTCGTCACCATGTCAGTACACATATTGTTCATCACAGTGGAAAAGTGCGAGAAACTCTTACCGAACAAATTTCCTGGAAATTTTGTCGAGTTCGTCTACTTTGGATTATATTCTGTATTTTATATAGTTACTATGTCTATCTCTGCATGGCTTGCCTCACAAATGAAGGAGGTCTGTAACCCTATATATAAAAATAGTGATTGCGCATTTTTTAACTTATCTATATGCATTGTTGTTCTCAGTCTGACCGCGAGTATCTCTGCAGCAATTTATTGCGTTTTCTTATTTCTTTGCCTCAAAAATGGGAGGAGAAATTCTTCTTCCAACAAAAGATCTAATGACCCGAGTTGATGTTTTTAAAAACGACCAATTTTGATTGCTCGATTTGTAAAATAATTCAATAAAGTTTTTTTATATAAAGAAATTTACCACGGCTTTATTAATTCTATCATAGTGCATTGTTTGACTTAAACTGTCACTAGGGTTGCCAACCGTCTTTCATTTCAAAGGACAATTCTTCGTTTAAACTTCTTGGTCCTTGTCCTTTTTAGCATTTAGAAAATATGCTAATTGTCCTTTATTCTTTCCAACGTCGTTTTGCCCGATAGTCATAGTACTATATTTGATATGGTTCCGTTCTTAAAAAATCGCCTCCGTTCATGTATTTGCAAGCTTTTATCTATTCTTTTTAATTTCGCTTTGGTCCGGCTCAAATAGCCAAAGAAATAACAATTTTATTAACATTTCAAATATTTTACATTAATTTTCCGAAAATGGCAACACTCCCAAGATTTGAGTAAATTCTGGTTCAATAACTGAACTGAATAACTGTCGTAAATTTTCGGAAAAAATAAAAAATGATCCACAATTCCTGAAGTCAGCAAAGAGTCAGAAGAAATATAACTTTAAGAAATATAAACTTATGCAACTGCAAAGTTAGAGCTTGTTTGGGTCAATGTTAAATAAACATTAAATGAAAAAAATATGAAGATTTTTTTAATATATCTTTTTAGTTTCTATATAATTTTTATTTCATTGTTTTATATTGTTCTTTCTTGCAAGTTACAAAATAAATGATGACGGTAATCTATGTCCTTTATTGAAACTTTTCATAGTTGGCAACCCTAACTGTCACGCACAGTACAAAATTTTGTAAAGGTATTTGAAGAACAATATATATATGTATAATTTATGGGTAATTTCCGTCGTTATTTTCTTGTGGAAACCATGGGAATTTTAAAATTAGGATAATAACGCTCTCATTTCGTATAACTTCAACGTTAGGTATTATTGTATAGATTCTATACTATAGAAGAATCCGGTAAAAATTGTATAATAATAAATTAAGTTACGCCTGAAATTGGATATGATTTTATCGTATTGACTTTGCATTTTTATTTAACGGGCAGCCATGCGGTCCAAAGGGGGAGTGGGTCGAAAATTCCGTTTTGAATGATCTGACTGACAGTAGATATCTATACTTTTTGTTGCTGAAAATATACAATGCAAGAAATTGCGATATTTTTAGAGATAAGTTGGCCAATCGACAAAAGAGATAAGAAAGGGTCGAATTTATAACAGCGTTTCTCATTCACGTTTGGAAATTTTGGCTCCGAACTCACTCTACCATTTATCGATGTCCCCGAGGCACAAGACGTACATATGTCGACAGATAGTTGTGGGATGTGGAGAATTTGCGGACCCGATATGCCGTCTTCGGTATGCAGTGCACGCAGTGGCGGCGCGTGGTCATTTTGACAACCGGGGCAAGCTACTGCGGGACCAAGTCACCCCCATCTACGGGGACAGGATGAGCGCTGTAAGTTCTCCCATCACTTTATGAGTATAAAAACCATTCCATCGGTAACAACCAATCGGCAAAAGCGACAATTTTTAACGATAAGAAAGTGTCTTTAAAACCGGTCCAAGTCAAGGGATTAATAAATATAGACATAGTTTAAAATCGAAAGCAAATGGACTAAAGGTCTCTAACTGATTCAAATAGCGGAACAAGCGACAAAAACGAAGGCGAGGAAACAATCAACTCTTCAAGCAACCAACGAACGAGAAGGAATGCGTGAATATGTTAACACGTTGTTGTAAGAAACGTCGGCATTGTGTCGTCATAATTTCGGGGCTAGCCCCGATGATTCAGTAAAAGAAACAGAAAACAAACGAGACAAACGCGGCGAGTGGAAGATAAAAGAGAGAATACGATATACAATGAGCAACCGGGGCAAAATCGGCGTCGCCCCGTCGACGTTCGGCGAAGGCTTTGCGAGCGAAAAACGAACCATGTCGGGAGAATATGGCTAGTGTAGACTGTAGACAGTCTGTGCAACCGATATTGAGGTATTTTTCGAATATTTTTTATTATACCGAAATAACAACCGGGGCATTGCCCCGGTTGGCCCTATTGACGCGCCGCCACTGCAGTGTGTTAATCCTAAAGGCTCAATAAGTTTGAATACAGAAATACGGTACCTTGTACCCAGCTCGACAAAAAGTCATGTCACATATTCTTTGAGGTATTTTTTAAAAATTTTAATATGGCATTCTGAAATGGAGATCAATATGTATATTGATCAAATACCGGAGTTCGTGGTCTCATACCTAAAATTTTTACAGATGAGAAGTATAATTCTCTGTAGATTATGTTTAAGTGTCGTTTATACCAAATTGCTAATTTCTACAAATGGTATTGGATCATCTGTATCATAAGCTTGCTAGCTTATGTGATGTGCAAGATTGGGTTTATTTAAACCTCTACCAACGCAGCTGAACATTGCTCATGGTTATCTAAATTACTTACAGACCCGTTTGTTTGTGGCTAAACACACAACTGTTCAGAAATGCTTGGGTATATCATAGACATAACATAGACATCATAAATCAGAGCACTAAGGAAAATGCAGCGCAGTTAGAGAGAGGGGGCATAAATAAAGCAACAATAATGACGTCATAAATATCATCTTACAAGGCCGGTAAACAAAATCGATGACAAAAAGAAATCTACATTCAATTGTGAAGCAGAAGTGTACACCACAAAAGGAAAGTCTTGTATCTAGCTCTATCATATCCGAGTGTCATAAGAAGATGATACCAAAAGCTTCCAGTTGAGTCTGGTCTTACAATAATTGCTCCTGATTTGATCCAGCTAAATGGCGTGACTTTGAAGTGAAGTTTGTATTTCAGCGGGATGGCCGAAACCAAATACTTGACTATTCCGAATAATATTTTTGAATCTATATGGGATGTATTCTAAACTGTAAACAACGTTTTTTTTGGAAAATAACAATACTGAATATCTTTGCTTTCATCATATTTGAAATAGCACGAATATTAGAATCATTATTTACATCTGGTTGATGCCAAATTTAGGTCTCAAACTCGACAATTTGTGAATTGAAGATATTTTAAAATACTAAAATCAGGAATCTACCACTTCGAATATAAAAAACTTCTAATATGTTTGAATATTCAATTCGTTTTGTACTTTTCAGCCGGATTTTAGACTTTCATTTTCATCAACTGCTTATACTATACAAAATCAGTATGCTCGTGAGCTTTGCAATTTGGAGGAGTTTTTCCAGATTTAGAGGTGGTAAATATTTCGCTATTAGCCATAAAACTATTTGTAACCCATAAAAATGTGTTTTGTATTTGACTGATCATCTGCACTGGCACATGCGACACTTTCTGGATATATAATTATATTCAAGTTAGGAATGTAGAGCCTGATGTGGATCCTGTTCTTGGAAAAATATGGTGGTTTGAGCGATTACACAGTAGACATAAGTGGAAACATTTATATTTAACTGATTTCGTAAAAACGCAATAATCTCCACAGGAGAGATTTCACCAGAAATGATTTTGACGAATTTGTGAGAGGATTCGATTCCTATTGCGCCGGTGCGGAATGCGGATGCGTCACCAAAGTTGAGAAACCATATGTTGATTACTTGTGGGACATCAAAGATGGTCGCGGAAATGTTTACGACTTAGAAGCTGACGAAATAATCGAGCGAATACGGTCAAGCGCATCTGCGCCATCGCGTTTGCATAAGTTGAGGTAGGAACTCTCTAATAGGATCCAGAGGGAGCATGGAAGTAGCCAAGAGTATAGTTTTAATTAAACCGAACTCGGTGATATGGCTTACCCCGATCCGTCAGATCGTGATATCAAAAACCTGTTGTCGCCAGCGAAGGAAGACGCATAGATTTCCATGGAGCCGCTAGAAAGTTACTATCTATGGCAACGGTGGGCAAACCTCGGCTCGACTTGCCAGAGTTTTTTTGCGGCTCATCTCGCTAGCATTTATTATTATCCAAGTTTTACTGGAGAGAAAACTGTAGTGCAACATTTTTTTTAAAATTTATTGGGCGATAAAAAAATTTACATCAATGAAAAAAACAAATTATGATTTAGTATGAAAAACGTTGTGGCGAGAAATCTTGTGTCACAATGGTCAAATGTATGTTGACACGTTCGCAGTTAGTCTCAGTTACAGTACGATATGTCCTCAAGTAAGAAGCGAAATACGAAGATGTGAACAGAGTTGTTAAGTCAGAATGGGAAGAAGAATACTAGTCAAGAAGATAAACTTTTGTGATTAATCTCTCATAGGCTGATAAGTCATAATAAAGTCAATGTTGGCACCATGAAACGAATCAAACCTTCGTACGAGACTACCCTCGTAAATCAACTGTGGAAACACAGACTAAATTACTTTAAATTAATACTAAAAAAAACAGCAGAAATTTATGATATCATTCGACAAGGTATCCGATGCATCAATTGAAGCTAGTTTTGGTATACCATGGAATATTGCTCATGCTAAACACCAATACTGTGACTGTATTTTGTGTAAAAAATATTGCTGATGTTGTCGCAGTCAATAGCCCAAACGCCCGTTTCGCGTCACACTACACAAAAGCGCATCTCCCAAACTACTATATATATATATATATCAATGTAACAGTTATATTGCAAAATGATTTATTCTAATATATTCTGCCCACCCCTGATCTATGGAAACCGGAGACATTGAGCCGAATGGTGAGATTGCGATCGTTAATGCATCAAAAACAGAAAAGTCTAGTTTCGGTTTGAATGACGAAAGAGATTCTATCATGAACGAAATTATGCAGATACGCGATACCCAACAATTTAAAATACTCAACGGCCGATGAATTGATCGAGATGTTTTAAATGTAATCAAATTTAATTGGACATTTCAAAAGAGATTGCCCGACGTGCCCGTGTTTTTATGAAATTAGAGACGCTTTCGATAGGCGTAACCGCGAATAAAATTTGGATCACGATAGCAACAATTCATAGCGCAGAACCGCAGATTTCGACTTGCATGAGGAAGGGCGGTCGCCGTTAGAAGTGTCCCCGCCCCTGAAAGCCCCGTCAATGTGCTTGAATCATCAAAGTATATCAAATAGTAAACGTTTAGACAGCAATCACCGCTTTGTGAAGCATGGAAATGCAGGCGCAATCAATCGAAGGCCAGTTCGAAGACATCTTCCGAAATGTGATGCTTCTTTGGACTTAGAAGATAGAATATAACATACCAATGGGAACGATGAGACTGATATATTTCCGCCGAGAGTTGAAGGACGCAGATGACAATCTGAGTGCAACGCAGAATTCTGGCCCGAATTTGTCAGAGGTATTCCATTGGATTGCAGCAGGTGAACGGCCTTTTTTGAAGATTAGGCATACGATTCCAGCTTTAAACCATTTGCGGGGTCAGTTAAACATAGAGTGAATGATTCTGAGAATTTGGGTTTGTTCGATTTACAACTGATGGTCCCTGACCTAATGAGGAATGAAATGCCGCGTTTGACGAATGATGATTACCACGGAGGTGTAACTGACACATTTTCCAAATACTCACAGGCTTGGCCAATGAAAGGTAAACTACAGAAGAAACGTCGAGACTTCTATACGAAAGATGGTTAACTGTTCATGGCGTTCCAGAAGTGGTACATTCGGCCGGGGAGAAAATTGCGAAAGCAGACTTGGGTCGGAAAATGGGATTCAAGTGGCCTCGCACTACCGCGTATCATCCGATGGGAAATTGCAACGTTAAAAGATCGAACAAAACTGTAATCCAAATGTTGAAATTTGCCCCTATACGGATATTTGGACCCATACTAACCTTAACCCATGGATTTTATTACCCGCATATAAATTGAACCCGCGGATTTACGGGTGCAAATGTATATGGGTTCAAATGTACGTGGGTTCAAACTTGCTGTCACCGTTGCAAAACTACGTTTACAACAACCCCGCAACTTGGGATATTGCGCTTCCGTGTGTTGTAGCAATGCCCGTGTCCACGCTAGCACAGGGATAACTCCGCACTTTTCGTTAACTGGTAGCCACTTGCGTCTCCCGGTAGATCTATTGCATGGTCATTAACGACGATCGTGTTTCGAGGACTTAGATCAGGGTGGTCCAAACCCAGGCCTGTCGGCCACATGTGGCCCGTCGCTTCATTATCTGTGGCCCGCATCACATTCGGAGAGTAATCAAAAAAACGCATTTCGTGTTGTTTCGTCATAAAATTAATCAGAAAAATCTTTTGACATATTGTCATCACTAATGTCACTGAATTAAATGATGGCTAGCTGGGGAAACTAGCGAAGTTGAATGATGTGCTTGGCAGTCTAAATTGTTATCTGGCTTTCTATCTTTTTAGTCGGGAATATATGCTAACAATATAGGCATCATAGAAAACTAAAAATCGAATGCGGATTCTATTATCCTAGAATGGCTATGCCTGATAAGCATGTGTTTGCACAATAAAGGTGTTTGTTTTGTATTGCACTGTTTACCTATTTTTGGCACTATTGTGGCCCGCGAACAATGCAAAAATAATTTTGTGGCCCGCGGAGCCGACAACCTTGGACCATCCTGACTTAGATTTTTATCTGACTCGCGGAATTGCCAAAGATCGTTTATCACATTAAAGGATCGTATGGAAGACAGATACGACAAGACAAGCGTTAACGTGTGAATATTGAGTTGGAGACCTAGCTATAGGGCTGGGCATTTCGAATCGAATATTCGAATCGAATAGTAAATTATTCGAATCGGTTCAGAGCTAAATTTCGAATCGCCGCCATCTTGTTTTCCCAATTTTTTTTTCATCGGAGTCATATTTTTTCAACGAAATTCTAACATATAATTATTTTCTGTAGTGAATTATTGATAATCCGGCTGCCTCACCTGGCTGAAACAGAAAGCTTAAAATGTCATACATACAGGTCCATACGTCGTCAAGCGCGTTTAATTCTCAGGGACTAGCGTGTATGGTGGTAAAACTATGAAAGTTCACTTCAAACGTCTGAAACAGAGTAAAGTATATTTTAAAATATAGAACAACCGATAATTGCAATGCATTTCACAACCATCAGAATACCCGGCCTAGACCCCGAACTATTCGGATTTTATTTTGATGCTAGACAAAATCGCCCCGTCAGAAATAGACACACATTCTACCCCGATGTTGATCCTCGAATAAGACCGAACCCTCAGTAGCACACGACTTTTGTAGTTTACTTCACGATTCTTCTGATTTCAAACGCATTTGTAATTTGTGTGTATGTATAGCACCAGTTTCACTGATTCGATATACTTATTAGATTACAATTTTGTATAATTTATAGGATGTTGTAGAATTTTAAGTATGATTTTTTCGTTTGAGTTTGACTTTTGTGATAGTGTTACTTAAGTATATCCCCAGTTTCTGATATATATGACATTTTAAGGCAGTGACTGTGTGATAGGATTTTTCCGTGTGTTTATCCTTTTGTTTTCCCGATTGTTTTTGTGATTTGATTGAGTATTGCTCTGTTTGATGATGATTGCCGCCGAACGTGGAGGCAAGAAGGGATCGTCTGCCCCGATTTAGCTGCGACAAGCAGAGTCGCTTTTGTGTTTCGTTTGAGAAGGTTCTGTTAGAGTTATCATTGTCAACTTTAAGTTTTTTTTTTGATATTTGATGAATATTAAAGCCGCTGTCTAACCTCGGAACTTCTGATTTTAGCGTAGTGGATGTTTTCTTAAAGATAGAAAAAAAAGCTGCGACATATAAAAATCCCAAATATCGATATATCATATTCTGAAATATCTGTTCTTCAGGTTGACATTCAAGAACATTGTATATACGTTGATGATATTTGCAAATTACCGGAATCGGCGTTTTTTCGTTGGCATCGGATCGATATCGGAGAAAAGGGGGTATCTCACGCCAGAAGTATTAGCGTCAGCATCGTCCGAAAAGACGCGGGCTCATCGATAGATATTATAGGAATAACGCGTTGACCTGTAACTCTATTGATAATGGCACGTCACCTATTTCATCTTTGCTGTTGGCTTAGATTTGAATATACGCCGGTGCACAGGATACCCGGCTGCATGACAACCATTTACAGTTAGTTGTGAGACGTGAGGGATGGCACGCCCAATTGCTAAAAAAAAGGTACCATTCGAAAAATAACTCAGAATAAAAATTATTCTCAGATTAGTATCATATGTAGATCCTCCCCCTTCCCAGATTGGGTCGTGGGGTTCTTCACCATATATATAATCAAAATTTTTGAACCGGTAAAAATCTTGAACAAGAATCCAATTTTAAAAAAGACATGACATTTCGAAATTGAATGTCCAGGCCCCTGGGCTTCAGCCTACTTTGCCTAATGGTAAATTCGGCACTTCTGATAACCCAACAAGTTATTTGGCTTACCAATTACCATCAAACCTTCCTCCATATTATGTAACTCCTTCTCCGTGTATCCTGACCAATACAGGTGTCGCATAAGTGGCGATTGAAATATCTGGTTGTTCTTCGATCTTAGAATAGAGTTATAACGCCTGCTGGAATTAGCAAAGTACAACTTGTAATGCCCAACCAAGACATACTCTGTGAAAGAATCGAAAATAATTATTGTCCATAAATTTCGATGACTCAAACTGCAACCCAGGGAAATCACTTCATCTCTCTCGATTAAAACTGTACTAAAAGATAGCGTGTCAGTACTGATTTGTTTGATACTCACATTTTCCCATCCAAGATGAAATTAGGTTATCTTAATTTCAGAACGAGGCCATATAAGCCTTTCCGGGCCTGGTATTTTCAGTACGATAGGTATGTATGGCCGTATAGCAAAGTATTGCCAAGGTTTTAAAAAATATGCCAAATGTGGTAGTCGGGTACACGCTCAGAAAAGTTGTTCCGATACATCTATATTATGTAAACTGTGGAGGACTAGCGCAGCGCAGCATACACAGGATGTAAACGATATCGAAGAAAAACTAAAATTCCAGCCATGACAGCAACAAAAAAATATTTCATACATCGCGGCCAGAGATAGCGTTGCCCAAGCAAGAAGTCAATCAATTTCACAATATGAATTTCCTGCGCTGAATCATAATCATATGAGACATACGGTGACCGGACATTTGAACCCATGTTTATAGCCGCTGGTTCAATCTATATGCGGGTGCTTAAACCCATGGGTTAGGGTTAGTATGGGTTCAAATCCATGAATATAAATGGGAAAACCCTGCCTGAACCTTCAAAAACCTACATGTTCCCATAATCTAGTTTCCTACCTCAGTACCATACTGCCTTATTAATGCTAATTACTTTTACTGATTGATAATATAATTCGATATAATCTGGACTCTAAGTTGGCTTTGGTGAGTGAAGTGATGGGCAATTAATTAGGATACTCCAACTATCATCAGCCTGGCGATATCTTTTAAAAAATATTTTTCCATGCATTACATTCGGTAACCAATTTGGCAAACGTTACAAAATTATCTGTTGTGGCAAAATTTTAC